>NC_046295.1:45301901-45633151 GCF_004115265.2 Rhinolophus ferrumequinum | reverse complement strand
TTATGAACCCTTCAGTACTATTTGATTTTAAAGTCCCAGACAGGTATGAATTACTTAGATAAATATGACTTTTTAAATGGGCTTTCAAGAATAAGTAAAGTTTCTACATGGAGAAAAAGGTGAGGGGGCATTTCTAGCAGAGGAGGCAACATTGACAGAGAGGAGGCAGGAGAGCAGAGGGAAGAGTGAGTGATCCATTTGGATTACAGTGTGGAATACACCTACACGGATAGGGAGTCATAAACTGGCCTTGAATTGTAGAAGGCCTTCGATAGAAGGACCTATAAATACATGCTTACCTGGTTGTCAGTCGACAAGGAAGGCAATAAACGGTATTGAACAAAGAGATGATATGCTCAGAACTGACCTTTACATACAGTAGTGGTTCTCACATTTGACATTACCTGCTTGTTAAAACAAAATTGCTGGGCCCCAAAACCAAAGTTTCTCCTTGAGTAACTTGAGTAACTTACTCTTCTTGAGTAACTCACTCCAAGGTGAGGCCCAACAATTTGTATTTCGAATAAGTTCCCAGGCAGTGCTATGATGCTAGTCTGAGGACCACAATTTGAGAACCCGTAACGGAGTAACCTACGTGGCATCAAGGAGAAGTCAAGACTAGAGCAGTGTGAGAATGAGATAAAGGGATGGTTCCAACGGGACAGACAAGGAATTGGGGCCCTGACTAGGGAGCTGCTGGTAGGAAGGTACAGAGCAGCAATCAGGAGAACATACCATCTGCTTCAAAAGACGGAACCACTGTCCCGTGTTCTGGGTCATTGCACATCCCAAATCATTAGTAAATTCCAGTGCCAGTGCCAGGTACACAAGAAGCACTTGAAATTCATTTTTAAAATAGCAGTCCTGTCTAGAAATTAAGCTGTGAGTTTTCTTTTCCTTTCCCTTCCTTTCACATCTATAACCTCATTCTAGTACAATTTAGGTGGAAAAAGCATCTTCCAGTGAAAGTATCCATATCTACACCTAGTCAGCAAGTGCATCTATCTGTGTAAGTAAAATCGTACTAAAACTGATTTCCTTATTATTTCATTTCAGAACATCCTGGTAGATAAATAGTGTTCAAAATAAATACAGAGTACAGGAAGCCTCCATCTCTATGAAGTGGGGCAAAAATGGTTAATTCACCATACCATATAAATACCCCATGAAAACATAGATGAATCCTTTATCCAACATTCATAGATAACCAACATTCATTGAGTATCTATTATGTGACAAACACCATGGATGTGCTTGTATACAAAGATGAATAAAACAGGGGCACCACTCACAGCAGTGCAAACTCCAGCAGTATTTTTCCTATGCCTTTAAATCTGCCTATGGATTGTGTTTTGTTTGTAACAAAAATTTTAAAGCAGGGACAGAAGGAGACAGTTAGCTTTTCTAAACTGACCGCCTCTGTTGTCTAATTATTCAACCGAAGAGAACACTTTGGTTCTGGGTTATTTCACCAAGCTGATATATTTTGCTGACACAGAAGGAGGGTTTGGGGAGCAGCCCGCATGCATTTACTCCCCTGGTCTTTAAGTACAGTGAGTGTTTTATCACTTACACCTTTCAATGCCCAAAGAGAGTGCCACATGGGTTTTGTAAAAATATCATTTCCTTTACTACCTCCCAAAATAACAGGGTCACTTCGGGACCAGTGAGTGGTTGGCACTGTGATGTGTTTCCCAGAAGTACTAATAGTTCTGGAGAGGAGCAAGTATTTTCACAGCTGCAGGTCTGGGTGCTGAACTTTCTACTGTCAGTGAGAATCATGTCCCGGTGAAAATATAGACGTGGAACTGACCTTCAGAGGGATAAGGTGACAAGGAGTGTTGTTTACTTGAGTCAGAGAGTAACCAAAAATGATTTCTGCAGCTGGAACAAAACAAAGGGTTGAAGGTCAACTTCCTCTTTTATTTTGGCTAATCAAGTACTCCTAAGTAGCCTTTCTCGAATGTTTCAGGCCTGCTGACTATTTGAACTCTACAAAAGACCCCACATATTGTACCTACCTCTCCCTTTTGGGCACTCGAGGGAACACAATGGAAAAATGTTCCATCTCATTAGAATTAATGAAGTCATCCATGGCACCCGGCTCTCCCTTTCCTATCTGCAACCTCAGCCATCTCCAAATGTTAGGAATTTTATTCGGTGAATGCTGCTCACATCCACCCACAGCACTGCACCTTCTCCATTGCCAGTGTAGCCCATGCTGATGTCATCTCTCATAGATCACTGCAGTAGCCTTCTAACTGGTCTCTTGCATCCCATTTAGCCCCTTCCAAACCATTCTTCACTTTAATTCACAGTAATCTTTTGAAAAATCAAACAATATTACTAAAATCTGAATACACCACCCATACACGTAAAACCTAACTAAGAAATTTTATCTGGCTCCGCATTGCTCCAAAGACTTCATTCGTTGATTTGGCGCAGAGAGCTCTGCTTAAGCTGTGCCTCCCACCCTTTTACCTCTTTGTAGCATCACATTCCTCCCGCCTCACTCCTTCTGTTCTCATCACCCCAATTCCCGTGCCTGGAACACTCCTCCCTCCCTGCTTTGCCACGTTGTCTCCTACTCACCTTTAGCTATTAAGCCACATCAGCTCCTGAGAGATAGTTGAGGAAGACCTTCTCCTCCCTGGTTTAGGCCAAATCCCCATGTTTTAAACTTCCGTGGCACCATCAACCAGCTCATGAACCCTTCACAAAATGTATCCCAGGACATTTACACAATCTGGTATGATTGTTCAATTTCTGCCCGGTCTCTCCACTAGACTGTAAGAGTCATGAAAGCAGGGCCTCTATCTCTTGTTTGTAATTGTATTCCAGAGCCTAGCACACTGTCTGGCATATATCGAATAAATACATTCTTTTCAAAGGAAGGAAAGATGGAAGAATGTATGAGTGGCAAATTGATACTACTAAAATAAGAAAGAGAAGGTCTAGCATTTTGAATGAATGATAATAATTGGTAACACATATTAAACTTCCAATGTTAGGTAAAGTTCTAAGATATATTTATAATTTATTCCTCATGACAAATCTATGAGGTCATTTTTATTATCCTCATTTCATAGGTGAGGAAACTGAGCCACTTAGAGATTAACTTCTCAAAATCACACATCTAGCAATTATAATAGACCTCATATCTGGAGAAATATTATGATCACACATAAAAGCATAAGGAGCCAATCTGCTCTGGGCACCTTTTTGCCCAACCACGTTTAAGAGTTTTAGCCACCACTGCTTTTAAGGGTCAAGGATTTATCTTATTTGAAATTGAACTTTGTAAGTAAAAAACTCTGTGTCCTCTTAACAGATGTGTCAACCTCCTCAATAGACGGAAGATCAGGGAAGCTCTTATCTGGATGTCAGCTGCCTCTGTGTCACTCTTCAGGATGAAATGTTGCTACACGAATGTAAGGCTAGTCTGATTAAAACAAATACAATGTAAAGCACTAGCCCACCCTCACTTCAGCTATAACTATATTGTTTTAAAGTAAACAGAACAGAAATTGAAGATGCTAAATGATGGGATGAAAGAAAGAGAGACAAAGAGAGAGTTCAGAATGTAGGAAGAAGGGAAAAGCAGTTCCCTAGGAAGAAAGATTGAAACAGAGATAGATTTGTTTAGCAAAAAGAAGATAAAAAGGAATGCGCTGCCCTCCAAATATCTACAGGAAACCACTTGCTGTGCACGCCACCATAGATCAGTTTATTTTGGGCCTGACCTGGAATAGAAAGCCTAATGTTTAGACAAGGCAGGGGCTTCTGGGGAAGGGAGGAAGGGAGGAAGAGCATCACATGGAAATAACAAATAATATATTTGCAAAATGGAACTCTAGATGGAGCAGTTCCCCCGATTTGAATTTTCTGTGGAGTCTGATACTGATTTCACTGGATTAGTGACTATTAGAAAGATGACTCATAGGAAACCCTTAGCTCTGTGATGGGAAATAGAAATGAATGATCCACTACTTACAAAATAGAACCTGATTCTATGGGTGGGATCCATGTAAAGAAGGGAAGGCAGAAGATAAAGAAGAAGGGGGGCTGGGGAGAGGGGTTATAGTAGGAAGAACTTTGAAAAGGTATCCAAAAACAGGGAGTGTGCTATAAAATCTGACACAGGACACAAGCTCCAGAGTCCAGCTGCTGGGATTTGAATCCAGCCTTCATCACCTACTAGTTGTAAACTCCCTAAACCTCAGAATTCCCATCTTTCAAAGTGGGATTATAATTGTATCTAGCTCATAATGTTTTTTTTAAGGATTAAAGAAACTAATCCTTATTAACTTCTGAGCACATAGTAAATGCTCAATAAATATTAGTGCTACTGCTGCTAGTGAAGATGCTCTACCATCTGATAGCATAAACCTGAAGCACTAACTATGTTGAACAATGTTGGAATCCACCAAAAATAACCAGGAACAATGATATGTTAGACTCTTCTGGAGAGAGGTCATCACCTAACAGTGAAATTCATACCTTTGATGAAGAAACCCAAAAATTGTCCGTTCTAAGCTTGTTCTATAAAATCATTTTCTTGTTTCCCTCTTTTAGCTTTCATTCTCCATCGTTTTCTCTTCATTTACTCTTCTACTTTATACTTCATTTTCCAATCCTTTGAAACCTCTGCTCCTCTCCCCGTGTAAGGATCCTGTCGAGACAGACTAAGCAGATCTGTTTCCTCTATGCTTTAAACACTGGGGTCCAAGAGGTAAAAATGTTTCCTTTGGGTGGGTGCCAAGTAACTTCAGGGAATGGGGGGAGAGTTCTTAATGACACAGTAAGAAAGAAAATATTTATGTTTCATTTTAATTGAACTTTTCTTAAGCTCACTACATTTTAGTAGATGAAAAAAATCAACATATGAGAACACTGGGAACAAACATATACATAGCTCTGGCTTTGTGCACAAAAGTGAAAAAAGAAAATTGGGCAAAGGGAAGTCTAGTAGAAACATCTTATGGGAAGAGTTGCCCTACCCAAAATCTGAGCTTACGGTAGTAGCACTGCCTTTATAACTTCATTCTTACAATTAATGCATATCATGTTTGATTGGTCTATAATATTGTCAAGATAATGGACAAGTTCATTACTTTAAATATATTTCTATCTCTTGGGTCCACTCCAGCACACACAGGAGCAAGACTGTAGAGTGTCACACCCAAGTTAAACCTGGAAAAGTAAGCATTATGAAAGAAGGTGACTTAACTTGTTAGGTGACTCTAGAAATAGCTACTTTTGTCATTATTTTCTAAATGCTGTTTCCACAGCATTTACTATGTGCTAGGTACTGTGCTAACTATTTTATACATATGATCTCATTTAAACCTCCCAGAATCTCTGCGAACTAGGTACTGTGACACCTATTTTACTATGATGGGTGATATCAGACAATTTACTTAGATCACATAGCTGACAAACATTGGAGTTGGGATTTTAATCCAGTCCTATACGACATCAAACCCTGAACTTATATTGCAATATCAGATATGGCCCCACCCATCCAGGTACCTACTTCTACCAATTCCTGGAAAGACTCATTATTTTAGGATTTATGAAGACAACAGAGTAGCTGAGAATGAGAACTACGTATGTATATCACATAATTAAATGACATATATAGTGTTATTGTTCTAGTAAATGAATCATAGTAGGACCAGGATAGAAACATCCAGTTTCTCCCACTATTCTGGACTAAAAGAATGCTTCTTTTCCTTTTTAAAGTTTCTCTTCTCACCAAGTTGTCCATCTTTTCCTAATCCATTTCTGTATGAACTGCCAACCTTTACGTGCCAGCTGTGCCTCAGTTTTATTACCTGTATAAGCATACTGAACTCAGGGAGTTATCAGGATTAAGAGAATCAATGCTTTTAAAACACTTGGAGGAGTGCCTGGCATGCGGGCATATTATTGGTGTATTGAAAATGTTACCTATTAGTGTCATGCCATTGCCTTGAATAGAAATCATTCATTCCCATTTGAAGAACTGACTTTAGGCTCGCTAGTCACTTCCACCAGGTGCTCCAGGAGTGTCCCTTGTGTTGTTGAGCCTTGGCTGTTATTTGCACGTAAGTGGGTGGGATTGACCCTCGGGATTTCTGGCTATGGGGTTTGGCCACAGTTTACAGGCTCCTGTGCAGGGGGTTTAGGGCACTGAGTCGGATTTGCTCCAGCGGGCTCCGGTGCTTGTTGAGACCACCTTTTGTGTATACCATTTGTGGAGCTAATTGGGCAGTGCTTTGCTGAGGTCTGAAGCCAACCTCCAAGTATGTTGGTTCTACAGCCTCTTTCAAGAGGCTTTGGTGCAGGCTCAGGTCACTTACTGCCTGGGACTAGCCGGGGTCTACCTAGTAAAAGCTACAAAGCGATCCATGGTTGTTCATTGTCTCTGCTAAACCTGGAGGCACATGGAAGAGACCACGCTATGAAGTGAGGAATTCTCCCACCAGTACTGGCCATGGGGTAACTCCACAAAACCAGGACACCCTGAGGCCTGCTGCCACCTGCCAGCTCCCTTAAGGTTCAGCCCCTGATAGAGCCTCGTGTGCTATGCAAGTTGGGTGAGGCAGGGTCAAAGAGAGTCACAGTGGGAAGAGCTGTGGTCACCAGGTTAATATAAATTCTGATTTGGTGCCAGTGCTGAGCCTGAAGCTACTCAGCAAAACTCTCAGAGCACACGGAAGCCAGTCACCACCCGCCTAGGGTCTCTTGGACTCTGATAGCTCTCTAAGAAAGAGTGCAAGGTAGGCGGGGCTGGCTGCTCTTGGAGAAAGTGTCTCTGGCGTTCGGGGAGTTGGGTGAGTCAGCAGGGTGTAGCTTCGGGAGTTCAGCTGACCAATCAGATTCAGATTTGGCCATGTGGGGGCGGGCTCAACATAAGAAAGATGGCATCCACCTGTGGGCGGCATGGGAGGAGAACCTCCTCACAGGGAAATGGCGACTGTCCTCCAGCCCTTAACCTGAAGCAACACGACTCAGTCTGACCCCTGTATGTCTCCGACACCCCACGGAGTTACTCTCCCTCCCGGGAAGCTGAAGGTGAGTGCCTGAGAGTGAGAGCGTCTGTACTCGGGCCCTTTAAGAGGGAACCTGGGTTTCCCGCCGCCTCCCATCCCACCCACATCAGAATCCCCATTGTTTTTCACAGCCAGATGTTATGGGGGCTCCTCTTCCTGGCATCAGTACTCTGGGCTGGGGAGGCCAGTGTGGGGCTGGGGTCCCTCACTCCTAGGGCAGGAACCTCCATGGCCAAATACCCCTCTCGGTTCTCAGCTGCCACATTAAGGTTTGGGGTTAGCCAGTTCTGCATCTCTGCCCCTCCTACCATTCTCCACGTGGCTTCTTCTTTATATCCTTAGTTATAAAACTTCTGTTCATCCAGACTTCAGATGGTTTTCCAGATTTACTGTTATATGTTTTAGTTGTAATTTTAATTTGTTCATGGAAGGAAACAGGCACAGTGTTTATCTACTCTGCCATCTTGGATCTCTCTCCCCATCAGATATTTCTTATATTGATGCATCCATAAGACAACCTGTGGAGGGGGCGGGGGAGGGAGTCCCACAGAGTGGTAAAAGTTTATGAGTGAAGTGATTAAAAGCTGCTCCAAATCCAGCTTTTAAAAGTGTAAACAAAGCAATAACTGAATAGCAGTTTCCCCAGGACCCCATAGCCAATTATTTCAATCTAGTGGGGGAACATGTAGGAGTAACATCTGCCTATGGAAGAGGGGATGGCAGTGCCGCCAAGCCATGGGCTCAGGCCCCCTTGATTAAAGTCTCAGTTATGTCACCGTGGGCAAATAACTCCACTGAGACTCAGTATCATCTGCAAAGTTGGAGATACCTAAGTCACAGTGTTATTGTGAGAAACAGTGGCACCTGGTCATTAGTGGCCTCGATAGGTTAAAGAACAGTGCCAGGCATGTAACAGGAGGTCAGTAAACAAGAAGAATTAACACTTATTTAGTGCTTGCTCTATGCCAGGCACTCTTTTAAGAACATTTAGTGTATCACTAACACTCTCAACAACACAAAAACCAGCACTTAATATCTGCATTTTATAAGTGAGAAAACTGAAGCATAGCTGTAAGTTCCCACATTTAGCGAGGGAAGGAGTCAGGCCCCTAAACCAGGCTGTCAACTACTCCTCAACAATAAACGGGGACCACTGTTTGCCCTGAGAATGACCCACAGAAGACAAGACACATCAACAAACCTGCTGAGTTCTTCTTTTCTCTTCCTTCTAACTCCCTCCACTCCATGGAACCCAGACTCCATACACTCAGAGGGGAACCCAGATCTTCTAGGAGCTCCTAAACCCTATAGAGATTGCTGAGGCCAAGCTAAATTCTCCTGGGCCGAGGGGAGATCAACCAGGAGTCTTTTCAAGCTTTGCTCTGGGCAGAGAGCCTGACCTTTGTTTTGTAACTGATTTACTCTACTCAGTGGTCAGCTTCAGCTATCTTCTATGAGAACTGGGTAGAATCAGGAAATAGTCGGCTGGCCAACCAGAAAATTAAATAAGAAAGTCATCAGACCCTGATGCCTAATTCTCAAATGCCAAACAATTTAGAACAATGAGTCACTCTTCCAAAACAGAAATAGTTGTCAACCTGTGTTTAAGTTCTTGCAGCGTAACATAGTGTAACAGTTAAAAACACAGCCTGAAAGCCTAAGTTCTAGTCCCAGCTCTGGCTGGGTAACCCTGAGAAAGTTTCTTAATCTCTCTGTGATATAGTTGCCTCGTTTATCAAATGGGAATAATAACAGGCCCTATCTCAGAAGTTGCTGTGAGGATTCGTGAATGATTATGTGAAACTACTTTAGAACATGCCTGGCACAGCGTAAGAGCTATATAAATATTAGATTTTCTTGTTAATGTATTCTACTATGTTTCAGTACATGGATACAAGCTGTGCAGCAATGTCTTTCAAGAATAACTTTGCTGATGCTTTATTCCTTTTGCAAATGGTTTCCTGATCTTTACCATCTCACTACCAGCCAACACCTATCCCCTGTTAACCCCCTCCCCCACCGTCTCATCTTTTTCTTAAGCAAAGGAAATTACACTTAAAAGCCTCGTGGAATTACAACACTGACCATGCTCATACAAAGTTAGGAAATGCAAAAGTGAGAATTCTCTAAAGGAATTAACACGGAATGGTGGCTCTGATATAGTATTTCAGAGGGCTCAGTACAGCCTCCTGAAGTTTCTGGTGGTGAGCTTTGAGGCCTTCACTAATTGCACCCTGCTCACCAGCTGCTTCTAGAATGCCTCTTATAGATAGCAGCTGACCTCTGGACTTGCCATCTCAAGGGAATGCTACCCCTGCTCCAGACTCCAAAGCATCTCAGATAGCAGTGGTTCTCAGACTTTGCATCAAACTGCCCTGCAGAGCTTGTGAAAACAGAGTGCTGGGCTCCAGAGCTTCTGACTCAGTAGTTCTGAGGTGAGGTCTGAGAATTTATGTTTCTGACAAATGGCCCAATGACACTGATGCTGCTAGTCCACACCACACTTAAAGAACCACCGCCATGGGCATTTCTCTGCACTTCACATACACTTCCTTCCCCTCAAATCCTATAGACTCCTCCCAGCTCCACCAAAAATGGAATGAAAAATTCTGTTCATGTATGTATATTACCCCTCCACTTTTTGAGAAATGGAAGCAACTTTTATTCAAACCCCAATATAGCCTGACAAAACAAGATTCACCCCATTTCAGCTACTTCGTTCAGTCCACTCACACCAATTCCCATCCTTCCAGTCAGTTCCTGCCTCTATCTTTGCACAGATGCTCAGGATTGTGTGTATGTTTCCACATCTCCAGCGCTTCTTGTTTACATGTACACGTTTGTGTTCCTCCTTCTCCCCCATTCAACTATAAAGTCCTTGAATGTCTACAGTGGGTGTTTAATAAATGCACTTGACTGATAAATGCCAACTACTCTGTTGTACCTGGTAAGCAAATTGAAGAAACAGATATCACCATGAGAACTTTAAACTTTGCATGAGAGACCAAAGTGTGTTTCTTTTTGCAGCATTCATGTAGCCAAAAGATGACTTTCCACTCACACATAAATATGCGGTATGTTGCCAATGAGCATTTAAATTCTTTGATGCCCTTCTCAGAAATACCATCTGTGCATCTTCTCACATAGTTATCAAAATGAGTAATTTAACATAGGGGAATATATAGCATTCTATAGGGAATTGCAAGAGGGATATCGAGTTCTAGAAATATTGGTGTAGTTGCAATCAACTTTTATTTTATGGAACATTCATGAATGTGCACCAACTACATCAGATCTTTTCAGAAATAAAGGAATGGTATTAACCCTGAAGGCCATCGATGAGATTATTTTCTGAGAGTTAATAATTAACCCAGAAGTTATTATTGTGTACTGATTTACAAATCACATGAACTTAAATCATCAAAGCATGAGATCATTATTGTTTTATCTATTGACCAGCTAAAAGCTGAGCTGTACCAAGTTAAGGACACAGTATATTATCAGTCTTTCCCAAGCAAGCAAAGGCTGTTAGGGAGCCAACCAGAAAGCAAAGCCTCCATTTCAATGTCCTCTGAGGTCTAGAACATACATTAACCATAACGACACTGGAGGTCAAATATTTACCCAATTCTGTCGAAAGAAGTCAATGTTATACCATGTCCCAGTTGAGTGCCAATGAGTAGCCTTTTAAGATTTTTTTTTAAGATTTGATGCTACATCTAACCTTCTTCTGATCCTATTTTTTTCTGATCATTAAGTAGAATTTTGCTAATGCATTCTGAACACTTGGATTCTTTCAGCTTAAATCTTGCTAAAGTTCATCCAGGGACCAATAATTACTTCTCACTGAAACTACTAAGTACAGGCTGCTTCTGAATTTTTTAAAAAGTGATTTCATGCTATTGTTACTTTCATGATAAAACGTAGTAACATCTGGGTTGATTTCTTTCCCTGGATTCCCAGTGTTGCTTTTATCCACCCAAGTCAGGTCTTATTTTATAAAAGAAGCTATATTTATGCACTTGACCTAACCTTTTCTTACACATACCACATAATTACAGGCAACATACTTTTATCCCCTTGCAATTAATCTTTTCCCCCAAAGAAATTAGGATAGTAGAAGATAAAGGGTATTCTTTTTGTTTTTAAAGGTTAAAACCACATTTTGCGATGTCACGCATAGATTTCAAGCCAGTCAACTGAATTTTGACTCATTTAAATTTTTTTTAATTGGGATATAACTGACATATAACATTGTGTAGGTTTAAGGTAGAGGACATGTTGATTTGATACATTTATATATTTTGCAATATGATCACCATGGTAGTATTAGCTCTATTACATCACATAATTATCATCCCTTTTTTGTAGTGGTAACAATTAAGATCCATTCTCTTAGAGTTTGATGTCTACACTGCAGTATTGCTGTCTATAATCACTCTGCTGTGCATTAGATCACCAGGGTTTATTTATTTATCTGCTAGTTGCATGTTTGTACACTTAAACCTTCCAGCCCTGGTAACCACCATTCTACTCTGTGGTTTTACGAATTGAGCATTTTTAGATCCCACATAGCAGTGATATCATATAGTACTTGTCTTTCTCTGTTCAAGCCAGTCAGACTCAGCTTATTGGAAGAGATTTAAAACCAAATAGACAAATGTTGCACATTAAAATATGCCAAGAGCAGCTTTGGTCAAGAAAATAGGGGATATAATCCTCTGCTATTCCAGAAGCAAAGTTAAAACTGACTTCAAAGGAAACTGACATTTGGCCCAATTCCAAGAAGATGAGAATTCAATCCAGTTCAACCACTGCCGGAAACTGTGGATAATATAAAAGTAATAGTCAACACAAACCCAGTCTTCAAGAAAGTTAGAGAACAGTAAATGGATGATAAGAGGTCAAAAGCACTTGTGGCAAAGTACTTTTGTTCTTCCAGGATTTTGTTGTGGTTGATTTTCTAAATTGTGTTGAATTTCCAGTTAATAGGCGCCTCCTAGACTTTGGAATTAGTAAAAGATAGTAATCAGTGGCAAAATTAAATAAGGTGTTTCCATTAATAAACACAGAATTTTTAAAGCCAGTTAATAATAGTCCTTTAATGAAGACATTTTAAATGAGAAAAAAAAAATTAATCTTTTTGTGTGTTTACTAAGTTTAACTTTGTGGGTCAAAAAAATGAACTAGATCTCAAATGAAAAGATCTGGAACTGGGCCCATATTCTGTGTTTTACTTACAGGAGAATGCTGGCAACTTAGAGTATCTGCAATGGGCACCTGTTCATCTGCACAAGGTAAGACTCGTAGAGGATGTGAGCTCTTCACATACAAATTAATTGGGGCTGTTTTAGGCTTAATCTTCCACAATTTATTTTCTTTTCCATGTCCCATATTTGTACCTGTTAGTTTGTTTTATTCAGTTGTTGCCTTTTGCAAAATTAATTTCAGCCCCATAGAAAAGTCTTCTCAAGTTTCCAAATACGTAATTTCATCCATCAGCAAACTCTCAGAATCTGTCCAGCCATAATATTTGCATGTATTTCTGAGGACACGTTCCTTTAAAGTGTAATGCTTTTATGGAAACATGCCTCAGAGACCGTCAAATTCTATGGTGGTGTTCCCCACTGCTCTGAGGGTACTATGCACGGTGATGGATGTTACTTGGCAATATGGTGGAATACGCACAGGAGCTTTAGAATCACACGTGGTTTCAAGTCCCAGCTCTATGCCTCAGCCCCTGTAGGATCTATGAGATTACACGGAAACTTTTCAAGCCTCACTTTCCACATCTGTCAAATAGGGATGGTCATAACAACCTTATAGAATTACTATAAAATTTTAAGAAGATAAGACACATAAGCCACTTTGAACAGTGTCAGCATATAGTAAATTCTCAATAAATATGACTTGCTAGTGTTAGGATTGTTTGGTGTTAAGTAGCTTCTTCTCTTTAAGAAAGTCCTCGTTTCACATCAGTTGAAAAATACAGTTGACCCTTGAACAACACTGGAGTTGGAGTGCTGATCCCCCGCCCACCCCACCCCGCAGAGTCAAAAATTGATGTATAACATTTGGCTCCCCCAAAACTTAACTGTTTAACGATAACATAAATTGTCAACACATATTTTGTATGTTATATGTGTTATATACTGTATTCCTAAAATTAAGTAAGCTAGAGAAAATAAAATGTTATTCAGAAAATCATAAGGTAGAGAAAATACATTTACAGGACTATATTGTATTTACCGGTACCATAAGTTTACATCATCTGTTTTAGGCTACCCTGTTCATGTTTTTTTAGACTGCCGATTGAAAACAATGTATATAAATGGACCCTCACAGTTCAAACCTGTGGTGTTCAAGAATCAACTGTACCTCATTTCCCCCCAGAAATGTCTCATCCTCTTTACTCTGCCACAACACACTACCTACCACTTGCTTACCTACAGATTGATTCAATATATTTACACACTATCCTGCCCACAAGTATTTATTCAGTGCTTGCTTTGTCCTGGCAGTGGCACCAGAAAGCAGGTCCCAATAAGATGATAATGCCATCCCTGCTTTCCAAGAGCTCACAATTTCATGAAAAAGACAGCTAATTTTTTAAAATTATAATTCAGTGTAAAGAAATAGGGAAATGACAGACGAAGGAATCTTCTTAAAAGAGGACATCTTGAAGGATGAATAGAAGTTTGTCAGGTAGACAGGATAGAGACTGGAGGAGAATGAAGCTCCAGGCAAAAGTATCAAGAAAGCCAAGTTATTAATCAGAAGTTGAATAATGATGACAAAAATCAGAACAAGAGAAAGAAAACAAATGGTGGGGGTAGCCTTCTTGCACCTAAAGATTGTGGAGGGCACTGAGCCGTCTCTAGCTGACCAGAGAACAGCTCGCGGAGACCAGACTATGTCTGTTACCTGGATCTTACGTCTCTCTCTTGAAAAGCAATTGAGTTTTGTCTCTATGAATTCCATTAGCTATACTGGCCACCTATAATTTCATGAAATATTTCTTTTCTTTTAAACGTATGGTCTTTACTAAATGATTTGCTTATAAATGTAAATGATAAAATCTGTGTGACTTTAGCAAAGAAACAAAACCAAAAATGCTCCTTTACTGTCAGCCATTTTAACATTTCTGTTTTAACTCTATATGGGAAAACTCTATATGGGACCAGTACGCATAATGGTCCAGAGGGGTGTCAGTCCTCTGATAAGAGCTGATGAGTGCTGTACAATCGTTATGCACCAGTCGCTTCCTCTTAATTTAATCCTCCCAATAGCCCTATGAAGAGTAGTTATCACTCTTATCCACACTATGTACAGGCAGAAAGGGAAACTTGGGAAAATAACTTGCCAAGGCCACACACCCACTCAACACGAGGCATAGACTTGACTTCACAGCCAATGTACTCTAAGGCCTAGAGCAGCAGTTCCTAGCACCAGGTCTTGAACTGAGTCCAGGCAGTAAAGACAAGCTCACTGATCTGCTGTGAAATTAAAAAAACAAAACCCCAAAAGTCCAATATAGTGAAATTTTACATAGAGATATGTTTATTAAAGAATGGCTCTTTATGAAATTATATCTTACTTTTTTTGATGTTATACTGTCCTGTATAAGATAATGAGATTGAAGATGGCAATTGCTTTCTTCTCAATGCCTGACTTACAAAACAAAACGTGCGACGTCAGTTTTTTAATTTAAAAATTTTGTTTTCATTCCCAGAATTTCAAAACTTAACATTTGTTCCTGGGTGAGAAAATATCTTCCTCCCTGTAAGGCACATGATTATCTTCTGTTGTCCACATGACTGACTAATTATTGTCATCTTGAACTTCCAATTTTTCGTTGCTTGATTTTTAAGTGCTTCTCTTTCCCAAACCTGGACTCATTTCTTAAATGCATTTATATTTACAGGAGGAGAGTAAGTGAACAGATAATATAATAGCGTTCTTCTGCTGTGGTTTCTACGTGAGTGAAAAGTCCAGCCTTTTCTTATCATAACTGGCTGGAAACATTCCACATCAGAGATGTCAAGTCATAACAATGTGGGGTGGGGGGGAAAAACCCACTTTGCTCTCAGAACTACACAGTTCTTCTATAGAAAAGACATTCTTAAAAGCTGTTTGCAATATCCTACATTAATTTCCTCTGGCAAGGCATCTCATACAAAGGGGTCTTATAAACGGATTAAATGTGGTTGGGTACAGAAGTACAGTAAGCCCTCTGTCAGATGCTCACGAGGGTGGCCGCCACAAACAGGGGCTTCCTTCATCAGGGTTCCCTGAAAATAGCTGACTTGAGATTTTTGTGACCAGTAATAACCTCCTTAAAAATAAACCACTTATACCATCTGCTACTTAACAGTGCCCTATAAATTATACCAGGAATGCATGGCCTTTCTACCCTGGCAAATGTCTTCCCAGCTGACAAAAGGATAAACAGAGGGAGGAGGCAAGGGTTGTGCAGCACTGGCTCTTCCCATGCCTTCCCTACACACCACCATTGTTTGGCCTCTGCCTACGCGCAGCGTCTTCCTTGGGAGGAATAAGTTCGGGATGGAGCAAAGCATTTCCAAGACCAAATGAATGAAGGTTGGACAGAGTTAGGTCAGAACAAGGCATTTGATGAGCTAGAAGGAGCCTTCAGAGCTCAAGTGGCTGAAGAGGGTGTTGCTTATAGTCCAAGCTTTGCTTGCTGAGCCAGTTGAGACAGAGACGCAAGAGCTGAAGAGGGATCAAAATGTTATTTTTAATATCTGGCACATATGTATTAGAAATAACTACTTGGACCAGAGACCAATATGGGTTTTACATCTTCCCTAAAAATAGAGATTTACGGTAAATCCCCAAGAGGAGAGTGAGATTTGCAGAGCAAAATTCCCTAAGTCACATCCATTGAGATGTAACTCAGCTCCTGCTGAGCACGCTGGAGAAACTGGTCACATGTGAGCAGCACTCCCCCGTCAGTGGGGAGAGCCCAGGAGAGGGTGAGAGGAGACAGCCATTTCTACCCAGGGCCCCTCAGGGAGGAAAGTTTCTTGAAAAGGATGAGGTGGGATTATGGAGAAAGGGACACATAAGAAATTGCACAAGTACAGCCCAGAGGGGCATCCCAGTACCACCACAGTTTCTGTAAAGCACCAACTTCAAAATCCCTGCAAACTCAAAAAAGCTTGCTTAGGCCACCCCTCAGATCATTAAGAGAAACAATTTTGTCTGACACTTACTCGAAAGTGTTGTGCCTTGAATCACAGAGTTACATAGTTTTATTTGGCTTCTCTTTAGTTAAGTAACATAAGCAACAGCCAAACTAATATATAAAACTTAATTGAGCCTTTCTCTTAGGTAATTTTTTACTCTTCAAAACGAAGCCAAACATGGCAATGACAGTGGAATGAAAAAATTCTGAAAAAGAAAGCCCTATGTTCAGGAAATGAGAAAATTAAAATGAAAAGAAAAATACATGCACTTACACCAAGTAAACCATATTATATTGGGTGTCATCCAAGCCAAGGTTTTTCTCAAGGAACGTGCAGACAAGCCCATTTGAAATTAAAGTCTTCATTCCTCACCCTGCCGACAATCTCCCGGAAGGTTAAGTCTCCATTGTATCCTCAGGGACCAGGAGAAGGAGGTTCCCCTGCTGATTGCAACTGACTGCATTCTCTCTGAGATTAGAGTTTTCAGAGGCATGCAGTATACTCGTGTGTGTGTGTGTGTGTGTGTGTGTGTGTGTGTGTGTGTGTGTGTGTTTGTGTGTGGTGTGTGTGGTGTGTATGGTGTGGAAGGAGCCAGCAGCAGCATTCAGGAGTGCCCAAGGAGAATTTCAGGTCCTGCTCCCAAGTGGTAGAATGAGTAACACGTCATCAGTCTGTGGACAAGCTCCTGGTCATGTGAGCAGGAGGGCTGCTAGCCTCTCTTCAACACCCTCTCCTTCCTCTCAGGCACCCTGAGTCCTTCTTCACAGGAGCCAGGGAAAAGAGCGGGGCAAGAGGCATGCCATGCATAAAAAAAAGGAAGACCAAATTCTAGCTACTTCCAAATTCCACGTGATTTGTCTTTCTTCCTTTCAGAAGATAATTCAAGGCAAAGTTGGGAGCTGATGATTAGAAAATATGAATGTCAGGATGTTGAGTAAAAGGAATGTAGTGGGGAAAAGACTAGACGTGAGTCAGAGTCATTTGAACACTCATCTCATCTAAATCGAAACTCAGACTCTTCACTGTTGTACCTTGTCCTCAAATGGTGGCCTCTGGCTGGCATTTTGGCACTTCTGGGCTTTCTTTTTCATATTGCAGATATTTATTTGGGTAGCTGGGCCTCAATTATCTTCAAATGGTTCTTTCAAAAGCAAGTTTGAGAACCACAATTGCAGCATCTAGAGGCCTGAGTTTCCTTCAAACATCACATTTTCCCTTCTTCCTTTCATTCTAGGTTTCCCTAACCCCCACCCTTTTTGTTCTTGTCCTGTAACTTATTCAGACATACATTGTCCTTGGGTGCTGCAGTAAATGTGTCCTTCTTTCAACCTAGAAATTATCTACTCTTGAAAATTTCTCAAGGCAACATTCCTCCAATTCCAACAGTATAATAAACTGTTACGAGCAAAGCATCCCATTACGTGTTTTGGAAAATACAAAAACATGCCAGTCCTATGTATTTAGTTATCTATTGCTGCATGATAAATTACTCCAAAACTTAGCAACGCAAAGCAATAAACATTTATCTCATAGTTTCTGTGGTTCAGGAATTGAGAAGTGGTTTAACTGGATGGTTCTAGCCCTGGGTCAGTCACAAGGCTACAAACAAGGTAGGCGCTGCAGTGACTTCAGGGTTCAACAGGGAGGTGGTTCTACTTACAAGCTCACTCACGTGTGCCTTTCTGCAGGGCTGCCTCCAGGCTTTTCCATGTGGCCGCTCATCCTCCAGAACTTCCCTAGCAGGAGAGCCTGGGCTGTTTACATGGTGGCTGGTCTAGGGGGTGGGGGCGGAGGGAAAGGGCGGAGACAAACAGAGTGGGGATGAGGGGGAAAAGAGAAGGGAGAAGAAGAGGAGGTGGGGATAGAGGAGAAAGAAGAGGAGGGAAGGAGGGAGAGGGGGAGAAAGAGAAAAGGAGAGGGGGAAAGACAGGCAAGAGATCTTGACCAAGACGGATGCCAGCCTTATTATAAACTTTGTTTGGAATTTACATCCTATCCCTTCTGCCATAGAAGTAAGTGAATAAGACCCACTCACACTCGAGAAGAGAGGAATATGCAGGCTGTGAATGCTAAGAAATGGGGATCACAGGGGACCATTTCAGAGGCTGCCTGCCACACCCTGCCAGGCTCCACGTCTTGGACAAAAATGGACACGTGCAGACACAGCAGATGCAAGGAAGTTCTATAACAACAGTAAGAGGTCAATGCTTGGA
Source organism: Rhinolophus ferrumequinum (assembly GCF_004115265.2). NCBI lineage: Eukaryota > Metazoa > Chordata > Mammalia > Chiroptera > Rhinolophidae > Rhinolophus > Rhinolophus ferrumequinum. The sequence continues at coordinate 45,614,692 of NC_046295.1, read as the reverse complement.
GATTGTAGGAAAATAACTTAATTTCATTTAGGAGATGCTTAGACGGCTTCTTAAAGAAAGCAAAACTTGAGCTACGTCTCAAATAGACCTTTTAAAAAAAGGCATTTCAGGCAGCCAGAACATCTTGAGCAAGTGGTCTGGGATTGGAGCAAGCATCAGAATTACTTGGAGGGCTTGTTAAAATGAAGAGGGCTGGGCCCCACTTTCAGAGTTTCAGTAAACTGGTGGGCAGAGGGGCTAGGGGGGGAGCAGAAAGGAAGAGAGAATTTGCATTTCAGGCAATGCTTGGTCCAGGGACCACACTTTAAGAAACAACAGCATGAACAAAGGCTTGGAAGTAGAGAATATTTGGAAAGTAACAAAAAGATCTTTTTATTCATTAATTTGGACTGACTGTATTAGTTTCAAGATCTTAGAATCCGTGGAAATGAAAGACCTTAGTTTGTACTTAATGAATCCCAAATTATCAACTTCTTGTGCTGGGAAAGATTCAGAGACTCTAAACCCATCATTTTACAAATGAGGAAAGTGAGGTTAGGGGAACTATAGTGAGTTTTCTTTAAAACCAGGGAGGGATTTTGTGGTTCCCTCACTCCAGTGTTCCTGAAAGAAACTTTTGAAGGTTGAACGCTTTCTATCTGAAATAAGCTAAGGAGTTTGCTCTTCCAGTAGAACACTCGCCCTCCATAAAATGCATATACCCATACTTTGGTATGGAAGGGAGGCTGAAAGAACTCTCTGGTCATCTCTCAGTCTATTGGATACATATCCTTGTGCAAATGGACCTATGCAACTCCTGCCTGGCTTCTGCTCAGTGGGAAGCCTTCCTCATACTTCGGCCCTCTCTCAGCCTTTATTGTCCTTTTTCTCTCATGAGTCCTTAGGTGTACAAATTTGGTTGCCCACACTCTGCAAAACTTGGATTTGGGGGTGCTGTTTCTTTTTAAAGTCTAAATAATATAATCTCAGTGCAAACTGGGATGCATCCATCTTGACTCCTGAAATATGCTTTCTTTGGAAAGAGGGTCGTGAAACCCTGCAGCTTATTCTCTGCGATGTGTGCACAAAATTAGCTGATGCCTTTATTCCGTTGTCTGAGCTTTTGTCACCTTTTATTTGACTGGACTTAGGGAAACAATATGAAGACATTTAAAAGAAACCTAAGGGGATCTCATTTCCACATTCAAATACAAGTGGGCTTTTATCGTTATTCCCTGACCCCTGACTTCCTTTACTTTCACTCTTCCCCCAAAGTACCACCCTCTACCCCACTTTGACATATATTCTTGCTCCAAACGCAGAAACTAAGATACAAAGGAAACTGAACTGTAACCCCCTTTGCACTTGTGCTTTCTGTGGCAACTTGCTTGAGCACAGGTGTCTCTTTAATTGTGACATTCTGAGAAGTCCTAGAGCTTACCAGCCACATTTCTCCTAAAATAGGGCCTGTCCTAAGCTTTAACTTGGAACAAGTTGGAACAAGGAGGTAAACTCCAGACAGACAGAAGTTAGCCAAAACCTCACCGCAGTTTCCTCTCACAGTGAAACCCTGTTTCCGGAGCATACATTTGTTAACTGGGTTGTGGATGCCATGTAGCTAACATCCTCTTGAAGAGCTGAGCGGTGAGAACGACAAACTGTAAATCCATTTGACTCATTGCCTTTACCAATTCAACCACAAATTGTTTCCTCCTCTCCCACTGAGCACCGTGTAATGAGCTGTATCAGGTGTACAATGGAAGCAGTGAACCACAGATGGAGACAGAACAATCTTGTGAGTAAGCACACCAGTCAGACCCTGCCTTCCTCGCTTCCCAGGTCTCTGAGGTCAGCCAAGTTATTTAACACCTCCAGGTTCTTCATCTGGGCCTTGGTTTCCTCACCTAGAAGGGAGGTGGTAAAATGGAGTTGGGGTGAAGATCACAGACTCCATGTGAATACCTAAATCACCTGATACTACCCCTGAGTGACAGCTAGTGTTCAATAAATGGTAGTCATGATGGACCGGGCAGTAAATTAAACACACGATTTTTCTCCCAGAGAAACGCACACTCTTCATTGACGTTGTTTCCAGCTTCATTTTCTTCTTTATTGGCTTAGAACCACTTTTGTGTATCCTACTCTCAATTCCAGCTCAACTAGAGAAATCCAAATTTACCTGAACATTAGTCCAGGGTCAGCCTCTGACTGAAAACCTCTGTGTTGCACTGAAATGCCCAATGTGCTTTTCCCAACCAAGACCAAGTTATTAACAACAACGTTGTTTTTCTAAGTCATTAGGAAGGAACTGTCAGAAAGAAATCGGTCTTTGTATCTTCTGGGGGTTGATAGGAAAAAACAATTTTAAACTGTTGGAGGCTGAAGCACCAGCCACTGACATATTCATCTGAAACAAAGACGACTTTTTAAAACAGGAATCTGGTGATGCACATAGACGTGGAAATAAAGGCACTTTGGCTGCGAAATCCCCCCGTCTTCTCTGGGGAGGCTCAGGCCTCCGCCTGCTGTTCATCAGCCTTGATTTTTGATGGGGCGATTTTTAGTCAGCTGCTTCAATCATTTTGGCACAGACAAAAATCCTTTAAAAAATGTTACACTTCATCAAAGTGTATCATGAGACTTCACGGTCATTATCTCAATGGCCGCTCTGATGTGCTACAATTGGCAGAGACACAAACGGTAGGGGGTGTATGAGAAGAAAGCCAGCATTTCGTGTGGAAAGCTGGCAACCCTCGCCAAGCTTCTGTCAACAACTCCATGGTCTGATCCGATGCACTGAGCGTGCTGATGATGCTCTTGTTTCTGGAGGAAGTAAACAAGAAAATGAATTCCACTGCACAACACAGCCTCTTTGTATCTTCAAAATGGTGTGACTGGACCCAGGCCAGCTGTGTTGAAAGTTTGGCCATTTATGTCATCAGGGCCCCAGTACTGATGGAGGCTTTGATTACGACTTGGACCAAGCTATAAGACCCTTCAGGGGCAGCAAATAAAGGCATTGATTGGTTGTTGGGTCAATTTAGCCATAAGGGTACAGAGCATGGCTCTTTTGAAAAGCCTAATGGATTAGCTACACAACCAGTCCCACTGTAGGCCTTATTTTTCAAGTAACTCCATGACAGTTTTCCAGCTTGGCAGGGAACTAACTCTTCCTCCAGAGCAAGCTTCAGAGCTGTTCTTGTTATCAATAGTAGGGCTCAAAGGATTAGACACAGCGGGCTTTACAATTTAATGAAAACAGCTGTTGAAGCAACAATTAAGGCAAACAATAGTTTGCATGGAAAACTATTAATTATGTAAAGTTATGCAGAAAGTGGAATACTCTTTTATTCAGGGCCTTCTAAAGTGACTGAGCCACCTTCCATTCCCTGGCTCTCAAGTGTCAGGAAGTGGCGGTGCTTGTAGGAAGTGCTCCATTGCCTGTGATTTGAATGTAAGCAGAGCTCCAGGCTGCCAGTCTGCCGCAAAGCCAGTCATGAGTAAAATACTCAGGTAAAGAATATGAGTTAAATTTACATTACCTTGGGTATCTCAGATATAAACTCAGGGCTGTGTTTTCACAAGTTTCTGGAATTCAATTTGAACCTTGTGGTTGGGATCTCTACTTGTGCTTTCTTAAAAAAACATTTCTGTAATATGCCCACTTTTGGGCTTCAGTCACCCTGAAAGGTGATTAACAACAACATTATTTTCTAAGTCTTTAGTAAGGAACTGTCAGAAAGGAATCATTCTTGGCGAACTGGTGAAGTCCCTTGTTCTCTGGACTAAGTAGGTTTTTCATTCTCTTAGAATGGGCCAACTTGGATTCTCAGCCGTCCCCCTTCCACTTCCTCCACTAGAACAGCTCATCCTTCCTTCCACTCTCTCTGCTTGCTGGAGCTTTAAAATTCATTGCTTTCTCTCTTTGCAATTTCCATCCTTGACTAACAGTGCTGGGAATTGACGTATGGCCTTTTGCCTACCCTGTGTTCCACATGTCACTTTCTTCCCGTATGGGAATCACCAAGCCAAGAAGTCCCATTAAGAAGGTTATTAACTGTATACATAAACATTGCCTCCTGCGTACAGTTAGATTTATTTCTCGTCACTTCCAAGTAACTGGTTTTAACACTCTTTCCAGCATGCCCAACACCTTTTATTTGACTATATTGTTTTAGAAAGGCCTTTGGGAATTTAGCTAATTTCATGCTGAAACTTATTAAGTGGGATTTGACACTCTTTGATAATTCCAATAAACCATTAGTCAAGTCTCACTCCCTTCAGGGAAGGCATGAAAGCTTTATTAGTCATAGGGTCTCTATTCTAAACATGTTACCTGAAGTTAGTGGCGCATCGGTACTGAAATGCAATTGACTAGGTTGAATAAAACGTTCCCTGAAATTATAAGAAAGCTCTCATTGGCTATCAACAGTAAGAGAGCATCTGCCTTTTTCAGAAAATTCTCATTAGATTCACCTGAGCATTTTGAAGTAATTCAATGAACTTAATTTACTGACCTGCGAATGTTAATAAAATGAGCAGTGCACACACACACACACACACACACACGTATACAAATTTTCTCTAAAGTAGGTGGTTTAGTCCTTTCTTCTATCTAGGGTACAAGAATACAGAATAAGCTCCTTTCCTTTTATGGACAGTTTAAAAATTTTGAGAGATCACATTGCTAGAAGGCCCCAGAACATAATTCAGTGTGCAAATGAAATTCATTACTAGGGTCACAACAATAATCCAATTAACATGTATTTACATAATGCCTTTAAAATCATTCTAAACTGAAAACCACATTTACCTTTGAAGTAAAATGAAAAATAAGTACCATGTCCCAGCATACTCCAGTTCACACTTTGCACTAGAGAGTACAAAACTGCATCAAGATTGCAAAAGCAATTATTTCAGTTAGCCAGATGTGATTTTTCAATCATTCTAAGATTTTTTTATTTTATTTATTTATTTTTTTTAGCAGTTCTTATTCCGTGGCACCACTCACAGCTCTCTGCTGGCATGGTGCTTACATCTCTTCATTATTAATTCAGCTCATGGAGCTTAATTGGACAAGGCTAGAGTGAATTTGACAAACATCACAGCAGCAGAAAAAGCAATCACTCTTTCAAGATGAAAATTTGTTTGATGTCTTACTGTGTAACTCATTTACTCTCCTCAGGAGTCATGTGACCTGAATGTTAATCAGCCATTGATTGGTTCCTCTCCTTGGACAGTCACGTGACTTGAATATTAATGGGCTGGCACTCCATAGCTGTACTGTTAGGCAACCTTGTGATTGGCTGCCAGGTTAAGATACGGAGATAAGTGGGTGCTTGATGAGCACTTGACAGAACTTCACAGAAAATTAAGGCCCTAAAATAGCATGAGAAAGTCTTGTCAAATCAAGCATGATTATCATTGAATGCTTAAGGAATTCATCATCTGCATGAAATTGATACACTTCAGCACCAGCAGTCCCTGTAGTCAGCAGGGACTCATCAGATTTTTATTTATATGTGTTCACCAAATCACATTAATTCTGAGAGCTAAAACATGCTAAGGATGAAGGTTATTTTCTGTTCAATCTAATTTATCTATGACAATAATCATCACTAATAATGTGTCAAATTGGATTGCAGTCATTTTATGCATGCATGCTGATTTGGAAAATAGTGTTAAACCATCCTGCGGTAATTAACAACCGGGAAAGGTATGCTGGCCTGAAGTAATCAGCATATCTAGATGGAAAATTAAGTTTTATAGAATGGATTTATAGATACATATCCTTATTTAATTCAGAATATAAATTATTCCTGGTAAAAGCGACATCATTTTTATAACACCATTAAGGCCAATAACCATTGAGGGACTCGCATCCTTAATTTGCTCCATCCTTCATTTTTTTCTCTCGTTTTCTGTGGTTAAATTTCTAATGGTTGTCCCTTCCTTCTTGCCAAGTCCTCATTTTAGAGGGGTTTGGTAGAGCTGAGATGAATGAATATGCATTGGTTTAAGCGTTAATCATGGATGAAGGACTCTGCATCATACCTCTTAATACACAATGCTTTATAATTACTGGCGGGGGTTGGGAGGTGGGCATCCGGAAGAATACAAAGAGAGGGGCGGGGCCAGACTTTGGCCTTTTGCTGTTTCTCTATTATTTCTCCTCACAAAGGGACAATAGGAAATTTTGCAGATTAACTCATAAGGGATTAATGTTTCTTGGGGAATCATTTAAACCTAAATTATTTTGTTGAAATACCTTTTATGGAATAGAAGCTGTTTTGATTTTTTTTTTTTTTTAAATAACCTACGGCTTTACAGGGCATTATTTTAGTAATGGAGTACTGGAGTAATGAAATCTTAAAGAAATGTTTATACCCTTTGGTGAGCTTGGCTAAAATGTTTGAGAGAATTACACCTCAAAAAAAGGGGAGAAAATAAATACCAATAAACTGTTGTTTCCCACCACTCCCCGCTCTCACCCACCCCCATCTTAATCTCCTGTGCGACCAGGACAGCCCCTATTCTTTCCCCCTCTCTCAGGAGCTCTCTTTATTGATTAAATGAATCTGCTCCAAAGGCTGCCTCCCAGGCTCTTTGATCTAATCCGATCTGATTTTATCCTATCGCTTCAGCAGGACATCGGGGAATTAACAATAAGCAGCTTTACCACAAGTGTTTAATAACTCAACACAATCTCCTTATGGCTGGGAGCTGCTCATGTTCCCATCCAGTCCATGGCAAGCAGTGTAACAGATTGGCCATCCCCCGAACCTGAGGAATTTTCCTGCACTGTGAAACTAATCGCTTCAAGTTCCTTCATAAATCACACAAAGCAGATTTTAACATCTTAACAAATTAAAAAAAAAAAAAAAATCCTCAAACCAGCGGAGTGGATTGGGGGTGTGGGGGTGACAGAGAGGGCTCACCCTCCAGAAAAAAAGGGGCTGGGAAAGTGGAAGGTGGTCCAATATTGCAGTGGGGGAAGGGGCAGATGTAAAATAACTTCTGTCTTCTCATGCAATATGTTTCTCATCTCCTTAAATTCTAATATGAATGAAATGATTTGGGTAGGCTCAAATCTAACAATGCTGCAAGTTCACAACTGACATTTTTTTCCCACTGGGATGGAAACGATGTGGTTTCAACAACAGGCCTCTTATTGTTCCTGTGACAGCCCTTGAAGTATGCCAAAAGCACACAATTAACAAGAACTGTGCATCCTGCGTGCTGCAGACAGCCCAGATGTTAGGCTCAAATGGTATGTCCCCTGGATTCCAAACCAGCATACACGCATAAAGGGGCGTCTTAAATGATCACTCAATTACAAAATGTCATTTTTGAAATGCTTTTTTTTTTTTACCCAGGGCTGCCCCTATATCTACATCCCTATTTCTAAATTGCAAAGGCAGAATTTATTTAATAGCTTCCTCACCTCCCCAAAAAATGTGTTATACCCTTTTTTCTAAATATCGCAAGCACTGTGAGTGAAGGTGATTCTCTCCTTTTCTCAGGGAGAAATGTTGATGCAGTGGCTTACCCTAATGCCAGAATAGCCAGAGCTGGGAGTAAGTGAGAAACTTGGAGGGGAAATGGGCTTGTGAAAGCTGCTCGATTATTAGTGCCATGGGGAAAATACCACTCTAGCACTAATCTAAAATAAAGCATCTTTTAGTTGCTCTATTTAAAGCCTAGTGTACATCAGAATTACCTATAGAAACATGTTTCATAACAGAGAAACAGCCCGGTCTCTCCACCTCTGTCACTGCTCTCTCCATTACCCTGGCAGTTCTGAGATTTCTCGCTACATCAGCAGAGTAACCAAGTGCCCTCTAACTGAACATCTGGGGCCAGAGAGAAATTTATGACTCAGGTTTAGGCCAGATTACTATTACTATGGTGAGATCTTTTTCCACATCCCCAGGGCCCAGGGTACTTACAGATTCACTCAGATATGCTAGATGCTTCATGATTGCTTTCCAAAGTAAAAACATTTGTTTTTATATCCTTCTATCCTTCTCCACCCACATCCATTCATCACTGTTTTCCAGATTTTCCCACCACTGTATGAATCCAACATTTTGAGATGCCTCCGCCCCCCCCCGCCCCCACCCCCCGAAAAAGGCAACTTTGATTTTGTGATTTCTACTCAATATGGAATGGAACGCTAGCATGAATAGTGTTATTATTTCCTCTTTGGAAATGCCTTTTGCCTTACTTTTTTTCCCCCAGATAAACTATGTCATAACAGAAAAATCCCTGTGAAGTTCTCCAAAGAACTCTCTGCTGCTTCCAGACCCTGGAACTATAATTATGCCTTGCGTAATTAAAACAGAAAGAGGGTCCCCTGCCAACTGTGAGTGCCCGTTTACATCACAAAGAGATAGCAAAATGTACTCAGGAAGGTTGCAGCCAAAGTAATTGAGAGGGCTGCCTGAACCCAGCTCTGCTTTCTAAATATTGTCCCTGGGCTAGGAACTGAAGAGGCAGAAGAGAGGAGAGCAGGGGCGGGGGACTGGAGCCAGGGGCCTGTTGACTTTTCCCGCCTGGGCATGATGTCATGGAGTTCAGTGACTTCAGGGTCTGGTGTTGACTGAAGTCTTGTTGCACAGCTAGTCCAGGTGCTTCTACTGGGGAGTTTCAGACCTGTCACCACACGGTGGGGTGGACTTCAGATGTTCTGAATGCCTGCACTCACATGCAAATGTTAAGAGCATTAGGCCAGGGTGTAAACATCCTTAACACCAAGTAGTACAAAGAGGACTCTTCTGATGGCGGTTCAGTTCGTTCACAAGCTTGTTCTCCTTGGGAGCTTTCTTTTGTAGGCTGCTGTTATTGGAACACGAAAAAGAGAGAATAAGAGAGGGGGAGAAGGAGAGGGAGAGGGAGGCAGGGAGGGAGGGAAGGAGAGAGAGCGAAAAGAAAGGGCACTGAGGAAAAAGGAAAACAAACCAAAGCCACAAGTTGGAAAAAAAAAAAAAACCTATAAAATAGAAACGCATTATGTTTTTGTACATTTTCAAAATGTAGCCAAACTAAACCATTAAATGAGGATTTTGTTTCACAAAGTCTGCAAACTATTCAACTGCTAACCCACTATACCAAGAATGCGGTGCCAACCAAAATATGTCAAGATTAGTAGTACTCAATAAAATCTCAAAACCAAATGACATGCAAGCTGTATTTCATGATTAGAGCGCTTCCTTATGTCAAGGAACATACATATTAACTTGTTTAAACACAGCTATGGGCTGTCACTCTGTTTGTCAGAAGCAGAGGAAGGAGAATCTAGTGCCTACCAGACCATCCAGAGGATACTTCACGCTTTCTATCTTCCTGGCAGACAGCATGGACACCATCCAATTAATCCTTACGTCATCTGAGAGAAGAGGGGCTAAAAGCAAGGAGGAGAGACGAGATGGGGAGAGGGAGAGAGAACTTCCTACTTTACAAAGCAGGGTACTGACAGCAGGCTTTGCAGTTGCCTTGCCCAAGGCCCTGACACAAGTACCGAGCTGGGATTAGAACTGAAAATGCTTACCTTTTCCTACCAAGTCACCAAATTTATAAAATGCAAACCCCTGGAATCTTTTTTAAAAAATCTAGGGGCTAACATGTACTTAAAGCTTTAAGATCTACATAGAACTCATACATATTTTGTCACTGAATCCTCACCACTGTCCTGGTCATTTATATATTATTATCTTCATTTAACAAAAGAGAAGCCCAAGTCTCAGAGAGATGAAGTGACGTGGCCAAGCAGCTACATCCAGGAACAAGTAAAACCAGGGTAGGAAGCTTCTGTCTAGGCCTCCAAACCAAATGGGAACTAGACAAACAATGCTGCTCCTCCGAACACAGCGTCTCTTTTTGCCCCGAAATGCTTGAGTTTGAGCAGGATTCTAAAAATGGAAAGGGGTGGGTGATTACCTCGTTCTCTGACTGTCAACAGCAAGGAGCTGCTCCGTGCTCCTACCTGGCAGGAGAACGAAAGGGAAGCTGTTTTCTCATTTACAAAATAAGGTAGTAAGATATGTGATTATGTTAGGAACACTTGAGGGGGCCTTTGGGTGAAAAGGAAAAACCAGAGCCTGCTTCATCTGTTATTTGGGTGCTTCTTCCCTTGTGTGAGCTTGGCAAGCCCCCAACTCATGCTGACACGGCAATAAGGGCTGCTCCCGTGGGCAAACTTCCACACCCTCCTGTCCCTCTGTACCCACACACAGCCTGTTCGCAGGGACCCTCTTGATGCTGGGCAATCACTGCCTCTTTCACTGCCACATAAGCCATGGGGTGCGGTGGGTGAGAACCGGAATTCAAACCAGTGTCTTCTCTGAAGTGTTGCAATGTGGGTCCTTCCCGTCTGCTCTTCATACCCTGTCTGAGGGGCCTGGGGGAGCCTGGACGTGGTCGTGTCAATTCCCCTCCACTGACACGCTCCTTAGCCTGATGAGAAGCCAGGCCTTTCTAGATCTGGGCCCTGCTGACATCTGGCTCCATCCCTTGACACTCGTCCACATGCCCCTGACTGGCCCATACTTAGCAGATGGTTTCTGTTACAGGCTGAATTGTGAGCCCTGCCACAATTCTTATACGGAAGCCCTGACCCTCAGTACCTGAAAATGTGACTGCATTTGGAGATAGGGCTTTTAAATAGGTCATTAAGACAAAATTGGGTCATTTGGGTGGGCGCTAATCCAACATGGCTAGTGTCCTTATAAAGAAGAGGAAATTAGGATACAGAGAAAAGACCATGTGAGGCCACAGTGAGAAGGCAGTTGTCTGCAAGCCAAGGAGAGAAGCCTCAGGAGAAACCAAACTTGCTGATACCTAGATCTTGGACTTCCAGCCTCCAGAACTGTGAAGAAAATAATTTCTGTTTTTTTAAGCCCCCCTCTTCTACTCATTTCCCCAGCCTAGCACAATGCTCATCAGAGAGGGCATTCAATTAATGTTTAATGAGGTGACAGAAGGGGACATGGCAGAAACATCAACCATAATAACGACAATAACTAAAACTCATTGAATGTTTGCTAGGTGCCAGACACTATTCTAAATGTTACACTTGCTTTAGCCAACTTTATCCTCCCAATAACCATATGAAGTAAATAATACTGTTATCCTCATTTTACCTTGAAGACCTGGGCATACCAAGAGAAGTAACCTGCCCGAGGTCATGCAGAGCCAGAGATTTAAAACCAGGTGTCTGGCTTCAGAGTCTACATTCTTAAGAAAATGTCTTCCAAGGAGAAAAGGAAGAACACTGGAAAGGAACAAAAGAAGGGAAGAAATCACTAACTGTATAAATGTAGGCAAGATGCCTCAGCTTATCTCAGCAGATAATATCCCTGAGTACATTCAAAGTGCAGAGTACTGCCCAACCACACGGCCTCCATTATCAGTAGCCAGAAAGCAGTCAAGTCACCACAGGCCTGCTACTTTGAAGACTGGATTTTTAGGTGGAAACATTTTGCAAAACGGGTATTTTTTTTGTCTTTGTGTCTTTGAAACACATAAATTTCAAAGAAGAGAAGAATGGGGTAGTCAAAGCTGAGTGTAAAGAGATGCTTCTCTGCCTCCCACCAGGGACCAGAAGCAGCACTGCCTTTTTGCAGCACTCTGGGGACCCCATCACCTTGTATTCCTGCTCTGTGGAGGTGTGCGTTCCAACTGCCCTGACCAGGAGGGGCTCTCAGGGTACTCTTCAGGGGTGTTGCCCCAGGTTCAGAAACCACAGATTACATCCTTTCCTTGAGAGTCCTACAAATCACTGTTCTGTTACAATTTCAATTTACTAATCCAGTTTACCGGGTTTACTACTTATAGCTAGGATCTTAATGTTACCTGTGGGGTGGAAGAATGTCCTGTTCTGTTTTCAAACTGGACTTTTTGTTTGTTTTCTAAACACTGTCTTCATGGAGTACCACATCTCTTTTTTTCTTTGGTTCAGAAATGCACTGAGCATGAAACGATGACTTAGTGGAGCCTGGTAAAAAGACATATCTAGTTGTTCCACACCTGCAAAGACTCCTCTTCTTTGAAGGTTTTCGGATGACCTATTTCCCAAGACTGGGAGCAGAATGGTTCAAGTGCTTGGAGGAAACCAACTGTAAATAGAAAGGTTGTGTTTAACATAATCGCCTCCAGAAGATTCTCTGCTCCAGTCACTGTAATCAACCCCGTAGTATCAGATGAAGGTTCTTGATTATCTCCCTATGGCGTTATGTCTCACCACACAGCTGATAATAAACTGATGGATTATCAAACAAGATTACAGCTTTAGCAAATAAAATCATGTTTTGTGTGAAGAGAGAAAACACTTACTATCCCTAGCTGCCTGGCTAAATATTTACATATCACAGGCTTTCCAGGGTCCCTGTTCTTTAGAATCTGATTTTTAAAAAACAACACAGAGGTTAAGTTAACAGAAAGGGAACACACTGTGCTTTTGACACCAAGCTAAATACCCCTCTGGGAGAAAACAGGGCAAGGACTGCCTAAAAAGTAGAACTAAATCCAAGGCCTCAGGTGTTGGTGAGATCAATGGGTACCTGTGACAAAAATGATAGCAGGAGTGTGTGAAGAGGGGTTTGAATGCCTGCTTGAAAGGGAACAAAAAAGAAAGAGAATACAAATCGAAAATATGCATGCAGCTCTCTCCTCTCTCTCTCTCTCTCTCTCTCTCTCTCTCTCTCTGTAAGAAACGGAGCAATGTGCTTATAGAAAGTCTCATGCTGGTCTGTTCCTTTATATCTTTCAAAGCCTATCTCCCTCATTACCTATATTTCTCCCCCAACTCCCGATTTTCCTGTTTTCCCCAATTTCTCTATTTTACAGCTGACACAAAGTGAGGCCTAGGAGAAGTTAAGTAACTTGCAAAAGGTCCTGGAAGGCAGGCCTCAAACACAAATTTTCTGATTTCTAATGCAGCCCCCTTTCTGTTACAACCTTTCTGCTCTCACACAATGATGCTTTCCTAAAGGAAACGAATGGCACAGGGTTTTTGTTTTTGTTTTTTAAAGCTTCGTGTATTCATATTGACAAATCTGAAGTTAAGTTACTATCTGGGTTAAGACTCCCAGACAAAAATGGATGTACCTTAAAATAGAAAATGGACATTTTTTAAATGCCTGTCTTTTAAGAGACAGAAAGAGAGAAGTAGAGAAATTGGTTTGATCAGTTTAAATTTGTTACCATCCCAGCGAAGAGTACAAAGCAATGATAACAATCCGCCTGGGCTAGCCACGGTGCAATTTATTTCAGATTTGACTTCCTTTAAGGAATGACAGATCTTGCAAACATGGAAGGGCAAAGAGACGTGATTCTCTGCATGTGAAAGGCAGAAAGCTCCTGGTTCCAGTGACTTTTTCATCTGGCACACACAAAACAGCCCCAGGCTGACCTCCATTGCAAAGGAACTTCTGTTCGGTAGACTAGGGAGGTCCACAAAAGCACTGGGCTAGACGCTCTATGATTCTACCTCCTCTTTGTCCTGGGGTAGATAGATGCTCTTCCAGGCAAATCGACCAGAGTGATCCTGGCGTGAGAACATGCTGGTTCCCAGGCACTGTACCTACAGATCCAGTGTTCTGTGCCCACACAGCTACCCAGCGAGTAGTACTGAGTGAAAAAAATCATGAGCGTACGCAACACATCAGAAAAATTGAATACTGTATTATTTCTCTTTTGTAATGGTATGTCGTCTACACATAGATGTATCAAAAGTCAACTAGTTAAATCTCTTTTCCCCTTTAATAATTAGAAGTCTGAAAGAATAGAAATTTCTTACAATATAAGAAATACAATAAAAATAATTATCTACAAGTTTATATAAATATCAGTAATGAAAGTACGTCTTCCCTCCCCCACTACCTTTTATTCCCCGATCTTCCAAAGGATTCTATTTCTACAGTTTGGTGTGTATCCTTCCAGTTCTTTTTCTGATATATATGGTATGTTCTTCTACCAATGTCTGGTTTAGCTTTGTTTAATAGAGTATATAGCTGAGGTTATACTGTATACATGGTTTTGTCAATTTATTATTATTTTTTAATGTTTCTCAGGTTAGTACACAGAACTCCACCTCATTTTTTTTTAACTGCCACTTAGCATTCAAGAGTGTGGATGTTTCATAAATTATTATGGGTTCTCCTATTGACGGACATCTAGGCCATTTTCAATTTGAATCGATTATAATCAAGAATACTATGGTGGAAAAGTGGTGGAATACAAGTGGTGGAAATCCTGAGTTGAAAGAAATGTCTGCCTTGAATTGTAACTGGTACTGCCAAAATAACTATCACTTTAACTTCCACCTACAGTACATGTTTGTACCTATTTTTTCACTCCCTCACCAACACTGGCTATTATCAAATTTTTAACATTTTGCCAATTTGATGGGCAAAATCTACTTTCTGTTTTTCCTTTTTCTGTGATTTGCCATTATCTATGGATTTTAGGGAGTATTTTAAACGAATTTTAGGAACTGTATGTGTTATCCATTTTGATTTATATATGCTACCAACATAATATATGACATAAACATTTTGTCATTAACTTTTTTACTGTCTTATATCCTACAGTTTTCAATTTTATGTTATAAAAATGGCCACGCTGCTGGATTTTGACCTCATCTTAAAAAGGACTTTTCCACCCTGTTGTTTTTTCCTACATTTTCTTCTAATATTTATATTTATTTATGTCCTTATTTTTACACTTAGCTCCTTGATGCATCTGGAATTCATTTTTATGTATCTAGGAGACAGGGCGCTTACTTTATTTTCTTTCCAAATAAATAGCTAATGTTCCCAGCACGATTTATTAAATAGTCTACACTTTACTCTCTTATCTGAAATGCAAACTTTTGCACAGAGTAAATACCTGCATGTGCTTAGGACTCTCTAATGTCTATTGCAATGATTTATCTATCTTTTCTCCAGTCATTGCAACACCATTTCAATTGCTATGGCTACATGTCCTGTTTTGACATTTGGAAGAACAAGTCTTTCTTCACTGTTCTTTTTTCAAAATTATCATTGCTAATATTGAACATTTTCTCTCCCTTTTAAAGCTTTTACTACGTATCAAGGAGATAAATATTATTTTTTAAATATGTTTGAGATATAAAATAACAATAAAATGAATACAAATGCAACCCCAATCCTACATTTTGTCCTCAAGAAAATATTTTAAATCAGTATATCCAATTACATTAAAAATATTGCTGGAATTATGATTGGGACTGCATTTTATTTATACATTAATTAGAGAGATTGGGGAGAACTGGCATGTTTTAAATATTAAGTATTCCCACACTGAAACATGGTATTTCTCTTCATTTTAAGAGTTTCCAGGACCATCAGTTATATCTTTCATTTTTCTTCATATAGGTGTGCACATTTCCTGCTTTTGTGCATGAGGTGTTTTTATGGTGCTGTCTGATTACTTACTGTGAAGATCCAGGTAAGTGATTTGTTTTTTACAAGTTGGTATTGTAATTCTTACTAAATAGTCAAGAGTTCTAATGTTTTACAGTTGATTCTTTTGGATTTTTGAAGACAGTGTATATATATAATATATATATATATCATATATATTTCATATATATATCATATATATGTCATTTATATGTCATATATATGATATATATGTATACATCTGTCTACTATATAATATAATGAAACATTTTGTCTTTTCCTTCCCAATATTATATGTATTTCTTCTTATACTATTTCTTATTAATGCCCAAAAGCTTTAGTTAGTACCTCCACTATAACTTTAAATAGGTATAGTGATAACAAACCTTCCTGTCTTGTTTGTTCCTGCTTTCAATGATATGCTCTATTTCACCAAAAAAAATGTGTATTTGCCTTAGATTTCTGGTAGATACCCTCTATGAATTTACTGAAGTTTTCTTCTCTGACTAGCTGATAAGTCATTTTGTTTTTACTATTTTAAATCACAAATAAATGTTGACTTACGTGGGTTTTTTTAGCACTATTGAGATGAACCAATGGTTTGTCCTCTAATTTTTTAATATAATAAAATACATGAATAGATTTCCTAATGTTTGATCATTATTGCATTCCTGGGATTCATACCACTTGGTAATAATGAATTCAATTTAATAATATTTTACTTGGAGTTCTATATTTATGTTCATGAGACAGATTGGCTGAAAGTGGTCATCTTGTGTGTGTGTGTGTGTGTGTGTGTGTGTGTGTGTGTGTGTGTGCAGTTATTGTCAATTTGGGTACCTTAACTACATAAAACGATAGTTGAGTTGGAATAATTTCCTTCTATTTATTTACAGTAGGGAGTAGCAAGTTCTTAAGCATTTGAAGATTTAAAATAGTCAAGGCCTTGTATCTTTTTGAGGTAGATACTTTTAGTACCTTGTCAGTTTCTTCTATGAGTACAGTTCTGTTTAGGTTTTCTATTACCTCATGCAATAATACTAGTAATTTATATATTCCTGCAAAAGTATTCCTTTTTGAATAGATTTTGAATGTGTTATTTTAAGGTCAAAGACATTATCATTTTTTTTTTCAATTTCCTCTGAATCTGTCCTTTCCCTTTTTTCTAATGTGTATTTGCATTTTTTCTTGGTCAGACTTACCAAAGGTTTTGTCTACTTCATACACCACTTCAAAGAAGTAGCTTTGGGTTTTATAGACAGAGTCCATTGTTTTGTATTTTTCTATTTCTATGTCATTAGTTTCATTTATTATCTCATTCTTGTACATTCTCTTATTTTTTTACTGCTTCTTTTTCTCAATTACCGAGTTTCTTTTTAATCCCGTCTTATTTTCTAACGAGTGATTTGAGGCTATACAAATTTCCTCTAAGTGCTGCGTTAGACATAGTTAACAAGTGTTGATTGGTAGAGCTTTAATTTTTGTTTATTTATAAATGGTTCATTGTTTGTTTTTATTTCCTCTTTAAACAAAGAGTTATCTAGGAGAGTGTATGGGTTGATTTTTTTTTTTAAATGGGTAGATTAGGGCTAGAACATTCTCCTTCTGTTATTATTTAATTTTACTGTATTTTGTTCAGAGAATATGAACTATGATTTCTCCTCTTGGGAATTTATGGAGGTTTTCTTAGTAGACTACTACATGATCAAATTTTGAAAATGTTCCATGGGTGTTTGGAAATAGTGTAACTTCTCTATTTGATGAATATGAAGTTTATAAATATTTAAATTGTGTGAATTATACATGTTATAGTACCATGTTTCCCTGAAAATAAGACCTAGCCTGACAATCAGCTCTAATGCGTCTTTTGAAGCAAAAATTAATATAAGACCCAGTCTTATTTTACTATAAGACCAGGTATAATATAATATAATATAATATAATATAATATAATATAATATAATATAATATAATACCAGGTATAATATAATGTAATATAAGACTGGGTATAATATAATATAACATAATATAATATAATACCGGGTCTTATATTAATTTTTGCTCCAAAAGATGCATTAACGCTGATTGTCCAGCTAGGTCTTATTTTCAGGGTAACAAGGTAGGATTATTAAATGTGTTCTAAAATTCTGTCTCCCTGGATTTATTCATTTTTGACAAAGTTGTGTTAAATTCTCCTATTATGATTATGGGTTATCCATGTCTCTATTTTCATCACTTTTTTTTATGCTTTGCTTTATATTTCATAACTTTGTTCTGCATATAATTTCATGATTATTGCAATTTTTTGTCAAACTTTCTGTATTATTTGGGGTGGCGGGGGGGTATGTCACATACCTAACAGCATAAAGTTGGAATTTTTTTATTTTCCAGTCTGAAAGTCTGTGTTTTAAAGAAAGTATTTAAGCCATTCACATTTAGTGCGAATGCTTATGTTTGACTTTTTTCCTGAACGTCTATTTTTATGTTTTCTATTTATTATTCTTTTGCATTTAGTTTCTTTTTTGTTCTCTGCTTTTTGTTGATTTAGTTGTTCCATTTATTTCTTGCTTTTTAAATGTTTAAAAACATATATATTCTTTTCCTATTTTTCTTAGGGACTGCCTTGACATTTTAATATTCATATTTAAATGTATATACATTCATACGTCACTTAACAATGGGTATACATTCTAAGAAATGTGTTGTTAGGCTATTTTTGTCATTGTGTGAACGTCACAGAGTACTACATACCTAGGCTACATGGTACAGCCTATTGCTCCTAGGCTATAAACTTATACAGCATGTTACTGTACTGAATACTGTAGGCAACTGTAACACAATGGTAAGTATTTGTGTATCTAAACATATCTAACCATAGAAAAGGTACAGTAAAATTATGGTATAAAGATGGTGAATGGAACATAAAGATGGTGACTGGAAGTTGCTCTGGGTGAGTCAGTGAGTGAGTGGTAAATGAATGTGTAGGCCTAGGGCATTACTGCATATTGCTGTATGTAGACTTCATAAACACTGTACACTTAGGCTACAGTAAATTTATAAAAAATATTTTTCTTTCTTCAATAATAAATTAAACCTTAGCTTACTGTGAAGTCTCCTTTATAAACTTTTTAAAAATTTTTAACTTTTCAACTCTTCTGTAATAACACTTATCTTAAACACAAACATACTTTATAGCTGGACATGGAGCGGTCATGTCCTATGATAACAATGCCTTCATCTGGAATACCTCCTGAGGCTCTTCCTGAGCAGGTGTTACTACTTCCAGAAATATGTCCATGGTGGTTTGCTTGGTTTGGTTTCTTTTTTTCATCGAAGATTTGCTTGTAAGCAGATAATGCACCATGAACATTCCTCTCTATTACTGAAAATCTTTTGGTGTTGGGGTCCATGTTTTCAAACTTTATAAGGAGCTTGTTGAAGTCTTGAAAAGCTTCTACTAAAGGCTTCACTCTGAATTTTCTTGGGCAGGAGGAGTTCTTCTTTTTCTTCCCCTGCATTTACTTTCTCTTGCCTCTTCTTCAGCTATGTTTTCCTATTCCAGCCGCAACAACTTCTCATTAGTCTGTTCATCAGAAACCACTTCTAGGAGCTCCCCAATGTCAACTCAGGTTAAAGTAGTTTGCCATCTCAACCATAGCTTTGTTGATTTCTGCAACCTTTGTGCTATGATACAACAGCTACGAAGTCAATAGGCAGTTGGAACTGCTCAGCTCCATTATAATCTTATGGGCTTGCCGTCATCCATGTGATCCATCCTTGACCTAAGTGTTATGAAGCATATGACTGTATCTTATCAATGTCTAGAAATAATCAGTATCTCTATTATCCTCCTGATCAAGACAAGAATCTTCAGACATCTTCAATTCTGGCTCCACCTTTTTTTCCTGTTGTGTCATCTCTGTAGTCCCACATCTACTACCTATAGGTCGGGATTTTAGTTCCATATCATTAACAATTGTTTCTATATTATGTATCAAAAGATTTTTAGACTCAGCTATAACTTTAATGTTTTTTGGCCCACATCTACTTCCTTGCTATGTACATTTTGTTTTTTCCAGTGTTTTACAGAAATATGTTTTGAGGATTACTTTCAAAGAGGGTCTGTATTCATGTCTAGAAATATTTTTATTTTGTCCTCCCACTGGAATACATATTTTGTTGGGTATAGAATTTGAGGTGAAAATTGTTTGCTTTTAGTAATAGATAATCTTCATTATTTTGGCTTCATGTACTGGTCACTGTTTTTGTTTTTGTTTTAATGCAAGGAAAAACATGTTAAATTCCTCTGCTTGGGACAAAAAATTACTGAAGTTGTTCAATACATATAGGAATTGTATTTTTTCCCCCTCTAATTTTGCGTAGGCGAAGAAGCAAAGAAACTGAAACTGAAAATGGGATTTATTCTTATGTAAAATGAGTTCTAAGTACCATTTGCTAAAGTAAAGAGACTAACAATAGAAAGGAAACCCTAACAGTTTGGTATGCCACTCTGATTACCCTCTAAAAGCCTTGGAAACTATATTCACTCTAGAAGGGGTCTGATTCTCGGGGTAAGGTAAAAATTGTTTTCTACAATAGCATTGTTGTTCAAATAATTAGTAATGCTAGTAGCAAGGGAACCAAAGCATACTAACGTATTTGTATTTCTTTAAATTTTGCTCTAAAGTGCTCTATTGTTAATACAATAATTCACCAATAGAAATTGTCATATTTTATCGTTTTCATAGAGAGCATTTTTAAAACAGAAATATCTATTTACATAGAATTTTACCACAACTATGCTCTGTTAACCTACCCAATGGAAAACTTAGTCACTGGAGTCACAAAATTCAATCCAAAAAATGCCATTCTACACATAAGTTTCATGGGTTATTTGTAAAGAAGGAAATAAAATTTCTGAATGACTAGTTTTATACACTGAAATCTGTAAAATGACAGAATATTTTTTCTTCCCTCTACTTATCTTACCACCATTTCCTTCCCCTCAAATTTCCCCTCATTGGAAAAGGAGAGAACTAACTTCACACGATCTTTTTCAAACCCAAGAGAACAATTCATCATTCATATTTCAAATCTTCTGCTGAAAGCTTGTGCCTTTTAGATCACCCACACCATTCCTCACCAGCACCGCCTCTTGAATGACTAACAGTGTCCAAAATAGAATGCACAAATCATAGCTACTAAAAGGTCACAAAGAAACAAGTTTGTATGACAAAATTTTATTAGGCAAATTAATCAAGGAACGTCAATGTGTGTAATGATCTTTGGCTATAAAAAGGGACATAGGAGGGACAGTGAAGTTCAAGGGACTCTAGCCATTTTTCCTTACATTTGTGTACTATTTAAAATTTTTACAAACAAGAATATTACATAATTGTGTAATATTAAAAAATAAGACAACTATTACAAACAAACAAAGCAGAATGTTGATAATAAAAGGGCCATTAGAAATGACCTAGTCCCAAATCCCTTAGTTGGGATGTAACTGAGATTAGAGAATGTAACTAATATACCCCGGTTTCTCATGCCAAGGCTCCATTTAAAGGAGGGAAGTAGGGAACAGCGCAGAGATGCTCTGACAACAGGCATCTTCCTTTGAGAAAACAGATGTTAGGGTTTGAGAGATTAGTTAATCCAGAAACCACATGGGAAAGCTTTTGTCCATATACTAGAGGAAGCAAAGAAATATGCCAAAACCAGGGGATAAAGGTTGAGGAAAGGTAAGGGTTCAAGTCGTAGTCAATCCAAAGATTTGGAATCTAGGCTATGGGAACCAGTTAAGACATCAGTGTCAAACTGGACCAATTGGTTACCTTCAACAACTCTAGACTTGGGTCCTTCCTTTTTGAGTTTATTTGGTGGATCAGTTTGTTATAGACAGCCAGAGGGATGGGGTGGCAGCTGAAAGCAGAGAGCTGGCTAGAATATAAGAATGACATGTCGAATTCTAGTTTAAGGGTCTTTGCACTACGCCATCATATGTCAAACACCAGTAGTAAGAATTTCTTATGCCCAGCTATGATGCAAACACAAACATAAAAAATTACAGACTCTTGGGTAAAAAGAGCTAAAATCCTTCAACAGGAGCTAAAAGCAGTCACTAAAGGCTATATTTTCTTATATTCCTGTAACCTAGCAATATTATTTTCATGTCATTGGAACTGGCAATCTTTCGATGCACTATTTGACAGAATCCAAAAAGAGACTGTGTTTCAGGGAAACCAAAAAGAGATGAAAAAGTTTAAGGACTTGGGCACAAATGGTTCTGGTAACCAGAATGACTTTTCTTCGTGTACCCATACTCTCCTCAGATAAAAAAACAAAATGGAGTCTTATAAGACAATAAAATAATACCACAAAATTATAAATCCCAATGTAAATTAAAGTTCAAGTTAAGTTTCACATTTACTGAAAGCCTAAACAAACTTCCTAATAATTAATCTCCAAAATGTGTAAATCTGCTGCAGATATGTGCACATAAATTATAATAAAGAACGCTGGCATGCAATTTGATTCAAAGTGCTTTTTAGTAAAGTACATAATGATGCATGCTGAGGAGATGCAGGTATATTTAATTGGATATAATTAAAATAATGATGTGTGTTTAAAATAATGATATATTTAAAATATTTTAAATGTAAGTGACTGAAGAACTTGCAATAAAAAGTCAAAGCAGTAACTACTTTTTGATTACCTGATTATTCACAGAGCTAATACCTTGCATTTAACAAGTAATGCTGTAATAATGTCATACTGGAGGGGTTCAGGGAGCCCTGCTGACAACATGAGCCGTGGCTTCCCCCTCCTCAGAATGTTTTGCCTTCCAGGTCTCTTCTCATGCCAATTCCCTCCATCAAAAATAATATTTTCCCAAGATAGGTAAAATGTTGACAATTGGTGAAGCTGGGTAATGGGTACATGAGGTTCAGTGTATTTTTTTTTCTCTACTTCTGCATATGTTTGAAATATTCTTTTATATTAATAAAAAAAATCCAGAAGTTTTTCTCCACATTTGAATATAGGTTCTATGTTTGATAACTTTGCTTCCTCCCTATGCAATGGCCATAATTTATTAACATGTCTGTGCACACACTGGTACTACTGCCTGAAATTCCTACGAGAAATTCCCTTCAGATAAGTGGACAAATAGAAACCACATGGGAAAGCTTTGTACATTTCTAACTCTTAGCCCTGGTTAGTTAGGGCCTCATATAAAGATTGCATTTTATCTCAGCTGTCTCCCACCATCTGAGATCTGAGTTATTCTTTGGTTGTTCACCATTCTTCCTGCTTCACATTGAATCCATGAGTCACATCCGCCTCATCCATGTACCAGGATTTCTCCGAGGAGCAGCTGATGAGCTACCCTATAGCCCAGACATCTCATTCATTTCCATCTTCTGCTGCCCTGCTGTGACCTCACACTGAGCTCAGTTCAACTGCCTGCAGGGTTGTATAGGAAAGCAGTGTCCTTGTACCACAAGCTCTATAATTCATGATCTTGGGAGAGGCAAATGACTTGGTTGATTTCTTTTATTCCTGCTTATATGACTAAGCTTCTGTACTCAAAAGGGGAAGCTAGGGTTATGGTTCATTTATACCATTTTTTTAAGGATGAAAACCAAATTATACATGCTCTCTATATGTCTTCCCTTACTTTGTGTGTTTAATAATTGATAAATTACAACCACGTTTTCACTATTTTGAAATAGATATTCTGGACTTTTGAAATATCATCCTCAAAAATATTTCAATTCCTCTAGCAGTTAACAGTTTTACAGCTTCAAAACTTCATTTTAAAGGTGACCATGAAGCAGGGGTATCTTCTCTGCAGAAGCACATGTAGGACATCCAGAAAACAACATACACTGGGGAAAAAAGTCAATAAACTTTTCTGCATTGTCTAACAGCAATTCAATTGCAACTTATATGAACTAGGTATGATACCAAGCTTTTGATTATTCACTGGTGATAATCCAGTTTATAAATCACACCCATCTTCTCCAATTTCTGTTTTTGTTCTGTCCATTTTTTCATTAATTTGTTGCTCAATAGCAATATCAATTTTAGTAAAGAAGAGGCAAAGAAATACAGGTAGAAAAAAATGAAAGCTAATCTATTGTAGCCGTTTTCACATCTATCCAATAAGATTGTTTGGAGGGAAACCTAAAACCATTGACCAAAATTGTACCTCCGGAGTTTGAAAACCTATGCCATTACTCTTCCCATGCTACAAGCAATGAGGGAGTTGTTTTTATATCCCAATTTTAGCAAGATAACCACAAAATCCAATTCTCAAATACTGTGACTGAATTTTTATAAGATTTTCCACTTAACATGGTTTATTTAAACGCGTATATAGTGAGTATACAGGACCTAGCTGGATGTCTGAAAAATCACAGTCTACATCACACAAGAGTTTTCACATTTGGATTGTTACATGTTATATGTCTCAAAGGGCAGTTGAAAATTTAATTAATTAAAAAATTAAAAATTTAAAAGGAATTAAAAAAAATAAAGATAAATTTTAAAAAGATAGTTGTCTTCTCTCAGCAAGGTTTAACTTTGCCAAGTTAGTTTTCTTACTGTTTGTCCCTGTTCTCCCCACCCCCCCTTGCTTATTTCCTTCTCACTCATTCACTATCACTGGCCCAGATCTCCAACACCAGATTGCACATGGCAGAGAATGGGGAAACACATGGAGAACAAGGAAGGGTGAGGAGGGATGAAAAGAGCCAACAGAAACTTTTACTGGGGCCAAGGTTTGGAGATTATGCCTCAAGCTAAACACAAAGCAGCCAAATTATTTATTTTGCAGTTAGTGGAATTTTCTTCTTTAATATCAAGAGGCGGGATCCAAACTTTTAGAAAGGCACAGTTTTCCCAAGACTTAAAAGCAAGATAGCTTGATCACACACATATTCTTGGAATGTTTGCAGGTTAGAACTGATGTTCTTCCACTGGGTGGATTTACAGGCCAGAATGCAATCAAGCTTAGGAGCTCCTGGCTCCAGTTACAACTGCAAATGAGGTAAATAGAGATTTCCAAATTATGTCTTCAACCTGCCAACACATTCCCTGTTACTCAACTCCCCCACTGCCCCAACTTTGAGATTCAAATGACTACTCCATATTCTTGGAGGTATTGTAATGTAAGATTTCCTAAATCTCTGAAGGACAAGGAAACATATTCAGGGGTCACAATATGTAACGTGATACATGCCACGAAAAGATATATGACTTTCCCTCTAGGGGGAACTATGATAGATTTTTAAGCAAGATAAAGATAAGACCAGATTTATTTTAAAATGATAGTTCTGAAGATGCCAATTTCTTCCAAAATAATGTATAAATACAGTCAACATAAAAGTATCAACAAGTGGTGTTTTTTTTTTTGAAATTTGGTACAATGATGCTACATTTTATTTGAATGTGGGGAAAAAAGTAAATCTCTGTCACAAAAAAATATAACTAACTAAGTAAATAAGGAGCAAAGAGGGAGGGCTTGGCCTATCAAATATTAAAAATCTATTAGAAAGCAACTAGATTTGAAACAACAGAGCATTTTTGCTAGAATTTGTAGCCAGATTGATAGAATAGAAAGCCCAGATATAGACCCAAAGTTATATAAGAATTTAGTGTATGACAGAGTGTTGGCACCTCAAATCACTGGAGAGAGGTTGAATTAAACTATAAATAATATTATAAATAATATCAGAAAGCTGGCCTACCATTTTGAGGAACTGACCTCGACTTGAGGTCGAGAATTGACCTCGACTTGACATTATTTTGTTACTTGTTTATTGTTAATCTCTCCTTCTAGAATGTAAACTCCATAAGAGAAACCATGTCAGTCCAGCCCCTGTAAGAGAGCCCAACACACAGCAGGCTTTCAAATATTTGTGGAATGATATAATGTGGAATGGATGAAGGATTGAGGCATTTATAGTAAGTAGTACTAGATTTGCAATCAGAAGACCCAAATGCAATATAACCTTGGCTAAATCAATCACAATCTCTGTATCTCTAAAATGTTGCCAAAAATATCTACCCTACCTATATATTAGGGTTTTCATGAGACTTCAGTTTTCATGAGACTTCATTCATTTATCAACAATGTTTCCTAAGTATCTTCTGTGTGTTAGGCACTGTGTTACTTGCTGTATTCACACCTCTGAATAAGGAGTATAGTCTAGTAGCTGAGACAGCCAAGTTTAGAGGCAGTTACAAATGATATGGCTGCTGTCAAAAAGACCAAGCACTGGGTGCCGTAAGAGCACATAGGAGAGCTACTAGATCCATCCTGAGGGAATCAGGGAAGGGTGATTAGCAATAGAAATCAACCTGGCAAGGAGAAGGCTGAGGGTGGGGGGGGGGCGACAGGGAAGGAAAAATAGTCCAGACAGAGGGAACAACATGTGCAAAGGCCCAGAGGCAAACAAGGACAAGGCACATTGATGAACTGAAGAGATCATTCAGTACAGCTGACACTAGAAAAAGGGAGTGGTGGCAAAATGCAAGGCGGGAGCTCTGAAAGGAACTCGGGTCTTGAAGGGCATGGACAGTTTGGAGAACTGGCAGGACCGAAACAAAGGCAGCAGTGGGAAAGAGGGGAGATTGACTAGGCAAGGCAGAGATGAGTCTAGAAACAGGGAGAAGCCCAATCAGAGAGGGCTTTGGATGTCACGTTACGACATTAGAGTCTATGCTTAGGGTGATGAAGAATGACTTTAAGCTGGGCAGTGGCCACTCCACCATGGAGACAATATTGGAGAGAGACAAAATAAGGGACCAAATAAGGGAGTTGTTTAGGAAACCAAGAGAAAAGTAATGAGTGGCTTGAATTAAGAGTGATGATGTGTGATGGATCAAAGAGACAAAATCAAGAGCTACTTAGGGGAGAGATTTGATGTGACTATCAAACCATTTTTCTGGGGGGGGCATCCACGCGTTGAGGAATTCCACAGATAAATCTTTCATAATAGCAATGTTTTCCTAACCCGGTGAAAAGATAATAATTAATGGAGAGGATTTCCTTGATATTAAGCTCGCCTATAAATTGTTCTTAATTTTTTTTTTATTCCGTTTCTGCTTATTTATAACTACCTGGCTCAAGAGAGAATCCCATGCTTAGTGATTATTTGAGATTAGGGGTCTCCAGGAAGCAGACTCTAAGGCAGAGTTTACTGTGCAGGATGTTTAATAAGGAGTGTCCTTGGGATCCACACCTGTGGGTGCGATGTAGAACCAGGATCAGTTGAGGCAGAGCTCAAGTACAATATGGGCCCAGATAACAGCCTTGGACAAACCCACAAAGAGCTCTAGAGCTCAAATGACCTGCTACAGTTGTCCCATACTGGACTGAAATGGCCAGGCAGGCCTTTACACCGATTGCAATCAGTGATTGGATGTGAGACACCCCAAGAAGGGGGTAACCTTGGGTAAGGCAGTTTTCTGAGCTCATGAGGTAGGGAGGTAATCCCTGACGGGGCTAACAACAAAGGCTGTCAGCAGACTGCGTTCCCAACAGTCACGTCAACAAGTTCTTCACTGAAGTGGGGTCTAAGCAGTACACCTCCATGTCACAAAGTGATGGTAAGTCTGTTATGTCAACATATGAAGACCCTTGGAGGATACACTGACTGCCAGGAAATGTGCCACCCTGAGCAAGTGTGAGGATTTCTTCCCTTCCTATATTCTTTTAACACATTTACTAAGCACATTTGTGTGTGTGTGTGTGTGTGTGTGTGTGTGTGTGTGTGTGTCACAATATTAAGGCCCTGGGTCAATGGGGAATGATACATAAATGGCCCTCATGGAAATGATAATGTAATGGGGGAAATAGTTTCAAAAGAAGAGAAAAATATTGTTCAGTTAAACGAAGTACTTTCCCATAGAGAGAAGTGCTTCAAAGAAAATGAAAAGGGTGAGAAACTCAGAGGAGTCTCATTACACAGCATGCACTGGAAAAGCCCTGCTAGAAGCCACCTACATTCCTTGGCTCATGGCCCTTGCATCTTCAAAGTCTACAGTATGTCACCTCTCTTCTCTGACCTCTGCTTCTATCCTTGTGCCTTTTCACGCTGCCTGTGCTCCTGTCCACTTAATATAAAGGCTCTATAATTACATCAGGCCCACATGGATAATCCAGGATAATCTCCCCATGGCAAAATCCTTACTTACATCTACAAAGTCCCTTTTGCTATGTAATGTAACATACAGTGTTTCCCCCAAAATAAGACCGGGTGTTATATTAATTTTTGCTCCAAAAGATGCATTAGGGCTTATGTTCAGGGGATGTCATCCTGAAAAATCAGGCTAGGGCTTATTTTCTGGTTAGGTCTTATTTTCGGGGAAACACAGTATTCACAGGTTCTGGGGATTAGAGGGTGGACAGCCTTGGGGTGGGGTGGGGCATTATTCAGCCTACCACAGTCAATTTCCTCATCTTTAAAATGAGGATTATAATAGGACCACCTCATTCCGTTGCTGAGAAAATTAAATTCACATCAAGTGCTAAGAGCGCTGCCTGGCACAAAGAAAACCCTTACAAAATGTTAGCAGCTATTTTTCTCACATGGACTTCCTTACCTCTGCCCTCCTCTTCATCTCTAGTGTTTCTGCCTTAGTTCAGTCCCTTCTCATTTCATGTCTTTCTATACTCATCTGTTGTCTTCAGTTTTGCCTTCTTATACACACATCCCTACACCTCCACTACACTCTACTCCCGTCTCTCCATACCACCACCAGAGTGGAATCACAATGATCACATTTCATTCATTCATTCACTCAGAAAATATGTAGTGAGAGTCTACTATAAGCCACACCCCTGCAATCGTTGTCTCCGTGGCCAATGCCTGTGCCAGCTGGACACAGTCAGCCAGATACTGCGTCTTGTGTATCTCTTTACCCCAGCATTTTACATTCCCTGACTACAGTCGGTGCTCAGTAGTGCCTACTGCATGACGTTTTAATGAACGGATGACTCTACTTACAACATCCTGTAGTTCTGTGGTTCTGGAAGGGTAGGAGCCCTATTAAATTCCCATCAGAGGAACTTATTCAAATTATTTTTAAAGCAGTTGAGGTGTTGCAAAAATGTATGCCTGTGACTCAATGTGTCCCCTAGAAGCATTTCTGGGCTTCCTCACCTCCTGACACCTCCTTAGCCAGAACTGCACAGAGACACTGGTATGGAGAAGACATCTGGGTAAACTGTCAAAGAGGCAGGCTTTAGACTAGCAGGCACTTGTTTGCAACTTTTAGAAAGGAGAATCAAGTGACCCTGTGATGTGGCTGACATTTCGGTAAGGATATATTTTCTCTGTTTCAACGTAATCTTATGTCCTCTCTACTACCAAAAAAAGAAAAGAAAAAACAGCAAGACTGAGGACCCTTCTCTCTGCTCCGCATTCAAGAATGCCTGCCAAACCAATTAATACCTCCTGAATGTTATCTCCCTGCTATGATAATGTTATGTTAATAAATGCAATTAAGATAACATTCAGGAGGTGTTAATTGGTTTGGCAGATGTACATGAATAAGAAGCACAGATATTTTGCTTTCCCTCTTTACGAAGGCAGGAAGTGACACAAAGTTGGACAAAAGGAAACTTAATTTGCCTCCAGTCTCTTTTGATACCACTTAGGCCTTTTCTGTTAAGTAATGCGTGGGATTCTTAAAAATGCTAATTTAGATGGTATTACAAAGATGAAGTAATTGTCAAATGTTGCAAAAACACAAAAATTGTCTTTTACAACCAAAATCAACTATAACTATATGGTGTTGACTCCTTTTAAAACACTATATGTGTCATATATGCTATATATACAAACTTCTTTGAAATGTGGCTATAGTATATATGCAAATAAGCTCTCATGCTAATCTATGAAGCAGATTGTTCCAGAGGACTGATTTCTAGACTATTCTTTTTTTTAAAGTACAGTTGACATACATAGACTATTTTTGATGTAATTAGTTATTTAATATATTCCAGTGATATAACAGTTAATGTTCTTTTACTCTAACTTACAACAAAATGATAGCTTTTACTTTTTGTGTTTAGAAAAGAATATATAGATATCAGTGTACCTTACTTTGCAAAATAGAGGTTTTCTTTGAAATTTACATTTATACAAATATAGACTTGAAGCAAAGAGATGTTACATTGTGTTGCCATCAAGGTGACTGTGTTAATTTCTGGCACTTGGCATTTGCCAGAACATTAGATGGCCTTGGGCAGGCTTAGTCATCTCAGGACCTTATAAGGACACACCCCTGTAAGAGCCCTACGAAGAGCTGAGATCTGAGCGGATGTCAGAGTGCAGACCCACTGAGGTTCCTTCCAGTCCTGGAGGGCAATGTTTCTTTTCTTATTTTGCCTATTTGCTTTCCAAATCTCTTGTGAACTGGAAGGCAATGTTTCAAATGGATTGTTTCAAGCCATTATCCATTTCATAATTCCTGAGAATTCACCAAGCCCTGAGAAATATATGCCAATGTTTCTTTGCTGAATGCCAATCTGTGGTTCTTAACTGTCTCTATGTCCATTTTCTCAGTGTAATTTCCTTGGATCTTACATATAGAATAATAAAGGGACTGTTTCGAGCTTTCAATCCGTGGGTGTGGGTAATTTCTTAAGCGATAAAGGATTGTTGTTGCTCTTTAGTGACAATAGCTGTTAACTGAAGATTGTTGGGAAATACTCTTCTAATCTGTGTACGTGTGTTTGCAATATTTTCCAGTGAGATAGAATCATTGTGGCTCAAATTCTTCAGGTTTTACAATCTTGGCTCCCCTCCAGGCTAAGGAGGTGGAGGAACACTTCCAAATGCAGTGACACTAACTCAATGTCTGGGGGCAGTCTCCATTTCAGCTCTTGGCTTTGGTTGACTCTGGAGTGGCAATGAAGCCTTGACATAGATTCCATTGAGAAACCATTTCCAGATGATCTGCTGTATCCTTAAGGGGAATGCTGCTCACAGTGGGCACCCCTCACTACACTGTCCCAAGAGCTCAGGAGGCCATCTGAAGATGAGATCATGTGATAAAAATCTCATTCTCAAAGCAGTGTACTCTGGTCCAGGGAGTGGAAAACATTTTCAGTTAAGAAAAAAAAAAAAAGTAGGTTATACTCACTTTAAATTATTTCTGGATAAAATTATCGTGTTCATACTGTGGTAGAGATAGCAAATAGATTATATCTGTGTGTAGTAGGCTGAATTCTATCCCTCCGAAATTCATATGCTGAAGCCCTAATCCCTACTACCTCAGAATGTGACTGTATTTGGAGATAAGGTCTTTAAAGAGGTGATTAAGCTAAAACAAGACCCTTAGGGTGGGCCTGAATCCTACTTTACTGATGGCCTTATAAGAAGAAATTTGAACACACAGAAGAGACACCAGGGAGGTGCATACACAGATGAAAGACATGTGAGGACGCAGCAGGCAGGTGGCCACATGCAAGCCAAGGACAGAGGTCTCAGAAGGAACCAAATCTGTCAACACCTTGATCTTGGACTTCCACTCTCCAGAACGCTGAGAAATAAATTTATTTTGCTTAAACCACACAGTCAGTGATATTTTGTCATGGCAGACCTAGCAAACTAATACACTGAGTGACTGCTAGTGTTGGCTGCCTAAGCACTACTTAAAAAAGGATTCTAGCACGGCAAACATGGGCATGGAAGGGGGGTTAATGGAACATCTGTCAGATATTAGCCATCCTTACTCCATGGGGTGCAACTGAGAAGATTTGACTATTTATATATTCACCTGCATACAAGAATAAAGTCAAAGGTACTTTAGGAAAATCTTGGTCTTACTCCTAGGTATTTATATATTCCACCTTTAGCTAAAAATAGATGGAATGTATGTGTCCTGGCCGGTTTCCTTAACTTTCACAAAGGAATGTCCATCTCACCTCCAACCTTGCTAATTATAATAGTACCCATTACACTGCACCGAATTGAGTAACTAATGTTTCTTTATGTATAAGTGAATTTCATTTATTTTCTTTCTTTATTTTTATTTTTTGAGAACATCCATTTTTAGCTTCATTTCTCCTTCCAAAGCACTTTGGAAAACCAGCATTCCTTCCCTGAAGAATTTGTGACCATAAGCCATTAAAAAAGTCATTTATTTATGAAAGTAAGGCCTCTGCAAGATTTCAGTGAGGTTGCTTGATTTTTATTTAATTGATCTTCTAATAGTTATGTTTTTAATGTTGGGTATCTTTTTAAAACAAAACATATACTTTTGGTTTAACTAATCTTTATCTCAAAATTGGATAATTGGGTTATTTTGTTTCTATGTTTGCTATATTCTAATGTGTCCATAACAAATAAGTGTATTAATTTGGACATGTCCCAATGGAGTGCATTGTTTGAGAGGGCTGGATTTCTTAGAGAGATCTTTGTGTGGAAAGACCAGACACTAATCACCTGATGAACCCAGCCTCCTTTACTCATGAACAAGGAAGAGGGTGAGGGGATATGGTTATGCAATATTAAGACTTCAGAAAAACTTTTATTCCATTTAGTATGGGATCTAGCCACGTATCACCAACACAAACAAACCAACTTGGGCAACTCAGGAGAGCCCATCGCTATGCAATGTTTTTGTCCCCTCCTCACAAATTCATATGTTAAAATCTTAATCCCCAGTGTGATGGTATGATGGAGCCTTTAGGACAGGGGTGTCCAAACTTTTTTCAGGGTTTTTCACCAAGGGCCATATGCGGTAGAATACACAAACAGCCTGGCCATTCACTCGAGGTGAAGTACGTATTGCCTCACCTGGTTTATTTAAGTAAACTAAATATATTTTTGGAATTTGCTGCAGGCCAATTAACAATGGATTGTGGGCCGCAGTTGGCCCGCAGGCCGCAGTTTGGACACCCCTGCTTTAGGAGGTAATTAGGTTATGAAGGTAGAGCCCTTATGATGGGATTTGTGCCTTATTAGAAGAGATGCCAGAGAGCTTGCTTCCTCACTCTTTCTCTGTAAAGTGAGTGATACCGAATCTGGTTGGCACCCTGATGTTGGACATTCCAGCCTCTGCAACTGTGAGAAGTAAATTTATGTTGCTTAAGACCCCCAGTCTATCTGGTTTTAAGATCCTGAAATAAACTAAGACATCCATCGAGCAAGCCACTTTACCCATTTCACACGTCTCCTCTCTAACTATCCACTCTAATTATTCGATGATTTCTCTAGCCCAGACCCTTTGATTGATCCCCTACTATATAACCCTTCCAACAGCACACACTTGACTACCTATCTACATACTTTTCTAAAATAATTGAAGTCCCCATGAGGGAGGAACTCAGAAATTAGATCCTCTCCTACCAATTTATTGCATTTTTGTGACTTCTAACCTGGAGCCATATTGTTACTTTTGATATTTTTATTTTTCAATCTACATACAATAAAATTCAGTCTTTTGATGTACAATTCTAAGAGATTTTACAAATACATGGAGTCGTACACCCCCCACCATAATCATAATACAGAACAGTTCCATCACATATCTCCCACCTTTCTTCAGGCTTCCTGTTTTTTATCCAACATTCCATCACTAATCATGGAAAATGGAAAACCACTGATTTTTTCTCTATCCCTATAGCTTTCGTTTATCCAGAATGACATATAAATGGAGTCACATAGTATGTAACTTTTTAAATTTGGCTTCTTTCACTTAGCAGAATGGCTTTGGGGTTCATTCAAGTTGTTGCATGTATCAAATAGTTTTATTGCTGAGAAATATTCCGTTGCATGGACGTACCACAATTCGATTATCCATTTGTTCATAAAGGACATCTGGGTTTTTTCAGATTTAGGCAATTTTAAATAAAGCTGCTATAAGCATTTTTGTACAGGTTTTTGTGTGAATGTAAGTCTTCAGTTCTTTAGTGTAAATACCCAGGAGTGGGATAGCTAGATTATATGGTAAATGTATGTTTAATTTTATAAGAAACTGCCAAACTGTTTTGCATTTCCACAGCAATGTATAAGAGTTCCAGTTGTTCTGCAACTTCATCAATTTTTGGCATTGGCAGTTGTTTGTTTTTAATTTTAGTAATTCTAATAAGTATATAGTTTCCTTTGTGATTTTCTTTTCAACAATGTCTAATGCCTAATGATGTTGAAAATATTTCCTTGTACTTGCCACCTATATGTCTCCTTTGATAAAATGTCTGTTGAAATGTTTTTTATTTAAAAACTGAGTTGTCTGTTTTCTTATTGACTGCAGAAAGTTCTTTATATACTCTAAGGACAAGACTTATGTCAAATATATGATTTGCAAATATTTTCTGCAAACCTGTGACTTGTCTTTTCGTTCTCTTAACTTTGACAATGCAAAAACTGTGATACCTAATTTATCAATTTTTCTCATATACTTGTAAATCCTGCTTTTACTGTCATATTTTAAATTCTCTACCTAACTCAAGCCCATGACGATTATGTCTTAGGTTTTCTTCAAAAGGTTTATAGCGTTATGTTTTGCATTTAGTTCTACTACCCATTTTGAGTTAATTTGGTATGAAATGTGAAATCTAGGTCAAAGATCTTTTTCTTTTTTGCACATTGATGTCCAGTTGTTCAGTGCCATTTTTTGAAGAGACTATTCTTTTCCCATAGAATTGCCTTTGTATCTTTCTAAAAAATCAACTGACTATAATTTTGTGAGTCCATTTCTAAAGTCTATTCCTTTCCACTTATCTGTGTGTCTGTATTTTCATCAATACCTCATTGATGAAAGTTTTGAAAGTAAGTCTTGATATCAGGTAGTATAAGTCTTCCAAATTTTTTCATTTTCAAAGTTTTATTAGATATGCTGTTTTGCCTTTCCACATAAATTTTAAAATCAGTTTGCCAATAGATACAAACCCTCCTGCTGGGCTTTTCATTGGAATTGCATCATATATATAGATCAAATTGGGGAGAATCAACATCTTAACTATATTTAATCTTCTGATTCATGAATATGGTTTCTTTCTATTTCATCAGCACTTGGTAGTTTTAAGCATATAGATCCTGGTAAATGTATACCTATGTATGTATGTACATATTATGTTTTTAGCTATTGTAAATGGTACTGATTTTCAATTTTGATTTCCAATTGTTTATTGTTATTATATAGGAAGACAATTGCTTTTGTATTTTAATCTCATAGTTTGAGACTTTACCAAACTCACTTTTAAGTTCTAGGAGCCTTTTTGTAGATTCTTTGATATCTTCTACTTAGGTAATAATGTTATCCAGAAAGTTTTATTTTCCAATCTGAGTATTTTTTTTTCCTTGCTTTATTGCCCTGGCTAGGACTTCTGTTATGGATGTTGTGAAGGAATGGTAGAGCAGACATCCTGGCCTTGTTCCTAATCTTAGGGGAAAACATTCAGTCTTTCATCATTAAGCATGATGTTAGCTACTGGTGTTTATAGAGGTCTTTAATCATGTAAAAAAAAGTTCTGTTCTATTCCTACAGTGCTAAGAAATTTATCATGAGTAAGTGTTGAATTTTATCAAAACTTTTTTCTATCCCTATTGAAATTACCAAGTCGTTTTTCTTCTGTTGTCTGCTAGTGAAGTAAATTACGTTGATACATTGAATACTAAAACAACCTTGCATTCCCAGGATAAACCCTGTTTGGTTGTAATGTATTACATTTTTATATACTGCTGGATCCAGTTTGTTAACACTTTATTGAAGATTTTTGGCATCTATGTTCAAGAGGGTCTGTAATTTTCTTGTATTGTCTTTGTTTTGGTATCAGTTAATGCTGGCTTTATAAAATGAGTTGGGAAGTGTCCTATCCTCTTATTTTCTGGGACAGATTATGTAGAATTGATATTTCTTCCATATATGTTTAGTCAAATTCACCAGTTCAATGACTTGGGCCTGGCATCTTTGTGAGAAGGTTTGTAACTACAAATTAAATTTCTTTTATAGAAGTAGAACTATTAGAGTAATTTATTTCTTCTTGAGTTCTGTAGCTTGCATTTTTTTAAGGAATTGGTGCCTCCATCTAAGTTGTCATATTTATGGACATAGAGTTGTTCATAGCATTCCCTTACTGTACTTTTGTGCCTATAGGGTTTGTAGTGATATCCTCTCCTTTCAAATCCATTTGCCCAACAACTGCAAGAATAATCCTTGCAACACACACACATGATCCTGTCAATCCCCAGCTTAAAGTCCTCCAGGGGTCACCCATAATCTTCAAGATGAAGTTCAAAGTCCTTAACAAAACTCTTCATCATCTGACCATTGATTTCACACTTTTCGTTTCACCTACACTATATTATTTTAAATTCCTCCAGCTCTTCCTGCATTCTCTTGCTTTTAGACTGTACACCAGGTTGCACTCATAGCCTGAAATATCTTTCCCTGCCTCTCTCCTCTTCTTTCTTTTACCTGATTGACTCCTATTAGTCCTTCAGGAATAAATGTAGACATTAATTTCTCCAGGGATTTTTCCCCACCACCTTTACCCTCATTGTAAACCGATACCTTATTTATAATTCTATCAGTCTATACTTACTTCTCTCTACCATGAGATTACAATTGAAGGCAGAGAACATGTCTCATTCATTTTTGAATTTCCAACACAACATAATATTTAGCACATAATAGTTTTCAATAAATATTTTCTAAATAAATGACTGAATAAAACAGAATTTGATTTCTAAATACATACTCTGATGGCAACAAGGGTCATAGTTTCAAGAGGA
Organism: Rhinolophus ferrumequinum; assembly: GCF_004115265.2. Lineage (NCBI taxonomy): Eukaryota > Metazoa > Chordata > Mammalia > Chiroptera > Rhinolophidae > Rhinolophus > Rhinolophus ferrumequinum. The sequence continues at coordinate 45,578,532 of NC_046295.1, read as the reverse complement.
AACTTACTGGAGGCCAGAAGACAGTTTACAAGAGATACTAAGCCAGAAAAGGGGGAATAGAAATCGAGGGGGAAAAGCAGCTAAAGAAATATCTTGGAGGCAAAATCAGCAGAATTGATGATTGGATGTTGATGATGAGGGGAAAAATGTGGTATAAAAAGGTTCCTGGATTTCTGACTTGGGCACCAAGACAGTGAGACCTTAATTCTCATAGAACACAAGAAAATGAATGGGTTATTAATAAAGAAATAAAGATGAGTGTGATGAATTCATACAGGGCATGTGGGTGAGGTGCCGATGGGAGATTCAGGTGGAGTTATTTGGACATCAGACTATAGGATAAAGGGAGTAGAAACGATGAATAGGGTGGCCCACAGGAATAGGGAATGTAGGAAGGAGGTTGAGCACAGCACCCTGGGAACACAAACTTTGCTAGAGGTTGTACTGGACCTTTTCCTTTTGCCCCTCCAGACAGACTTTCTACCCTGTCCCAGGAGAATGACTTATATGGATGACACCCATGGGCTTTCTTGCCCTCTGGTTTTGTTTGGGTTTAATTAACGTGGGGAACGCACAGTAGATAGAAGGAGAGAGGAGCGTGAAATGTGGACAGCCTCCAGTTTGCTCCCTGCGTCATCCCTCCTCCGAACATCGCAGCAACGTTCAGGTAGCGTCTGCAGACAACTGCAGCTCCAGGTCCCAGTAACTGCCCCTCTTCCCATCAGGCCTCGGTGTAATACCAAAGTCCCCGTGTTACTAGCGTGGGCTGTTTCTAATCCACACACACACTTTGTAAATAGCCCTTAAACTCTCCTCAATTACCCAGTTTGAATATGCCATCCAGTTCCTAAAGAGATTGTCATGCTGGGCGTCAGGGGTCTCTAGTCCCTGCTCCCCACACAAGAGCGCAGGACATGGTGAGGCCAAAAAGGAACATCCATGGAGCCATAGTGTGGGGACAGAGCCCCAAAAAGCAGTTTCCAGGCTCTCGGCCTCACATAGAAAGGTGCTGGCTCAGGTAGTAAATGGCCATCGACTGTGATCAAATGGCCAGCAGCTGTGGCTAGTTGGCCGTCAGCTGTAACCAGTGAGCCATTAGCCATGAATATAACTGCTGTGGCTAAGCTAGCAAAAAAAGGGGGGAGCTAGCAAGAGGATGGTGGCTGAGTCTGCAAGCGGCGCAGTGAGGGTTGAGAATTGTGTGGCTCCTGGTTCCTGTGTCTCCAACCCAGCCGCCAGTGAGAGTATAGTGGTGTGACTCCCCTACCTATGGCTCCGTGGGTGTTCCTTTTTGGCCTCACCATGTCCTGCGTTCTTGTGTGGGGAGCGGGAGCAGAGACCCCTCATGAGACCCCGCCTGACACCCCGCACGACACATAGGTAGGGCAGTCATACCACTATATTCTTGCTGACGGCTGGGTTGGAGACACAGGAAACAGGAGCCACACGATCTGCAACCTGCCGTCCGCTTCTCTGCCAACCAACCAATCCCTTGCTAACTGCAATCCGCGCTTGCCAGCCACCATCTTCTTGCTAGCCCCCATTTTCTGCTAGCGTAGCCACGGCAATTATATTAGTGGCCAATGGCTCACTGGTTACAGCTGACGGCCAACTAGCCACAGCTGATGGCCATCCAATCACAGTTGATGGCCATTTACTACCTGAGCCAGCACCTTTCCACGTGAGGCCAAGAGCCTGGAAACTGCACTCCTGGCTCTGTCCCCACAGAGATCCTGACAGATACACAGGGAGTCTTAGGAAAGCACAGATAGGCAAACTATCTGATAAACTAACTCTATTCAATTGATTTGGTGGATTAGCTTTCCTAAATAGTCTTCTCTCAAAACTAAGAGAGTAACTCTAATAGTGGAAATTTCAGGCATTTAGGACAAATAAGGGGTTGTTAATTAGGATAGCTGTAAAGGAAAATTAACTTGGGAGTCCCCCTGCCATGCAGGGTGGCATGCGGGGTCTCTGGTCCTGCTCCCCACATAAGAACACAGGACACGGTGAGGCCAAAAAGGAACACCCATGGAGCTACAGGTAGGGAGTCATCCCACTATAGTCTCACTGGAGGCTGAATTCACACAACGTGCGACCTGCTGTCTGCTTTTCTGCCAACCGACCGACTCCCCATTTGCTAGCTGCAATCCGCCTCTCTGCAATCCGCAATCCACACTCTGCCGCTTGCTAGCTCAGCCCCCATCTTCTTGCTAGCCCCAATTTTTCAGCTAGAGTAGCCACGGCAGTTATATTAGTGGCCAATGGGACACTAGTTACAGCTGACGGCCAACTAGCCACAGCTGATGGCCATCCAATCACAGTTGATGGCAATTTACTACCCAAGTGAGCACCTTTCCACGTGAGGGTGAGAGCCTGGAAACTGCACTCCTGGCTCTGTCCCCACACCCCCAAATTAAATTTCAATGAGGCACCCTCCAAAGGAATAAATAACTGTACAGACCAGTCACTTGTAGGTATCTATGATGACGTGGTCTCCTATTATAATGAACTTGTAAAACTTAATAATGGCAGGGGTTATAAATAGCTGAGTATAAAATATTGAGGGGTTGTGGGAGTGGATCTAGAAGCATTGCCTTCTTGCCAACTCAGTGACATTCACTGAGTCTCAAAATAGAGTAAAAGAAATGCAGGAACATCAGGGAAAATTCAGCTTCACTAGAACCACAGATTAGTAGTAGTTATATATCTTGTATTATATATAGGATTTTGACATACATGTAAGACCTCAACCTTATTTTTGAACACATTAAAGCTGGAAAACAGCCTTTCCTTAGGCTCTTCGAATATATAATATAGGCCACGTTGCCAGCTCTGCCCCATTTCTGTGATATCTCCTTCCGTGTCTGTATCCCCTTGATCATCTTTACTGCTCCACAGTTTTTGACTCACTTTCTAAATGAACTCTCTAAACCAATTCCTCTTGACTTAAGGTTACAAACCCTCAGGGCTCTTACATTGCCAGCTTCTTTACAGAGAGTGGCTAGATTGCAAACTTAATTTATTTTTCTATGATTTTTTCTATCGATCCTCTCCAAATTCAGGGGTGAAAATAATTGAGGCCACTCAAGAACAATTAAAATGCCAACATGTTTAGAAAGAGACCTATTAGTAATGCAAATAAGAAATACTTTTGATCTTGATAGTCAGGTGATGAGAACTTTTCATTGACTTACCAGTTAGGCAAGAAAGGCAGCAGACTCAGGGCTATGGATTGTTTACCTGCTTATTTCAAGTCAACAATCTAAATCAAATCAAAGAAAAATCCCAAACTTGGAAATAACCTTAGAGTTCATCTATTCTAACTTGCTTTTCATTCACTAATTTCTTGTATGATGTCCCTGACAAAATCCCTTCTTAAATAAATTCAACAGATACCAACTGGGCACCAGTCCCTACCAAGCATCATTAACCCCAAAGATGAAAGCACTTTGGTTGCTACTTCTAAGGAATTCACACGAAGCCTGTCCCTGAATGCTGATTTCATGAAATAAATCATTATCAAGTTCTATTGAACCCAAATCTGCTTCCACACGACTTCCAGAAGAAAAAACTCTATTCTGTCTTTGAATAATTTTAGGAAGTGATCATACTGTCTTGCCATCCATCCGAAATCTATTCTCTTTCACTCAAAATATACCAAGCTTGTTCATTACCCCTTATATGACTTGGTGTCCAAGCCACTCATCACCCTGGTCATATGCCTCTCTGCACATTCAGGTGTGTCAAATCCCCTTAATGTGAAGAGCCCAAAGTGGAAGATACACCTAAGATGTGTTCTATAATGATTTAGACAGTGTTTTTACTAAGGTAGCTACAATTCCTTGGTGTTTTGAAACCGCTCCTGTGATTCTGTTATATGAGTATGAGCTTTGAAGTCAGATCCAAATTTGTATTGATAACTTTGTAATTTCAGGCAAGTTACTTCACATCTCTAAACCTTAAATTCATCTGTGAAACAGACATAATCATTATTTCCTTACAAATTTTTTTGAGGGTGAAAGTGGATAACATATGTAAAGCCCCTAGCACAGTACTTGATACATAAATGCTCAAAAATTATTAATTGATGCTATTAACATCACCTCTACTTTCACAGATACATCCATTGTTTTGGTTTTTTTCCACATAAATTGACACCAATTCTGGTACCATCCGTCCTGTATTTAACCGATTTTCGCCCTGAAATTTAATGTTCACATTTACTACATTGTAACAGTCCACGTGCTTTCATCTTGCCAGTTTATCAAGATTTTCTGTTTTTATCCTATCGTGTCATCTGCAGATTTGACAAACCTTTAAGGACTTTTAAGCCCTCCTCCAAGCCACTGATAATGCTGCAGCTAAAGAAAGACCAAGAGCAGAAAGCCCTGTGACACATCAGGGGGCCTTCATACAGGTTTACATCTATTTCCACTTTTCATCATTTGTTTAATGAGTTGTGACTAGAGTTCACTATATTGACATCTTTCCCTAAGAGCATTCTAAAAGAAAACCAGGCTGATAAATTTGTCCCTAGTGTTCCTCACATCTATTTGCCTAGTAACTCTGTTAAATAAATATCTGCCGTGCTTCAGTGAATTTATACTGGCTCTTGATGCTCATTTTCTTTGCTAATATCTGTAAGTTAGCTCTCTAATAATCCACAATATTCTTTTCTTCCTCCTTCATTGTGGTAGGCCAAATAATGCCCCTCCCCCAAATCTGCCCAAGTCCTAATCCTGGAACCTGTAAATCTGTTATTTTATATGGCAAAGGAGCGTTACAGATGTGGTTAAAGATCTTGAGATGAGGAGATTATGCTGGATAAAGCTGGTGGGTCCAATCTAATTACATGAGTTAAAAACAGAGAACCTCTTCCCTGGCTGTGGACAGAGGGAGATCAAGTCCTCTAGCGATTAGAGGAAAAGAGTCAAAGAGGTGCAATGTTGCTGGCTTTGAATACAGAGGAAGGAGGCCAGCCACAGCCAAAGAATGTGGGCAGCCTCTAAAAGCTGGAAAAGGCAGGAAACAGATACCCCTCTAAAGTCCCCAGAAAGGAACGTGGCTCTGCCAACACCTTAATTTTAGCCAGGTGAGACCTGTGTTGGATGTCTGACCTTGAGAACTGTAAGAAAAATATACTTGTGTTGTTTTAAACCACTAAAACTGTGGTAATTTGTTACAGCTGCCATAGGAAACTAATACCTTCTCATTCTCCTCCTCTACTGTAAATATATGCTTTGCGTTGACTTACATTTTTCTTCAAATTCATTTTTGGCCAACTGGGATTTCATTTAGCCAAAGCATAGGAGACTAGTATAAGTCTGGTGAACTGCAGGGAATCATTAATTAATCTCCTCCTAATCATTAGCTAATCATTACTTAACAAATTACCCTTACCTCTTCATTAAATGCAGGTTGCAATAAAATGTCTCCATAACAAAACTTTGTTAGAATTGATCACAATGAGTATGTAATATTCCTTTTATTTTAAAATGTAAAGTTCTTCTGATCTTTACTCCCTTGCACCTCTGATGTAATTCAATAAAATCAAGTGCAGTTACTAAATGTATTGTATCCTTAAACACATATAATAATGTTGTTGTGGAAGCTACACTTGTGAGCCACAGCCCAACTCTTACTTATATTTTGTGACTTTCAATAGTCACATCCATCCCTCTCTGCACCCCAGTTTTCATGCCCAGAAAAATATGGGCGATAAATGGGATAATCTCTAAGGTTTCTTTCTTCCTCTAAATTGCTGTGTTATGTCAGAGTACAGATCCAAAAAAAAAAAAAAAAAAAAGTTCCTGTTTCTTTGCTGAAGGATAAACCGATTGAAGTACAGTACTTCAATCCTTTGTTCATGCCAGTTCCTCTACATGAAATGGACTCTTCTTCTCCTTTATTTTCCCTTCCCACTTGTATCTCCAGCTAGTAAAATCCTACTCTGCTTTCAAGTTCCAAATCAAATGCCACTTCTAGTGAAAACTTCCTTGATCACAGCATCAGGAGTTAATCTTGCTCTCCTCTGAAATGTACTTACTGCCTGTAAGCTTCTCACAGACTGAGTTATTATTCTTTTCTGTTGCAACGTCTTGCCACTCCAACTGGACTACAGCTTCTTGAGGGGGATGGTGTTCCTTGGTGTTTGCCAATAGCAAGTGTTGAGTAAATATCCTGTCTTCCCTCCTGTCATAATGGAAGGGATAACCTACGTGATCTAAAGCCCACTGTTTTGTCTTCTGATGCCATTCCTCTTGCCTCTCATAGACTCAGAATCCCCCATCTCTCCTTGACCTTCAACTTCTCTTCCAGCCTCAGCCCTTCAGCTGAATTATATCCCCTTAAAAAGAAAAAATTTCTCCCTCAGCCCCATGTCCAACTCTAACTACATCCTTGGATTTCCCATTGCTAATTTTCACAAAGGAGTTGAGTTGTTCATGTGTAATGCCTCAGCTTCTTCATCTGCCATGTTTCTGTGTAAGCCAATCTGGTTTCTACCCCATCACTACAATGAAATGTACTTCCCCAAGATTACCAATGTTCTCCAAGTCACCACAGCCAACAGGCACTGACTATATTTATCACGTAGGCAGCAGCTTATACTATCGACTATGATTTCCTTTTTGAAACACTGTCTTCCATTGCCTTCCATGATATAAACGCCTCTTTCTGCCTAGATGTTCCTTTAGTCTCCATTACCAACTCACCCTGTATTATTCACCTCTTAAATACTTAATTCCTTAGAGTTATATCCTAGACCCTCTTTTGCACTTGGTCTAGAAGGTCTCCCTCGATTCGTTCTAAAGCTCCACTGTCATGCAAAAGAGCAAATTAGAAAAGCAAAGCCTTTGCTCTCCAGAAATATATATCCTACTGTAAAAAATCAGACAAGCAAACAAATAAATCATAAAATAATTTCATGTAGTGAAAACCTAGACATAAGGAACGTTTGCCTATAGATATCGTACAACAATAAAATTAAAACAAAGTTGCAGATCAACAAATGCAGGACTCATCAACTTCAAATTAACAATTTTAATATAATGGGACATGTGCAGATGGCCACTCCGCCCCATGACCTGAATGTGGCACTCCCCATCAATGTGCAGGTTCTTCTGAGTCCAGTGTGCTGTGCAATGACTCAATGCTTCCACCTGTTGTCTCTAAATTACGAAGAAGAACCTTTCTTCGTACATCCTGTGATGAAGTCATTTAGCCTTCACTTATTAACTGCCAGTTTGTTCTTCTTCTCCTTTTTTTTTTTCAAATAATTCTTCTCTGAAAACATGGCTTGCCCTGGCACCAACAAAATCTTAAACACAGAAAAAAGGCCCTGAAAACACCTGTGGCAGCTCTCCGTTAAGTTGATTTTCCAAAGGGACAAAAAAAAAAAAAAGTTTATGGTCATTATTATCATCAAAATGAAAACACAAAATTAAATTCTTGCAGAGGACTCAAGGCCCCTTGAGAATACAACTGCAGACTTTCAAGGATCTTCAGACCCTAATTTGAGAAATATGAATGAAGTAAGAAAGGTCCTTGACTTAAAATAAATAATTATGGATGTACGTCCTAGCCCTGACCTCTATGAGTGGGCCTAAGATATTGTCACGTGGGGTGGCCTGCGGGGTCTCAGCTCCCGCTCCCCACCCAGGACATGGTGAGGCCAAAAAGGAACACCCACGGAGCCATAGGTAGGGGAGTCATACCACTATAGTCTCACTGGAGGCTGGATTCACACGAGTGTGACCCGCTGTCGCTTTTCTGCCAACCGACCGACTCGACTCTCCTCCACTCCCCAGCGCAGCTGCGGCAATTATATTAGTGGCCAATGGCTCACTGGTTACAGCTGACGGCCAACTAGCCACAGCTGATGGCCATCCAATCACAGTTGATGGCCATTTACTACCTGAGCCAGCACCTTTCCACGTGAGGCCGAGAGCGTGGAAACCACACTCCTGGCTTTATCCCCACAGATATTTACCTTATAGATTTGTTAGAAAGGTTAAGTGAAGTCATCGTAATAAAATTATTTGGGAAGTCATCTTTATAGATGACTTAGCCAGGTTATCTAAGGCATGTTAGAAGATGCCTTAGCCAGGTTTCCTAGAAAACAGAAGAGAGTAAGCAATGCACTAACAATTGATGGGTTGTGCGGCCCCAGGGAAGCAGGAGTAAAGAAAAGCAGAAAGGTCTGCTGCATCATCATGGATGCAAATATTGCAACCTTCCTTTGCCCCGTCAGGGTGTTCAGGGCATTAATATAATTAGAAAAATACTAGCTTACAATTTTGCATTTGAATAATATATCCAATTGTACTATTTTTAAAAATAAAGCCAAACCCTCTACTCTCCCCCCAAATTCTTCCTAGAAATAGAAAACATAAAACCTTTCATTCCTAAAGACTATTTTGGGAGTTTGTTTTTATATAGTCTTATGTCCAGATTATGGCCGTATAAACTGGAAGTGTATTTGCCAAAACTAGTTGCCTGTTTTGAAATGCAAAACTTTACACAAGCAAACATGCAAACGTGATTGCAAATGTGTAAAGCAAATCGTCTTACAGGAATGGTCCCAATCAAGACAACGTCCTGTTAAATTAAATAAATAAAACAGATTTTGGAATAGGCCAAGAAGAAGTAAAACATCTGAAGTGGCTAAATGCCCTTGGTTTACCAAGAAGATTAATCTTATTTAAACTGTAAAAGATAACCACAGGGAAAAATATCAAAAAGCTTGCTCTGTGTCTCATCATTTTTTCCACCCAGCCATTTTGTAATTTTCATTTCTCACTTCCAGGCTCTGTGTCTATTTTTAGACATTCAATAACACCTAGTATAAGCTGCTACATGTTAGGCATGAATTAATGAACAGTAATATCTATGTTGCTGGCAACATATTATAGCAGAGAGAGTCAGGCGAGATGGGTGGTGGAGAGGAGTGTTTTGTGATCTTACACAAGATTACACCGCAGAGTTGAGTAAAGGAACAATCTCTTTATGTGCTCTCAGATACCAGTCAGGAGAAGGTTCACCCTGCCTAGCAGGCTTTGAACATTCCACCCACCATCAGCACCTGGAGAGGCAGCCACCTGAGCAGACTGACAATGGACCCTCTGAGAGTGTGCAGAGGGAACTCATTCAGGTCAGGAGGCCACAGTGAGCAGGGCTGCTCCGGTGGATTGGCAGAGGCCAATAAAAGTCCCAAGTTAAAAGGGGACGTCTCAGCTCAGACCAAACCAAATAAAACTAAACAATGGAGAGCATGCAGAAGAGAATCCAGTCAGAACAAGTAGAGAAAATTCTCTTATCCACACGATAGTCTATGTGTTTGTGGTATGTGTAAATATGACTGTAAACTACTATTTGTATTTGGTTTCCTTTAGAGTGTGGGTCCAGTCATTGTTAATACATTTTGTCTTCTTTGGAGTTCCAAGTTAAAATGAGTGAATGAAGAATGAATGAATGAATGAATGAATGAATGAATGAATGAATCCTATAGTTCTTGCCATATATACATATCTGGATTAGGTTTTTTGAGGTCTGATTTTTATCTGACTTTTATGTAACCACTATACGGTATACCTGAAACTAATATTGAATATCAACTATAATAATTAAAAAGGAAAGACTGTTAATTAAAATATCCCACTATCCTCCCAATAAATTCCTCCCTTTTTTTTTAAACAAATTCAATTTAGATTTCAGTTGCCAACAACCAAGGGGATCCCAACTAATAAAACAATCTATTGTTACTGTCTTACTCTTCAAAGAATTAACATGAAAATGTACAATAGTTAAAGGACTAGGTGGTGATTTCCAGTTATAACTTTTTTTTAGCTAACCTCGATAGGTGGCTTACCACAAGTTTAACCTCAAGGGTTAGGCTGATATGAAAGTGAAAAAAAAAAAAAAAGTCCACATTGTTGGGTCACACTAACGAAAGGGCAATCGCTGTAGGAGATAGTGGGAAACAGTAAGGATTTTCAAAGAGGTCTTTCTTTCATTCTTTTTATTATTATTATTATTATTTTAAAAAATCCTTTGCTTCTGAACCCTTTGCTCCACAGCCAGCGCAGCTGGGAAACCACGGGTGGTCTCGCTCCACCAGGACAGCCTGAGATGATGTGTCTCATGGTGGCTGCCCTTAACTGAGCAGGGTCCAAGGCTGGGAGAAATCAAAGGAGTTATTTTTACAAAACATGTTTAATTTGTGTTCTGTGCAGGGACATTCTAGGACTGTCTGGCTGGAAGTTGGAAAGTCTGAAACAACTATAGCAGGAAGGAAATGGCATGGAAGGTCCCTCTGCTTAGTTCTTTCCCACCTCCTACAACCAAACCCACCAAACCCACATTCAAATGACAGTAGAGCCATCAGTGCAGGGTTGTTTCAGAACAGCCTTTGAATCTTCCCTCAGGGGACACATTTGGGAAGTAGGCAGTTTCTGTTGGTTGCTTGCTTGCTTGCTTGGTTTGATTTGTTTTTTTTTAAAGAAAATCTGAAGACCGACAACATCTCCCACCTTGTCAGTAGGCAAAGAGGACAGAGCACCACCCAAGGTGCGCAAAAAAAAAAATTAATAGTTGACAGCCTAGCAACCCCCTGCTGAGGCCCCCAACCTGGCTCCTAACAACACAAAGACAATCCCACAGTGAGTGTGTCTGTGCTACCCGCCTCCCAGCAGGACAGGCACCGCTCTACCACTTGCTCATGCAGCAAATATTATTTAAAAGAAAAATCTGAAATTTTCACCACCTCTGCAGCCCAACTGCAACCCTCCTCCACAACCCCGTCCCTTCAGTGTGGGTGCGCACACACACACACACACACACACACACACACACTCCTACACAGTAGTCCCTCCCTCACTGTTTCATGGGGAGAAAGTGTAAAAAACATTGCAATTAAGTGATTGTCCCCACTTCTCCTTTCACTTGGGCATTAAGCATCAGTCCGAAGACTGGCCTGCTGTTAGTCAAATGAAATCTAGAAGGTTAGAGTTTTAGCTAGTATGTGTGTGGTCCACAACAAATACATATTAAGAATCTCGAAAAGAAATGCCCAGAAACGAATCCCTTCCAAAGTGGGTATGCTCTTCTGTGCCTTGGCAGAAAGGATCGTGCCCGGACAGAGAGAGCAAGGTGACATTTCAGGTGACACAAGCAAGGCAACTTTTTCAATGTGTCACTGAGATAGGAGAGTGAGGATTATTTATTTTTTTAATCATTAAAAATCCTTTTGCTAAGTATGAAAATCAGTGAAGGTGTTTTATTACTTGAGTTGTATTCAGATCTACTGTTTATGACTTTTCACTGTTTTTAAGCCCTTAATCAAAGATTTCACAGCATGTGGGCAGAATCTTGCAGGTTGTTTTGCAAATGGACTTCCATATATGTTAACTGTGACTTTTAAAATCTAGAGTTCATAGAGTTAGATGTATATTGTTCCCTTTAAAGCAGTCTCCTGAGGAGACAACAGTAATGCTGAAAATACTGAAAATATTTCTGGAACCTCCCAAAGCCCTGCCTACAGAAAGAGTATGTGCTTCAGAGTGAACCAGATCTGGGTCTGAATTCTCACTGTACCACTCACTTGCTGTTTTATCTGATAATTAACTTCTCAGCCTGTGCTTTCATCCATAAAACGGGTTACTAATACCTACCTTTCAGGGTTGTTGAGAGATTTAAAGAAGATAGTTGCTGTGAAGCACTGTTATAACTTAGGAAACATATAAAGGCTAAATAAATAGTTACTCGAAAGACAGCCTCTAGAGCTGGTAATGTGCTCCTAAATATTCCCAGTACTTACAACATTGATTTTCTGGATTTTTGAAATGGCCAAAATGTATTCAAAGCCCATTCCCATGGTAAAGCTGGTCAAACTGGAGCAAAACAAGTTTCGGTTGGACACAAAGAGTACCTCGTATGTAAAAAAGCTGCTTTGATTATATTTCTTGAAAATTGGTTCTGAAGAAATCGCCAAAGAGAATTTCCAAAAGTGGTTGCAATGGCCCTCCATGGGGATCGTTGGAATCTCCTTCAAGCCCACTCTTCATCTACTACTACCCTTCTATCCCACCTAGTCTGAGATCCACAGCACCCACGAAGGCTTCTTGGCACACTCTCCCTCTGGAGGGGTAACATTTAGTCACCTTCCCAACCAGGTTCCAGTGTCACATTTACAATGGCTGGACTCCTGAATCAGCCCCGGAATCACTGCTGGCAACCAGATTCGCGTGCCCAAGAATGATAAATGCTACCTTCCTAAGAGTTGCTCTTTTCAGATTCCAATATTAACCCAGTGCATGCAACCGCACACTTCCCACCTCCCAGTCCTGACAAATTACCTTGCTGAGCCCTCTCTGTCCCCTCAGGTCTCCCTCACACATACCAGTTCTCCTACTATTTGAAATAGGTCCTGCTACACAGGGGGAGAATCCCTGCATGGAAATTTAGTCAAATTCTTTTCTGCAATCAATAGAATCAAACTCTGGCTGATATCAATAGAGAAGTAATGTATTAAAGGATATTGGGACTTGACAGAGGATCAGGGAAGGCGGGCGAACCAGGCTCAGTAAATGGGAAAGAAGAAGAAACACTAGACATCAGCCACGGCCAGAGCCAAACTCATGCCAGAGCCCTTCTGGTGAGGACGCTGCTGCCACCGCCATTGAATGCTGGACCTCAGGGCTTGAACTCCCACATCAGGGCGTGCCTCCCTCATGGCTGCTGCCGCTGCACACATCCTCCAGATGGATTCTCCACAGTGCCTGCTTCTTTGCAGAAACAGTTCCAGCCTTAAAATCTGGAGGGCGCCAACTTGGTCTATCCCAGGTCCCATGCTGACACCCTACCTTTGAGGGAGCCTGAGAAAATATCTGACATTTTCAGCTTCTACCATAGGTGGGCAAAAGACAAGTACCCACTAGAGGTGTGTGGTGACTAATTATCCACATAACTAAATATCCACAATAACTAATTAACCATGCTGTGTCTGCTTTAAAGAAAGCATTTATTCCAATGCAGTAAGCTTTGGCACATTTGGATTTTTAAGAACTGGAACACTTTTCTGGAAAGCCTTTGGACTAAGAAGTTTCACTTCTTGGCCTCATAATGTGAATATGATGGATATAATGTGAAACTGACTAATTTCTTCAAAAACAGGTTTATAGCATTATTATTAACTATTACAAACTAAATGTTCAACAGAAGATGACTGTGTGCAGAAAATACGCTACATTCACTTAATGGTACATTATGCAGCCATTAAAAATTACAATTACATTAATTTTAAAGAGTAAAAAGATAATGCAGGATATAAAATTGCCTATATTAAAGGAAAAATTATATACAGAATGGTCTCAGCCACGTAAAAAGTAGCGACAAATAGGTAGGGAGACAGAAATAGGTAAGTCTACCAAGAAGGTGGCCATGCTCACAATTGGTGGAAGAGATAAAATTATTTATTTTCTCACTTATACTTTATGCATTTTTCAGATGATTATTACAAATCGGAAGTACTGACTGTACTTCTTATACATATTTTAAGAGTAACTTTTCAAATACCTGCTTCATTTCCTTATGGTCACTCGATACAATAGCATATCAATTATGTTATCTTATTCTAGATTCAGAAAAACTAAGAGCCACACAGTCAAAAGCAATGACCTACACAATTATAAAAGTCACCTTACACATAACTGTGGGTATGTGGCTATGGGCTGGGTATTAGATGATATTATGGGATTATTTGGAGGCATGTATGCTAAAGTACTAGTTTGAACAGTTGGAGTGTCTATAGTTTAATTTTAAAAGGTCAACAAAAAACGTAAATATGGCAAAATATTAAGGAGAGATACACATGAAGTATCAAAAAGATTGAGAGTAACTAGATAGAAAAAGAAAAAGGATGATTAAAAGGATGCAAATATTAATGAGAAGAAACATGGCATAGCTATATTAATATAAAAATAATCGTTAAAGCATAAAGCATCACTAGAGATAAACAGGGACACGAAAAAGGTTACATTCACCAGAAGACAGAGTAAGTAGTTCTAAATTTGTCTTCACTTAGTAACCTTGCCTCAAAATATATATGTAACAGAAACTGAAGAAAGAAATGGATTCATACTTTTAGTGAGAGATTTTAATACACCTCTCTCAGGAAATAGGGTAAGCAGTCAAAATAAGCAAGAAAAGAAAAAGCAAACAGTAAAAATGCAGACATTTGAACAAGATTAACACTATAACTGATATACAAGGAACATTCCCACCAACAACTACAGAAAACATTTCCTTCTTCAAGTGTACTTTGGAATGTTTACAAAATTGATGTATGCTGGACAGCAAAGCAAGTCTTAGCAACTTTCACATGACTGAAATCACACAGAATTTATTCCCTGGATATCCCAAAATTATCCTAAAACATCAATATTATTAGAAATATAAATACCATTAGCAAAAAAAAAGATAACTAGAACGTTCACAAATATTCAGAAATTAAGAAATATAATTCTAAATATCTTGTGGTAAAAGAAGAAATCACAAAAGAAACTAGAAAACATCTTGAATTGAATAACAAAAAAGAAGTCATCTCCTCTAAGATGTTTTATGCTACGCTAGTTTGCTAAACCAAAGATAGTCAGTTTTTGTTTAAAATAGCAATACTTTTCTAATCCAGAAAAGAGCCACACACAAACAAGTAAAAAATATCAATGTTAATTTTGAAAAAATACCAATTCTAACACCTTGAAGAAAACAAGGGCCAATCTTTGGGTGAGTCTTTAATTTGCCCAATGCTACACTATTTGAGCAACGAAATTAGTCCAGCTCAGAGGTTCAAATGCATTTTTAATATACACGTGACGGTGTTAATTCAAGTTCATTAACCAGTACTTCTCTGGAGCAGAGAGCAAGAAATAACTAAAGCCTTCTGGCTCACTGACAACACACGACAGTAAAGGAAATGTCACCCATCACAGATAATATATGACAGATGAGTAGCTGCAAGTCTGAAATAGACTCAAAGAGCTTTAACTAAGCATTTCAGTAACCTACACCGTAAGGAAAGAGTCCCTTGGTCAGGAATTTAGAAAGGAGACATTTGACGTCTATACCAGGTTGCACATTTTCAGCAAAAGAAGTCTGTTCTACCATCAGAACTCCTCATTTGGGCTCCCCCACTAATTACTTTGTGTCCTTGGGATAAGCATGAAGCATCTGATCTCCTTGAAAGAAGGTGTATGTCAAACCTAATAACAAATGTGGATGTGCTTTGTAAACTGTAAAGAGCTGCATAAATGGTAATGACTATTGTGTCATAGCACTGTCCCAGCTGAACATTTACTGAGGTCAAAGCATAAGCACAAACACTCTTGGAAGGCTCTGAAGTAACAACCACTTAGAAACGGATTATTCCTCTGTTCTGTACCATGCCACTACCCTGTCCCTTTTCAAGTTCTCTTTTGTTGTTGCTTTGCAAATACTGCTGTCATAAGAATAACAGTGGTGGTAGGTTGAGCAGATAATAACGCGGCACACTCTGTACTTTACACATATTATTATTTATCTCTAATTCTTTCAACAACTCTTCAAGGTAGAAATTTTTCCAATTTCTCTGATGAGGACACTGGTGGCATTTAAGCCTGGGGTGGCATTTAATTAATTGGTGGCATTTAAGCCTGGGGTGGAGCTGAGAAGGGTGGCAAGGATGAGGGGTAGTACAAAAGAGCCCTCCTAAAAAAATGCTAAGGAGTGGAATGGAGGAACAAGCATGCCCCGGGACAATTCTGTGTGCTCTGGTCTTTTATAAAGAACTCTAAATTATTAGTTTGGTGCAACAGTAATTGCAGTGCTTGCAATTTTTTAACCTTTTAAACCACAGTTACTTTTGCACCAACCTAATAGTTAATTTGGTCAAGCTGCTAGAGAGTACAGAACCTGTATTCAAATCCAGATTTCTGCTGGCAAAACTCACTTTTTCTTTCTTACTATATTTCAGTGATGTATTACATAATACAAATTTAAATTTCTTTCTGTTTCTTAATCACACATACTAAATGATCTTTGTAAAAAACTTAAACTAGATAGCACAACTTCATGTATAAAATAGTTTTGCCAAGAACTTTTTGAATCTAATCAAACCTCTAGACCGAACTCCTGATTACAGTAAATACAGGGAATACAGAAATGAGTTAAATTACATCATAAGGAAACAATCAGAGAAATCCAGAGTTTTGTACATTCTACAAGACAATTAGCCTGGACTCTTCCTAAGTCAATGTCATTAAAAAAAAAAAAAAAAGGCAGGGGAACAATTCTATATTAAGAGACTACAGATGCATAAAACCCAAATGTAATGTGTGAACCTTGATTGGAGAACAGGGATTTGGTAGGGGGGAGGACAATGAAAAGGCATTCTTAGGATAATTAAGGAAATCTGAATACGGAATCGACATTAATTCTGTAGAAATGGTGCTCATTTTTCGGTTACCAAATTAGGTATGATAATGATATTATGTTTAATTATGAGAGTGTACTGATTCTTAGAGCTACATGTGAAGCACAGTATCAGCAACTTTCAAACAATTCAGAAAAACATGTATATACGTGTGTATATATATACACACAGAGAGAGAACAAAATATTAACAATTGGTGAATCTAGGGGATACAGATGGTCATGGTACTATTATTTCAGATTCTCTATATGTCTGACATTTTTTCAGGAAAAAAGAAAAATAGAGATCTTTCTAAAGACTAAGTTCCATGAATGCAGGCCTGAGACATTCTTGTACACAGGTATAATGCCTGGCTTATGGAAGGAGCTATATATAATTAATGAAAGAAGAAAAGATACAGGGAAGGAAGGAAAAAAGGGAAGGAGGGAGAGAGGGAGGAAAGAAGGAAAATTAACTTCAGAAACTGCAAAGTCCCAAAGACAACTATTTGCTGCCATAAAATGTTTGCAAAACTATATGGTGTTTATGAAACAAGAGCAATAATCCATGAGGAGAGAAGCAGCAGAAGGAAGGAAGGAAGGAAGAAAGGAAGGGAGGGAGGGAAGGAAGGAAAGGGAAGGGAAAAAAGGAAGGATGGAAGGAAGGAAAAGAAAGGAAACAAGGCCATCCCTCATCCCATCACCCAGAAATACCCAGCATAAGTATTTTGTACGTCCTCCAGGACTTGTTTCACCACACAGATAAATCCATTTTAAAAAGTGTTTCATCTATGGAATCAATCAAGTTTTAGACCGGAAGCACCCTGGGGTCCAGCCAAACCCTAATACAGGTGAAGAAACTGAAGCCCCAAAGCAAGGTACTAAGGTGCAAGTTGACTAAGGTCACCGCTTGGCAGTGAATGAGCCACAGTCCTTCGTCACAGGACTGAGGCTCTTTCCTTCACACTACACTATCTTGCTTCCACCGTCAGTCAGCGGGCAAAATTGGTAATCTACCTATTGTAATTTAAATGTAAACTCTAAAAGAACCATGCTGTTACTCACAAGCTTTTATTTTCTGACAGTAAAACTTTGCCCAGCATAGCCGTTTTGATGACCTGTCAAGATTGTCAAAGTAAGATTCCTTAAAAGACAAAAAAAAAATAAAAGTAAATACTGGGTGTCATGCATTGTGCTAGGAACGTCCATATCCATTATTTTATTTAGCCCTGTGAGGCAGACATTATATTTTACAAAGTCTATTCCCTACCACCTGCCTCTTATGCTTAAAAGGTAAAGATAGTTTCAACATAGAAAAGTGAAGAGAAAGGAAAGAAAGAATTAAAAAATAACTGGAATATGTCCATGAACACTGTGAGCATTTAGTAAATGTTTCTTGATGAAACAGAATAATTATGCATATAGTCCTATGGTGAAGAAAATTAATTTAAAAAGAGGAAAATTCACGTGTCCAATAATAAATTGGCTTAGTAAAGTAACAAATCCAATGATAAATTATTTGATAGGGGAAAAATCCAAACAATAATTAGACTATAAGTATCTAGTATACACAAGTTAAGAAATTATAATAGGAAAGCATATATATGGACCATAATTTATTAGGTACAAGATACTGGTGCTAACACAATTTATTTCAGGCTCAGTAATATGTGATGGTTTACAGTTTCATTCATTATGTCTAGTATTTTTTTTATTTAAAAAAAAAAAAAGTCTCCTCTCCCAAAATGAGAAAAAAGGAGAACAATGATAAAATAAAAAGTGAAAGGAATGGTAAAGTCTTAATTTAAGAAAATAATCCACAAAAGATGAAAGAAATGCTTCCTTCAAGAACCTAGCATTATCAACAGTGAATTATATTTGAACAGAACCATATTTGAGCTAAGGTTTTAAATGAGCAATATTTTAAATCTAGTTTGCAAGGACTTTAAATAGAATGCTTCCTGGCCTCTCCATTATCTTTTAATCATCTCTGGATATTAAAAGCAATCAAAGTGTTAACATTTAACATACATTTTGAAACATATAAATATAATTGCTCTTAAAAAATAGGAGAAATATTAATCCCACCTTTACTATACAGGAAGACATGAAATAGACAATTGAATATAAAGTTTACTCTCATTAGAAAGACAAAAGAGATGTAGGAATTTTGAACTGGTTTTGTACAAGTATTCAATTACCTCAGTTTTAAGTTTTTCATAGATGAAGTTTAAAAACTGAATTACTTGGGCAAGAGCTTGCCAGCTGTTAATTGTTATACTGTAATAAAACGAGAGTTTGTAGAAGTACACAACATTGACTAAACAGTTGTCTTTAAAGTGATTTATGATGTCTATATAATGATTTATAATAAATCTTACAATTTTTCTTTAAAATATATAAATGTTAATTGGACAAATGAAATACTTTATCATAGTGAAAGGATGATTTTTCATAAGAATGGAAAAGGAAATATTCTTTGGTATTCTGTCAATTACCAAAAAACCTAGCAGTTTTAAGAATTACACTTAAAAAATTTACTGATACATTTATTAGAAATAGTATCTCCTTAAGGAAAAAGTATAATTTTTAACATGCCAATCAACAAGCAGCTTAAGTGTCTAATCACTTGCTTTTTCTACCTAAATCTTCACTCCCGTGTTTAATTCATAGAGCTCTAGAATTAGGATGGATATTTGTCTTCAGAGCATAGAAGTTACTTCCTGTCAACCAAGGACATCTTTACTCAGAGATGGCCTGTTGTGTTTGTGGTATGACATTAGGATAAACTGCTCCACTGGCACCTGATATTTCACCATTAGATGAAGGAAAAAAAGAGTTTGGACCAAGCATCGGAAAACCAGGGTTTTAGCCTGAACTCTACCCCTAACAATCATGGTAATACTGGCTATCTTTGGATAGCCTCAGTCTGTTTATCTACAAAATGGGGCTGGACTACATCAATGGTTTTCAAACTTGTTTAAAAATCCACAGATCCCTTTCTTCAAACAAATCTCACACAGTGCTTGTCACATCACACAGCTAACCAGGAAGCCACTCCGGTTGGAGAGGATTAGGCCAGAGTGTATCTCCATGGTGCTCCCAGCGCCTCCAGGAAAGTTCCATAAAACATCATGGTGGCTCCCCAAGCACAGCGTTAAAAGCACTAGTTTAGTTTTACTCTAACACAAAAGTCATTAACAAGAAGCCCTCTGGTAAATAAGGATGACAAACAAGTTTTGCTTAGTCTGTCCAGTGTTGATTTATTTTAATGTAAATATCATTAAGTGCGTTTGCACCCTCCGGTTCCACGCAGTCTGTACTACTCTCTGTTGCTGACTCCAGTGGCCTCTGCGCCTGCACGTTCCTGTTAACTGCCAGGGCTCTGATGGTGGCGGAGTTTATGACCCTGTGATCTAAAGCCCCCTTTACCAGTAACATTCTATGATTAATACCATTTTTATTGAGCATTGCTTTCTAACCCGTTTCCTCTTTCAAAATGCAAGCAATTCTAAAATAAGGTAATGCAATCATTCTAAAACAGTTTTAAGGTAAATGAATACATCAGAATTTCCTCTCTAGAGATACTGAAAATCATGATCATACTAGGGACTTATACAACAGGTTACTGAAAGGTGAAGAGAAAAGGGAGGGGCTGGGATAAAAGGTAAATTGGATTTTCTTACCACAGTTTACCTGGGCGCTCATTTGAGAAATGGCTCATTTCGGGATGGGGCAGAGAAAACACAACATGAGCCAGTTGTTATAGAAAGTAAGGTTGGTGCTTCGAAACATCATGGAAACATGTCAAAAAGACAAATAAGCTAAGTTTAAGGGGCTTCCCATTGGCCAAATCTGGGAAAATGTGAGCATCTAAATAAAAACTGACCGTAAGAGATTATAATACACTGAGTAACATAAGAATCCATGAGTTCAAACTTAAGTTAATGGGGCAAAGGGAAAGCTTTTCCTTATAGCAAAATGCCAATTAATTAACTTAGAAGGAATGAGAGTTAGAACATCATCAATGGATGTTAAAGTAGTAAGAAAAAAGTTTTAGAAACAGGATATTGACACTGTCTTAAAATGTCTCCCCACAAATTACTTATAATTTTCAAAGAGAAAAGTTGTAACTTTAAGGTGGAAAAAAGAACCTTAACCAAGCTATCAAAGCTAACATCACCTATTTTGGGACAAATGGACACAGCTTCTGATACGGTATATTGACAAGGGCAGGGCATCACTTAAATGGCATCTCTGCCAAAAAACACATAACGCAACTGTAAACACAAGGAAACTCTAGTCAAATTCAGAATAAAGGACCTTCTACAAATCAAAACAATACAAAAAAAAAAAAGAGTATTGATCTGTCTTCAATAAAAAATGTCAAGTTAAGAAGACAAAGGCTGAGAAACTTTTCCAGATTAAAGGAAACAAAGAAGACATAACTCAATACAAAGAATGATCCTGGATTGGATCCTGGTCTGGAGAAAAAAAACAGCTTATAACAGCTTATAATTAATTATTGGGACATCATTGGAACAATTGAGAAAATCTGAATTTAAATTTGGACTGTGGCTTATATGAATGTTAAAATACTTGATTTTGATAACCATGGTTATTAAAGAGAGTGTTATTCTTAGGAAAATACCAAAACATTTCAGGAAAATACCAAAACTTTTCAGGGTAATTTATTCTCAAATTGTTCAGAAAAGAAAGACTGCAGTGTAAATAGATGCATAAAACGAGAGATAGCGAACAGAGCAACATATAAGTAAATATGGATCTCCGTAAAGGGTATATGAGGTTTCTTTTGCATAATTCTTGAAACTTTTACATCAATTTGAAATTATGTTAAAATAAAAAGTTACCAAAATGCTAAAAGGAAGTTTTCTGGGACTGACTTAGACATCCACAACATCCTAAACCCCGACTTGAGTGACTGATCAATACCAAGTAGAAAGTATATGGTGTAAAAATGTATCACTTGTCAAACAAAATGGTGTTGGCCAGATGAGGTATAGCTGATGCTAACAGAAATATTGGTGCCACAGGAAATATTTAAGGTTGAAAGTTCTTTTAAGGTAAAACTTCTGTACTAATTTTTTAGACCCAACTTTTCTTGACATGAGAGGGAATAACTGTCCCTCAACCATCATATTGGAATGGGTAGGAATGAAGCCAGCCATGTTTCCTTTTGGCCTTTTAATTTCAAGTTAATATTTTAATAATCTCTTGACTCTCCAGTTGGTTGCTGTCACTTGCAAATGGACCACTACCAATATGTAATTAGAGGAGAATAACAAATAGTTAGAATATAGATTACACAGGTGCTAGCTTACAAATGCAAATGTTGTAGCAGAAGATTAAGCTCCCAGGAGGCTATAGGTGTGTGTCTCTGCTTATTGCCATCATAATTCATTAATGGTCAAAATAATGCTGAGATCAATTTTCCTGCAGTCATGGGAATGAGAAATAATGATCAGCACCAAAGTAAGATACAAAGACAATCTCAAAATGTTTCTTCCTGCGTACTTGTAACTGAGAAACCTAGTCATTGTCATGAATTTCAAAGCTTAACAGGTATTCTTAGCTGTTCTATGTCAAGAGACAGCACAGCTTAAAGGATCTTGACAAGAATTATTGTTCTCTTAGATAAGACCACATGCAAAAAGAGAGAGAAAAGGAGGTCATTTTTATTTTTTTCATCTTGGTGGTAAAGAAAGGACGGAAGGATGCTGGGATATGGTAAACACCACAGAGGCAATACGGCAAGAGATTGTCTCAAAAGAAGCTCAATCCTGAAATATACTTGAAGAGGATATACCAGTGAGACTTAGGAAAGTTCCATGCCTAAACCAGTGGTTCCAGTATAGCTTCCTGGGCCTCAGTAGAGGGGATCAAATTTAGGAGGGCTATGTTTGGAACCAGGGACTCTTCATTTTTAACAAGTATTGCATGACCCACTCTGACAAATATTAAGGAAGGCAACTGTTTTTATGAATTCAGTAACTATAATACTTGTGTTATAGTAGTAAATGCACCTTATAATAAATTAAACAGTCTAGGTGAAATGGTACAGAGGAGCTTATGATGATTCCTCCCGAACCTCAGTCCTATCGCCTGTGAACATTGAGCATTTCTGTTGTTAGTTCTTCTGGTGTAAACAACCCTCCTCCTCCCTCCACCTTCCCCCACCTTTAGAAAATAAATACTGCTCTTTTACAATATGCTCATATATTGGACACATTAGAATAATGAATATTTGAAATAGTGTAATTGGCCTATTATGTAAGTACCAATTTTGTGCAAAATTTGAAATAGTCTAATTCCTGCCAAGAGTAATCAAGAATTGCATAATTTAAAGCTAGCAGGCAGTGTGGATGGCAACTGTGTTTATCTGTATGACTATGTGGCATGCCACTTTAGCCAGTAATCAGAAGTACAGTGGAACTTGTAATTACACACTCCTTGATAATGGGAATTTGGATATGACGAGTCTGGTGATTGGCTCCTGTCCTCTTGCAGCCGGCTCACCTTGGTCATTTCATTATCTTTGCACTAAGTTGGCTCCACATATTATGCGACTGAATTTTTTGGACCTTGCTTATGAATAGCACAGTTTTACTTGCACCTGCCACCATTTAACAGATATTTGTGAGCCATGCTGTTATTTAAATGCACGGGGATGTCTAGAAGTAATTCAAGTGACTTTCATGTTATTTTAATTTTAAGAATTATAATTTTAAAATAGTTTTTATCCTTTAACAAGATCACCTAAGCTTTCATTCAGTAGGAGCAAAAACACAATTCTGAGAACATCTTCTTTTGGAGCAGAAGTTAGATGTAACAAAACATTATAAAGAGACCACGTGGCTATGCACCATGCTATTCATTTTGGAGAGAGTACTCTGTGAAATAGTACAGATAATTCTGAGAAAAGTAAAAAATAGCACTAAATCAGATATGACTTTAAGTTTGTAAATATAATCTTATAACTGGGCATGGATAAGGGAATGGGGAAAAAATTGCCATGGCTGTAAGGTCATGTGTCCTTTAGCTACAGAGATTGTTGATACCTCTGCTCTGAGATTGTGCCCTCACAACCTTACATGTATGTAATCACTCATAAATTATGCATTCTTTGACTATATGGGGTGTTCTAAAAATCATTCCTCTTTCAATTTCTTGGTTATGGATGGCCTCCTGTTATGAAAGATAAGAATTTAGCTCATTTATGTTATTTTCTTCCTCCCAATTCTTCCTAGTTTTGGGTAGTGTATTATTATTTTTAAGTTTTGTTGTGGTTACCCTTGTAACTTTAAATAGTATGTTATGCCTCAATTTCTCATTCTGAAAACTTAAATCAGTATCTTGACTTTCCATTATAGAAGCTGTGAATATCAGTTATGCTATCTTTTCATATTTCCTTCACTTTCCACTACCAACTTCTGTCTGCTACACTTTTACATTATAAAGATTAATGTTTGACTTTTTGTTCTACAACATAACAAGAGCTTCCTTACTTTGTCCTTAGGTTGACTGAAAGAGTTTAAAATCAAACAGAGTACTTACATTATTAAGACTCTATCAGTATTGTGCACTGCTGAGCTAAATAGCCCATTAGGACTGCCATTTCCTTTTCTATGAGGGCAGTATCATAACCCCTCATCTATTCAAAGGAGAATGTTATTTTTGTACCATGTACTAGTCTTTCTTTTGCACTCCATGCAATTATTGAAATCATAAAACATGTCATTATTCTTCAAAATCAGACCATAACATTCTCAATTTTGCTTTCTGTTTTTTTCTGGAATTCTTAATTGCCTATCTTTTTTATTCACTAAATATATACTGTATCTTATATTCTAGTTTTTTGTTTTTATTTATTTTTGTTCTCAATAACACTATGAACTACCTACATGGAGTTCTGTTTTGCCCCAGAGTCCTTCCCTTTGGAGCTCTTCATTCTCCTGCTCCAAAATGGAAGATTTTGTATCATTCTCTACTTCCCTTTCCTGTGTTAGGTCCTTTGCCTTCTTCTTTCTTTCTTTCTTTCTTTTTTTTTTTTAAAGATTTTGTTGGGGAAGGGGAACGGGACTTTATTGGGGAACACTGTGCACTTCCAGGCCTTTTTTCCAAGTCAAGTTGTTGTCCTTTCAGTCTTAGTGTGGAGGGCACAGCTCAGCTCCAGGTCCAGTTGCCGTTTTTTCTAGTTGCAGGGGGCGGAGCCCACCATCCCTTGCGGGATTCGAACTGGCAACCTTGTGGTTGAGAGGACGCGCTCCCAACCAACTGAGCCATCTGGGAGCTCAGCGGCAGCTCAGTGGCAGCTCAGTGGCAGCTCAGTGGCAGCTCAGTGGCAGCTCAGCTCAAGGTGCCGTGTTCAAATTTAATACCAGGGGGCGCTGCCCACCATCCCTTGCGGGAGTCGAGGAATTGAACTGGCAACCTTGTGGTTGAGAGCCCACTGACTCATGTGGGAATCGAACGGGCAGCCTTCGGAGTTAGGAGTACGGGGCTCCAACCACCTGAGCCACCGGAGCGGCCCTGCCTTCTTTCTTGAATAACCTCCTCAATGTCTATGTTCTACTCTCACAGTTGACTGATAGGTTGGCTGAATATGAAAATAAGTTTCAAATTCAATTTCCCCTAGAATTAATAAACAAAAACAACAACAAAAAAAACTGTTATCTTCTAGCAGCCAGAGATGTTAATGATAATTTAAAATCTCTCAATTTTCATTCCTCTGTAAGTGGCCTAATTTTTTCTCTCTGGAAGCTTTTAGAAAGTTTTATTTGTTCTTAGAGTTCTAAAATTTTAGAATGTTGTGTCCAAGTGGGTTATTTTCCCCATTTATTGTGGTTGGCCCTTATGTGGCTATTTTAATACAAAGATTTATGTCCTTTTCTAGGAAATTTTCTTACATAATTTTTCTCATAATTTCTCTTTTATCATTTTCTCTGTTCTCCACTTCTGGATTTCATATTACTTAGCTATTGGATTTCTTAGATTGGTTTTTGTATCTCCTCTTTTCTCTCATATTTCCCATCAGTGGTAGGGAATGCTATTTAGACCTCAACATCTTCTTCATTACTGCCATCTTTTTTGTCCACATCAACTGATAAAATAATAAAATTTTTAATAATTGTGTCAGCCTGTTTTTACCACTTTGAGTGCCTCATCCAGAATCATGCCCACCCAATTGCTTTTCCAGGTAGCATCATCTTGGAGAGTTGATGCTGAAAATGTCAGAGGATGGAATTAAAAAGCAAAAGAAAACCAAGCCAAAAAGAAACCCCTCCCCCCAAAAAAATTACTGTAGGTCTTGCTTTCCCTCTTCTGCCAGGCTCATCACTCTCTCATAGATAAAATTAAATTGTCCGGCATAATTTGTACTTCACAAAATCATGTTGATTACTACCCAGTACCTTGTTTTCTTCTAGGTAGTTGCAAATTGATTGTTTGATGATTTGTTCTTACATCTACCCAGGTATCCAAGGTAAGCTGAATAGTCTATAATTATCTTGGTTGTGCTTTTCCAGGTTTTTAAAAAACACATATACCATCTGCAGATTCCACTTGTCAGGACCTTCTCCTGTCCAACCTCCCTTTTCTAAAATAAAGGCTGATGGTCTTGCAATTACATTTGCCAATTCCTTATGTGCCCTGGGATGCAAGTAATCAGGCCCTGCTGATTTGAATGTATTGAGCTTCCTGAAGTGCTCTTCAATCACTTCTTTCCTCTTGCTTGTCTTTGTACCTCCAATAAGATAGCACTTAATCTGGTTTAGTTTCCTTATCACTGCTGATTAAAAAGGAAAAAAAACAGATTGAAAACACAGTGAAAGCCTCTGGTATTACAGTTATTTGCTAATAGTTTTTGTTTAGCAGTACTACTTAATAGTTTTGTTAATAGTTTTAGTAATTGTATTTTGCATCCCATACATTTCTTCCAGTATTTTTCCTTTCCTTTCCTTTCCTTACATTTCCTATTCTTCCTCTCCTTCCTTCCTTGCTTCCTTCCTTCTTTCCTTCCTTCCTTCCTTCCTTCCTTCCTTCCTTCCTTCCTTCCTTCCTTCCTTCCTTCCTTCTTTCCTTCCTTCCGTCCTTCCTTTCTCTCTCCCTCCCCCCTCCGCTCTCTCTTTCTTAAATTTCTTACAGATGGGCAGGTAAGGAAAAGGGAAGAAAACAAAAGAGGCCAAGAACTTCACATAACTTTATGGCAGAGACTAATTACCAAATATCCACATGCTCTCCCAAATTTCCCAGCCTGCTTACAGTTGGGGCAAGAGGCATGAAACTTAGCTTTGGCCAATAGGTACTTAAAAGACATGAGCTCCCCTTGTCCTCTTTCCTCCTGCCCCAGTGAGCTGGAAGCCACGTTTCAGATGGTGTACGAACAGAATGCAAGTGGCCTGGACTACTGACTCACCCATGGAAGGCAGCACTACTGGAGAGCCATCCGACCTCCCAGAGGACCATGTGTTAAGCTGCTAAGATTTTGGGGTTTGTTTTTGCAGCACAGCCTACTCTATCTTTACAAACACAGTACCAATTTATGGATTAGTCAGATTATGCTAGATTTTGCCAAGGGAACAAATTGACCCTGAAATCTAAGGGGCTTACCATAACAAAGGTTTATTTCTTACTTGTGGTATGTGGTAGCTTAACTCCTGGTAGTCACACCCTTGTATAGTCACCTCCCACTGTGTCTTTGCACTGATCCCATGACTCATTTTAACCAAGAAAATGTAGCAGAAGTGACACTGTGATGGTTCCCAGCCTAAGCATTAGGAAATCCTGACAGCCTCTGCATTTGAAGTCACTCATGACATAAGAAGTCTGACCATCTCGTTGCATAGAGAGGCCATGCACAGATGCTTAGAGAATGAGACTCCATGTGGAGGAGTACTGAGAGGCCAGGCCTGAACGAAGAAGCTATTGTGGTTCAACCCCAGTCAAGCTCTCCAAGGACTCAGCATCAGCCACCATCTGACTACAACTACATGAAAGCCTAGGTGAGAAGAGCAGAACTGCCCAGTGGAGCCCAGCTAACTCACAGAATTGTGAGCTACAACAGTAAAGTGTTGTTTAAAGCCATTCTGTATGGGATGGCTTGTTAAGCAGCAATTGCTAACTGAAGAATGCTATACATCCAATGTTGGTATACGGGGGTTGAGCTCCACACCTTCACGGAAACATGTCAATACGGTTCCACCATCTCGTGTCTGCACCATTGAGAACTTGTCATCTCCTTTATTGCAATGGCAAGGGAAGAGAGGGCTGGGGTTACATACCAACTTTTAAATACTTCTGCCTCTGTTCCCAGTCCATCGGCCAATAAGAAATGTGGGGGAGTACACAGAGATTCAATGAGCATTAAATGTCTCTATCACAGAACCTACTACCTAAAATTTATTTTTTGTTTTTCCCACCAATATCATAACAAGGTTTATGCAGGAATCATCCGACTGGCTTTCCAAAAATTGTAAGCAGTGGTGTGCAGGACTGGCACACACAGCTCATAAGATCCCAAAGAACATGTTTCTCCTCCCAATTCTGTATTCTGTGATGCCATGTTGGTAGCGTGAAATCAGCCATAGTGGAAACATTTACACCATAGAAATTGGCAAATGCTGCAAGTCAGGGCTCTCCCTGCCCCCACCAAAAGCTGGTTGTTAAATATTTACCAGATCACTAGTTGTACAGGATCCCAATACCTTTATTCAGGCTGCCCCTATATTCATGCATATTCATCTATTATTAAAGGTAGAATTTTTTAAACTCTCTATTGATGGTCTTATCTTTCCATTCCAATATTTCAAATAATAGGCTAACCCTATGAAATGAAGATGTTTAAACAAACCTGAGTAATCTTCATTAATAATTTTTTTTAAATGACAATTTGAAGTTTTCTATATGTAATCAGAATGTGTATATTTTTATAGTTAACTTCCCTTTTAGCACAGTGTTGGAAATGTTGCTATGAAATATAGCACATACCTATTTTCAGCCAGTATCAACAAGGACTTCATCCTTCCAGTAATTACTGCATCCACTAATACTATCAGCTACTGATTTATTCTGAAAGCTTCAGTATCTTTTAGGCTTGAGAGTTTATAAGACTAAATCTTTTCTTTTAAGCCTTGCTGAAAGAGTTAATTCAGCTTCCTGTTCCAGTTCACAACTCTTCCTCTCGTAGCCTTTTCCCTCCACACACACACAATCAAGAGATAGGCCATCAATAAAATTCAAGTTTTTATTATGGGATATGAAGCAATAACATTTTAAATAGCACCTTGGAGGCCGGAAGGTATTAATACATCTTTCAGCATTGCCTACTTTATAGCTGTGGGGTATTCTGGACCCTGAAAACTTGGATCATTATTTATTAAAAGTAAGAGAAGGGTCCAGTTGGAGGGAAAACCTCATTCACCAAGCAAGAAAGGATATGCTTACAAATGACATTTGAAAAAAAGATGACCAGAAACCTTTCACTACAAACAACAAGGGATATGAACTTCATCCACATTTAATTATGTGGTAAAATAAAATATAAGATGGTTCCAGAATCACGGAGACAAGTCATCTTTAAAATGCTGTTTCCTGGATAGAATCCAGTGAGACCACCTATGGATAAATTTGATGTTCATTAATTCAGAGCAGGAAGAAAAAGAATTCCCATTGTATCCACCATCCGGGTATTTTCTATCACAATGTTGATAATTTTCTGGGAATTCTGATATTCTTTTGAGTTTTAGGGATTATTCCATGTGTTAATCAAAGGTCTTCTGTTTAAAAGTACGACTTTTTGTATTTTCTAAAAATGTCCACATTCATATACATTCCAGCCACATGTTCTTCTCACAATGCGATGGCGACACTCCTTCACTGAGAGGTGGGATCCCTCAAACATGGGTGGATCTTTGTACCTGCCTCCACAAATAGGATGAGGTGGTAATAACACTGCATGACTTTGGGGGCTAGATCATAAAAGGCAATATGGCATCCATCTGGCCCTTTCTCCTTGGTACCTGTGCCTTTGGAGCCCTGAGCCTCCAGGTGAAAGTCCATCTACCTTGATGCCACCATAATGAAGAGACCACAGAAGGATAGAGAAATTGCCACATAGCCCCAACTCTGCCAGCCCCGAGCTGCTTGAGTCTTCCCAGCCCAGGTACCAGGCACACATAAGTAAGAGTTCAGACTGAATTTCAGCCCCTGGCCTTCCAACTGCACCAGCTGAAACCAAGTTGGAGTGGAAGTAAACCATCCATGCTAAGCCCCACTCAGTATGCAGATTTGTAAGCAAAATAAATCTTGTTTTAAGTCACTAAATTTCGGGGTGATATGGTATACAGCCATTGTAGCTGGAACAGAAGCCCTTCAAGCTAGTTTTATCAAAATAGTGGAGATTAGAATATAAAGGTTCAAGAATATCTAATGGTGCCCCAGAAGAAGAGGCAAAACTGGGTCCCATGATGGGCTGAACGGGAACAACATCAGAAAACCAGCAGGAACCAATCAGCTACTTTGCTCCAGTGTCATCATTTTTTCTCCTTCTGTCTTCTTCTCTGGTCTCTTACTTCACAGCTCTCTTCTCTCTCTCAGAACACTTACTTCCTTGTCTCTGAAGTTAGACTTTATATACCCCTGGTTTAAGAGACCAGCCCACACTAGTGGGACCCTTCATTCCAGTGATAAATTCCTGGGAGAGACAATCTAATTGGCTGGCCTTGAGTCCGCGTCTGGTCCAGTCACCCCAGGGAAGGGTCACATTGTGCCAACACAGCTGCTACTCCCACACCCTAACTTCCTCTGGGAGTTCTTAGAAGGTGGGCTCAGAGGTTGCAAACATAGCAATATACCCAATATCATTCATGAGAGTTAGAAGGCATTTTGGACGTTTTTATGTATACAGAAGACCCTACCATAGAGTTCCCTTTAAATTGCTTGTTATTTTTGTTTACAAATATGCTTAAATGTATACTAACCTCCTCCCCAATCCCATCCCATCTTCGCGATTATTTAAAAGGGGCTTCTGGATCTCTACAACAACAAGGAAAGTGGATTAGATTGATGTGACCTCAAGGTGACTGAACTCAGTGATTCATCTTTTTATTTTCATTTTTATTTTTTGAGGTCTATCTTCTAATATGAACTTGACTCTTTCCTTTACTACCTTTCGGCTGTTAGGGCCTCTGGGCAACTGGGCCAACTAGAGATCAAAGAGGCCCTCAGGGAAAATGAGGATTCTTGATGAACATTGATAATTTTCCCTTTACTAATATAAGGTGTTGAAGTCAGGACAGAGAGTACCCAGGGGGAGGAAGAGACTGGATAGGGTCTCTTGGGTGCAGGTAATGTTTGTTTCTTGTTCTGGAAGGTGGACGCATGAGTTTCTAGTTTGTGAAAGTTCATGAACCTGTCTGTACACATATGATATGAACCTTTCTCTGCATGTATATATCATCCTGCAAAATGTTTTAAAATATTTCACTAATGATAAGACCTTGTTCAAACTAGCCTCACTCTATATTGTTGATCAATCTGTGAAAAGATATATATGCTTATATATATGATTTAATCATACAAATAATATTCTGTGTGTGTGTGTGTGTTAGGGTGCCAACATTTCTTCAGGATGATACACAGATATACCTCTCGTAGAAAATTAGGTTCCTAAAATACTCAATTTGAGGGGCAGTGGAGTGGTAAATGGCTCAAGTCAGACTGTCCAGGTTCCAATCCCTGTCGCTTTATGACCTTGGTGAAGTTATTCAACCTCAGCTGCTTTATCTGTAAAATAGAAATAGTAAAAATACCTATGAGCGGGTGGAGACAGATGAATGGGCAGAACACAGAGGGTTTTTAGTGCAGTGAAACTACTCTGTATGATGCCATAATGGTGGACACAGGCTATTATACATTTGTCCACACCCATAGAATGTGCAACACCAAGAGGGAACCCTAATGTACACTATGGACTGAGGGTGGTTATGATGTGTCAACATAGGTTCATCACTTACAATAAATGTCCCACTCTGGTGATGGACGTTGATAATTGGGGAGGCTGTGCATGTGTGGGGGCAGGGGGTATATGGGGAATCTGTATCTTCACCTCAATTTTGCTGTGAACTTAAAGTGCTCTAAAAAATCAAGTCCTTAAAAAAGCAAACCACCTCATAGGCATGTTGTGAGAATTAAAACATAAATAATGCATATAAAGTATCTGGGACAGGGCCTGGCCAGTAGTAAATACTTAATATTAACTATTCTTATTATGTTATTAGGCTATTTCAAAATAAAAAGAGAAAGCATCTTTATTTCTACCTTTTACTGTGCCACCCACTCTAACTCAACAGACCCCACTGCAATTCAGCACACACTGACTGAACACCGCTGTGTGCCAGCTACAGGCAGAGCAGATACTTACAGCATATTTCTGGCTGTTCTGAGTCTCCCACTGCAGAAACCTGAACCCTGGAAGTATTCCTAGGCTTGCAGCATTCCCTGAAAGGTTCTGTGGTTCATTTCTTCCCTACTTCATTGCTGGTTCTGGTCTAAGTTTTACACATTTCAATCCTGAGCCAGTGCAAACAGAGGCCAACACTCCCTAAGAGGAATCTGGCAAGGTGGGAAGGTAGAGATGACGAATTTGCTGCTGTGTTTGGTTTCTGCTGCGGTGGTTGTGTTGTGTTTTGTTTCACCGCAGCACCAGTGGATTTTACATACACTGAAATACCCTGTGTAGTCTCCAGTAACACCAGTATTATTTTAAGTAAACATAAGAAGGTGGGACAAAAGAAAATGGCTATTAATCAGAATTCAGTCCCGAGCAGCACTCTTCACAATGAGGTTCCTTTAGAACCATCCAAGCTGAACAGTTGTGTGGAGGCTATTCGTAACCAAGGTGATCTGCAGTGGACAGGAACAAAAATGATTAGCTACCTTCTTCAGAATTCACGGTCACCATCGTCTCCAGGAACTCTTGTTCTGCAGCTCAAATCTGGCAGTGCAGCAACAGATGAGCTGAGAACCCACTGACATGAAACTGGTGAGAAATGTAAGGGAAATACTGCTTCTAATTGGGCAAGCCTAACACAACAACAAAAAGGAAAATAAAACTGAAACCCCAAACCCGGAAGCAGTATTTTGTCATTAATTTCCTAGTTCCCTTCCTGAATGAGCAGCCTTCTGGGACCACTGTGATCTATGTTCCTCTTCCCTTTCAGATACACAATTGGGTGCTTGCAGGCACACAGCTAATGAAGTGGGGAAGAAGCGCTGGGGTGCAGGAGGGCCACAACTCAGCAGTGAACAGTGGAGTCATCACCCCCATTCCGGCCTAGGTAGCCCCATGCACTACAGCCTGGGCGTGTGGAGGAATCACACCCACTTGGTTATTTTCAGGCGGGGGTCATCGAGTACTTAAGGGCATGGGCTCACTGCCAAAATGCTTGGGTTTGAATGTTGGCTCAGCCCCTTACCTCGTAGTTTAAACCCTCTGTGCCTCACCCTGCCCATCTGTAAAATAGGAATGATAATAGTATCTGCCTCCTAGAGCTCTGGTGAGATTAAATGAGTTAATACCTGTAAAACACTTAAAACAGGGCCTAGCGCATTCACCATGCAATAAATGTTAGCTATTATTATCACCACCTTGGAATAGTGCCAAATCACGATGACTGTGTAACATCATTGTATTATATTGTCCCCCAGTTGCTTACCATGAAACAACCACAGAGGCAAAAATTAGTCAGTCCTTTGGCTATGTTATTATGAGATCCAAGATGAAACACCTAGGGCTGACTAAAGTCAGCGATGACAAAAGTGAAGTTCCAGGATTCTATTTTGCCAGTAATCCTACTTTGAGGAATACCTTCTATGGGGATTTTCAGGTAGGCAAGGATAAGGTGCAAAGATGCTTGCTGCAGCATTATTTACATGGTGAAAAGCTGGACACAGCTTATGGGTGCAATAACCTGAGAAAGATTAAATAAATTTGGGTACAGCAATACTATGAATACTATGAAGCTATCAAGAGGGATGTTTTTGAAACACTTTTAATGACTAGGGAATGCTATGAAATAAACCTAAGTAGAAAAGTAAGCTTCAAAACTGTGTGTACGACAGGATCCATCTGATAACTATATATGCACATTTGCAGAAAAAACAAAACTCTAGGGAAATGCATCAAGATGTTAACAGTGTGGTTTCTCAGGGTGGAAGGCCTTTATGCATGGTATTTGTTTACTTTTTTATATTTTTTAGTGTCTTCATGCTTTTACCCATGAACACAAATTATTTTTGTATTTGGGGAAAACATTAAGTCATGAAACGAAAACATTTAATAAAGAATCTTTCAGAAGACACACAGTGGACTAACCAGAACTAAACTCATGATTCCTGAACTCCTAGATTTTTAGCCCCAAACAATGCCACGTAACGGAGACAGTGTTACTACCCTTCTACTTACCTTTTCTTTGGAAGAAAAAGCTATGGGAAATCTCTGGCTGAAAAAAAATAGAGAGATATGGGTGGGGGCAGTGGGGAGGATAGCAAGGGCCTCTTGAGGTGTTAGGATACAATTTGGCACTGACTAATACAACCATTTGTTTTCACAACATTGGGTAGACACATCCTTGGCCCACAGCAAAATGGAAGAGAGCCATCTATCAGCTCTTTTGGAAGAAGTTTGAAAATAAAATGCTGTGGCGAAAAGAGAAGGGAAGGGGAGGGGAGGGGAAGAGAGGAGAGAGGAAGGGACTGGAAAACAGAAGGGAAAGTAAGGAAGGGGAAGGGAAGGGAAGGGAAGGGAAGGGAAGGGAAGGGAAGGGAAGGGAAGGGAAGGGAAGAGAAGGGAAGGGAAGGGAAGGGAAGGGAAGGGAAGTTGCAAATACTAATGCAAACAGGACATCAGACAAGTCCAAACAGAGAAGCAGCAGAATTCCCGAATTCCAATACCTCTGCCACAGACCCTTACTAATAAACCTCATTTCCTAAGGAAAGACTACTAAGAAGAGCCCAAATCGGAAAGGACTTGGAAAACCTCTGGGAATACCAATTTAAATTGCTGGCCACCAAATACCATTCAGACGGGGCCCCAGGTTTTACCCGTGGGCAGGGGGCCTCACCCCTTCGGCTGTATGCTCAGGAGGAAAGGGGGCCTTACAGGAGTTGTGCCTTGGCCTAGAGGCAAGATTAATAAAATTAGGATTATTTATGATGCAGCAGTGATTTAATAATATTTTTCAAGAACCTGAAGGATTTATGTAGAGGAACTGCTGTTTTAGTAACTAAATCCTTTTGGATGGACTCCAAGGTAAACCAGACTTGTCTGGCTTCCGCCCTGGGCCCCTCCACCTCTTCCAGTTTCTCTTGGCAAATATCTCTTCTACTTACTGGAGGGTGATGGTCAAGGAGATGACCTTCCTGGCTGCTTTAT
The DNA here is from genome assembly GCF_004115265.2 of Rhinolophus ferrumequinum. Taxonomy (NCBI): domain Eukaryota; kingdom Metazoa; phylum Chordata; class Mammalia; order Chiroptera; family Rhinolophidae; genus Rhinolophus; species Rhinolophus ferrumequinum. The sequence goes on along the minus strand of NC_046295.1, from coordinate 45,543,635 downwards.
CTACCGTCATCCCTACCTCAAAACTCTCTCAGCTTCTCTCTTTGTTCCTTCAACTCTCAAAGGAAGAATCAAGAAGGAAGGGAAGTAACATTTATTGAATGCTTTCTATAAGCCAGGAACTGGCAGATACATTACCTCATTTAGTCCCCCACAAACACCTTGTGAGGTAGGCATAATTATCCCTATTTTGCTTGTTCAGGGATAGAGGAAATGTATTCTTTTAGCAGCTGGTAGAATTCCTCCTGGGGACATAACCATCTTTGTGGGAAAAAGCCTTGATCAGCCTCTGTGGGCTATGGCGGGGAGGATGGGGGACAGGGAAACTTGTGGAGAATGGGACGCGGGGTGATACAGGTTCCACACTCGGAAGAGACATAGAGGCAAGAGAAGAGTCGGAGGTTTAGAAAAAGATTGTGTGGAGCGCAATATGCCTCATTCTCAAAAGTATAAGTCTTCAAATCTCCAATAAATTTACTAAACTAATAAAATACTGAAAGAAAAATTTCTGAATGGGCTTGTTGGCATAAGGTGAAACAGAAGTCCCACGTATTTCACCTGAGACGGTGTCAGGTGGTACCACAAGTAAATGAATGTTTCCCACAGTGGACATCTGAGTTGCATAAAGGGTCAGGGGCAGCGGACTAAGGCTCAGAAAAATGAATGCACTTGACACCGATCACATAGCAGTAATGCATACAGGCATCCTAGCAGAGACAGAATTGAACCCGGGGCCGTTTATCTCCAAAGTCCATCGTTTTTACCTCTATTCCACACACTGTCCTAAGTGAGAATTCTTTCTCTTCTCTACGACCAACTCTCCCAGTGGTATACTCCACCCAATCGCAGTAATAGTAGTGACTATTTATTGAGTGCTACTCTGCGTCAGGCATTGTTGCATGCATTGGCTCATCAGTCCATCCAACATCACTATATATTTGAGAGTATAATTGTATAGATTTTAGAATATGGGAACTGTTGCTTAGAGAAGTTAAGACACCAGCTTAAGATCCTTCTATCTGAGTGGTGAAACCAGCATTTGAACCAGATGGTTGTGATCTCTCATCTCATCCCTTCCCACCTTTTTCAGGAATGATTCCTCTAATTAACCCATTTAATGAACCCCTACTCTCCCTGCAGCACCCTGGGCTACACCCTGAGATTGTGACCTGGTAGGGTCTGTAGAGGTCATGTAACACTGAACACAGAAGGTGCTCCGGTGGTCTCAGGTCAAAGTCACTGTCACCACCTAGGCTAACAGTGTAACTCCGGGGGTTGGCAAACCTTTTCTCTAAGGGGCCGGACAGTAAATGTTTCTGGCTTTATGGGCCATATGGTCACTGATGCCAACTCCTTAACTCTGCTGTTGTAACATGAAAGCAAACATAGACGTAAATAAATAAGCACAGCTGTGTTTCAATAACTTTATTTATGAACACTGAAATTTTAATTTCACATATTTTTTTTTTATGTCACAAAATATTATTCTTTTGATTTTCCTCCCCACTATTTAAAAAGGTAAAAAACATTCTTAGTGTGAGAGGCACATAAAATCAGAGGCAGGCTGGATTTGGCCCATAGGTCACAGCTTGCTGACCTCTGGTTGTACTGAACTCTCCCTCCTTTTGGGCTCTCCATCTATCTGGGCCTGCATCAGGCTGAACAGTCTCCGGGCTGGGCTTCGATTCTTCCTTCCTCTTGCCTAGAAAACCACACAGATTCAGTTCCTAAGCCCCTGTTCATTGCTCTCTTATTCAAAGCTCTCTTCCAACCCTACAGCTTCTCCTGCTGAACCAGAGGAAAAGCAGTTGTCTGCTGTCCCTGAACGAGGCAGCTGCAAAATAAGACAAATAACACTTAGATGAGCTGGTGAAGGAAGCGAAGCCCCAGGACAAGTTAAAGAAGCATCACCCTAAGGCTATCATAGAACTGCTGTCACTTAGATGACCTGGTGAAGCTAAACCCCAGGACAGGTTAAAGGAGTGTTACCCTAAGGCTATGACAAGGCTTGAGAATGATATGCTTCAAATACGTGGACTGAGCGACGTAGAAGTATATCTCCAGGAAGGTAGAGAAGATAGTACTAAGAATTTGAATCCAAGGAAAGAACTCTGGAGCCCAATATACAAATGCCTTTCTCATCTGGGAGAACAAGGCCAGAGGACAAGAGATGGTAGGACAGGTGAAGGACAGGAATGCAATTCAGCCCAGGGCCAGGGGACAGCTTAGGTGTAGACCCAGAGAGAAGACTAAGGAACAAGTAAGAAGAATAACAACTGCTAACATGTTAACTATTTGCTATGTTCCAGGCACTATATGATGAGTTCTTTCCATGTTATCTTATTGAACCTTCTCAATACTCTGGTAAAACAGGCATTTTAAAAATCTCCCTGCATTTATATATATATATATTCATTGTGCATCTTCTGTGTAGCAGACTCTATGCTAGATGCTACAAGTAGGTAAGTAAGCAAAAACACACCGTGTACCTGACCGCATGGAAATTGTCTAGTATAGGAATCGGCAATTTGTAAAGGGAACAGATAGTATATATTTTACTAAGGGAACAGATGGGCAATAAAAATCTCTGCTACTCAACTCTGCCACTGTAGTGCGAAAGTAGATATAGATAATATGTAAATTAGTGGATATGGTTATGTTTCAATAAAACTTTATTTACAAAATAGTCTGCGGGCCAAACTGGCTATAGTTTGCTGACCCTTTGTCTACTAGAAGAGATAAAAATTAAGTAAATAATTACACAAATAACAATCATGAAGTGCTAACAAGTACAAGTTCCTGATGCTACAAAAGCCTACAATAGGAAGAATTATACTGATTCAGGGAGATCAGTGATTTCCTAAAGGGAGTGGGCCACTGAAGAAGGAGGCAAGGCTATTTCATACAGAGGAATCAGTAAGTACAAAGGCCCTGGGGCAGAAGGGAACATGACAAACGCAAGATTGAAAGGTTTTTATGTAGTTGGAGAATGAAGAGTGAGGATCAGTGGATGTGAGATGAGGCTGAAAAGGCAGGTAGGAGCCAGACAGTGTATGATCACGTGACTCTTGTTAGGGAATTAGGTCTCTATTTAAATGCACTAAATGTGGCACAAGTAGTTAAGTAACATGCTCAAGACTGTATAACTAGTAAAAAACAGAGCTACTAGAAACCTAGTCTGTTTAGTTCCAGACCCAACTTCTGTATTCTCTTTGTTCACTTTGGTTTTATGCTTGCCTGGTATCTTTACAAATTCCCCTTTACGAAATTCCAAAATCTCTCAACTAAATTAAAAGGGAATTTTGTCTACACTTAGACTAGGAGGCTAGCAAGGCCCTGAAATGAGCTGAAAACCAAAGTAAAACTCTTAGAGGAGTCATAGATACAGAGAAGGAAGTACCCGTAGTGGGGATAGCTGTACTCTCTATTCTCTTTTCATCTCTGATGTACCCTTTTATGGAGCCTTATTAAACTGTTCTTTATACTCTGCCAAACACTAGTTTTCAGAATATTGCCCGACTCCTTAAACACACTCTGATGTTCCTTCCTAATCTAGCCCTGGCCTACCCCCTTCCAGCTCTGTCATCACCACCTCATTTGCCCCTCTCCCCTTTGGGAAAACTGGATGATGCGTAGTCCATGTCCCCTCTTTAATTCCATACAGTTGCTTCTGTGGGAGGAGCCCATGCCTAGCCCTGACCCTTTGTCTGGATACCTGCCTTTCTTTAAGAATCAACTCAGGAACTACTCACGCTTCCAGTTCTACAGGAAGCCTTCCAGGCAGGCCTCTTCCCCACCTAGCTTCGTGAACACTGCGTTCCCCGTCTGTCCTCAAACAGTTCCCTGTGTTAACAGCTAACGTCCTAAACTGTTCGTGGTCAGCCTCCGCCACTGGACTGTGAGCTTGTGAGCTCAGTGACAGCAAAGAACTTACCTGATTGGCTTTAGCGTTGTCTAAGTACAGGTTACCTGAACCCCATATTCCACATGGAGGTTAACCTGTTTAACTGACTGTTATCAGTCGTTGGATCCTTCTGTTTCTGCCTCTTAATTATCCTGTTTCTCCTTTAGAGTTCCTAGAATCAGCAGTTCTCAGAGTGGGGTCCCTGGTCCAACAGCATCAGCATCGCCTGGAAACTTCCTAGAAATGCAAATTCTCAAGGCTTTGCAAATCCTCCACCTCTGTAATCAGAAACCCTGGGGGGTGGGGCCCAGCAATCTGTGTTTCTCATAAACTCCCCGGTCATTCTGATGTGCACTACAGTTTGAGAACCACTGCCTGACCGGGAGTTATTCCCTGAGGATGGCACTGAAGTTATTTTCAATCTGGAAAAGAAAAAGAGTGTGGAAATGACAAAAGTTTAATTAGGCTGGAAAACGAATTTTTGGACATGACAATTTAAGTATGTGACAGGTTCAGAGAAGTTTAAAGACAAGACTGGTTCTCCTCTGTCTTGATGTGGTCGTGCTGAAGGGCAGGGATTTGGACAAGATAACCTCACCAGGTGCCTTCCAGTGTTCCAGTTCCCTGCTTCTAGGATATTCTATATACTATGAAAGAAATAAGTCAGGGAGTGGGGCATTATTGCTAGGGGACTTTGGGCTTTCAACCCACAAGGAAGTATGTGCTTTTTTCCCCCTTCTGAGGTGAGGCTTTGCCAGACTATACTCATAAAAGGGTTGACCAGGACCTTTTGAGAAAGGCAATTGTTTGTTTTTAGGTCATAAAAATAAATCCTCGCTTTGTTTTCAAAGGAACATGCTCTTCATGCAATCTCTACAAACTGAATGACAAGTAGGTGAGGTCCAAGATTGGAAAGATAAAAACTTCATTTGTTGATTCTTGGCCTAGAGATGAAACAATGGGGACAAAGAAGTGGCTTGTTGATATAAGCTCTATAAAACACAATAATATTAGTCATGTAAACAGAAGAAAATAGGATCGGCTTAATGAGATAAATTACACCAAGTCACCACATTAGGGATTAAAATATTCTGATAAAGCAAACACTAAAAGGTCCAAAAGAAAAGGATAAAGGGAAGAGTGATAACTTCACATTTAGAAAACAATGGGTCCTTCTATCTAGGGTGCTGTCTGACAAGAAGAACTTTCAGAGGCTACCTAAGCCGACCGTGAGCGCAGTTAAAATCCCACATTTCATCCAAAAAAAAAAAAAAAAAATCCCCCTATACTCAAACCATGGGCAGACAAAGCCAACACATTCTTTTCTTCCCTATTCTTTTTTACCCCTCTACATTTGCAAAGCAATCCACTTTGCAATGTAAGTCTGTGAAGGGAATAAAAGCAGTTCACAAGTTTCTAACTCTATTTGCATTCTCTAGATTTGTTGGCCTGACTTTCAAAGTGTGAAGCAGCAGCTGTTCTCAGGCTTGGTGGGGCAGGGGTGGATGGGTGGGGGAGGAGCCCGTGAAGGTGGGGAGGAGACAGCTAGCTTATCAGTGTTTAAGATTGCCCACGTACCTGTGTGAACAGCAACTATCTCATGACCGTTTTTATAAGAACACTGATCCACTGAAGCATATAATGCACGTCTTGTGCTATTTAAACTAGTAACGTTGCCAGGTCTTTCTTCGATAGTATATATTTACATAGTTGTCTCTATTAAAGCATATATCTATAACTATGAAGAAATAAAACGTTTTCAAAACTTAGAATGGGTAAACTCTCACTGGCTTATACTTCCATAAACTGCTTGGCAATGGTGATAAGCCCAAGGTTGCCGAAGCCGGTGAGCATTTAAAAAACAATAGAATAATTTAAAAAAAACAATAAAAGTACCCAAGCCACTAAGCCCAGCTTCAGGTAAAAAACTGATACTACGACTGCTAGAGTAGACTCCATCTGTGCTTTTCAGGAACATCTTTCCTGGCTGTCAAAAACGAGCTCGGTGTTTTCAAAATGTGAATGACAGGGTTCACAGAAGGAACATTCTAGGCTCTTTTTGCAGTGGAAATAAAAAGTCCCAACATTAGCCTCTTCCACACACAACCAACACCCTCTCTACTTCCTTTCCCCAAAACCACCTTCTATACTCAACCCAAAAGGATGATGGAAATGAGAATACTTCATTCCTAGAAAAGAATTTCCTAATTCTAGCCCAGTGTAATTGTGGACCTTCCAGTCCACGCTGGTTCTAATGCTGGTTATTATGTGAACATGCTTATTGAAAAACTGGGGTGTGTTTCCAAGGATTTGTTTGAAGACATTGGATAACAGCTGACAGACTGCAAATTTTAGACATGCTTTCCCACTTGACATCGAAGGAATTCTTACTGAGTGAAATTTAAGAACTAAGTACCACCTTCTCCTCCCTGGTCCTTATTCCTTCCTCTTCTCCCCTCCTCCAACCCTGGGAGCTCAATGCACAGTTCACAGCATAAAGATGGGCTTTGTTCTATCTTCCCAAACAGAACTTTTTCTTAAATGGTTGCAGTGGGAGAGGGGAGTAATTGTGATGTAAAAGCTGGTAGAATTGGTCTATGTATAAAGCAGCTAAGCATACTATGTTTTATAATCATGAGGTTTTTTTTTTAAGCCTGATCTGAGTAGCTAAGATTGTTTACCTGATGGTTTAATTTTTCCTTACCAGAAAAAAAGCCAAATCTAGAGAAATCCCTTCTTTTTCTCTCACTTTCTCATAAATGAAGGTTTTGTATTTTTACTTTTTTTTTTTTGGGGGGGGGGTTGTCTTGCTAAAATAGGCCTGATTTCAAACAAAAGATTTCAAATGAAGAAAGACACGTGGAAGAGTTCCTAAAGAGTAGACAGAGAATTGTTGAATTCAAAGGTAACTGAGTTTGACTTCTACCCACAGACATTAGGGTTCTTATTTAGCCAGGGCTCGTCAATTCTCAGTACACCTTATTCACAGACTTGAGACCTTGGCCATTACTAACGAAACAGATGATGTGAAAGGGAAGTCTTCAGGAGGAAAGTGGAAGTTCCAGTCCAAAAATATCCTAGACCAGATCACATTCCTAAAAAGAGTTCAGCTGATATCTAATTTACTTCCTAATTTCTATATGTGTTTCTCAAGGTCTTTCCAATGTGCAACTTCATATCCATTGGGTGAGATGGCATGACATTCAAGAAGAGCGTATTTGGGACCTAATTCCATTAACCTCTCGCTGGTTAGCCACTTTTTTTCCTTATTATATTATCTAAATGGGCAACTCAGGGCAGTTAGCTACAAAAAAATAACTGTTGTATACTGTTCATTATTTGTTTTCATACCCCTTCCTCCCCAAATTGTATTTTACTTCCAAAAACTTCCGTGTACTAGTGTTTTTTTCTTATCAAACAGCCTATGAATAGACATTGGGGTGGGAGGGCTTCAAGGTGGGTGGCTTGGCCTTTCCCTGAGATCCATTGGTCCTGCAGCTGAGAAACACCGTGATGATGTATTTCCTGGGCCCGAGTGTTGGGCCATGACAGGACTCGAGTCCCACAGAACACACTTGCTGAATCCTGCTGCAGTCTGACCTTCCAGGATGCAGCCTGACATGTGTGGTACTTTCCCAGCTCCTGGTATCTTAAAGCAGGGTCTTTATCAAGCCCCAGGCAAACAAAAACAAAAAAAAAAAGGGAAAGGGGCCAGGTTGTTAGGGGCAACCACAGTGATAAGTACTATCCTAGTTATCTCAGTTAATCTCTTTCAGTCCAGGCAACCACCTTGAGAGACCTGTGCTATTATCCAGATTTTATAGGTGAGGAAACTGAGACCCAGAGAGAAGTGTTTTGCCCAAGGTCATATAGTTAGAGCCAGACAGGAATTCCATTTCAGGACCCTCTGTGTAAGAACCGGGTGCTCTTTTCCTTATATCACTCTAGGCTTGGGAGTGGTGTATGAGGGATGCCATGGGGTGTGGGAGATGGGATGGGCTTGCTGAGAGGGGAGGGGGGAAAGGCAGAAAAGGGCCAGCAGAGAAGGGAGTGACAAAAGAATTACTCAGGAAATAATTCTCTGAAGAGCTCTGAGTCCTACTGATTTGGAACTTAGACTATAACTTCATTTAAGGCAGAGATTATGATTAATCATTAGAAAAAGTGTAAAGGAAAGAACAGTGCGTCCTAATGTTATTGAGTAGTCTGGTGTCACCATTTTTCATGAATATGGTTTTGGGGTTAATGACTTTCCAGAAACTGGAGGTATTAATAATTGAATTGAAAAACTCTATAGTTAAGATGGTTCATTCTGTGTATCAACCTGAATGGGTTAAGGGATGCCCAGAGACATTTTTGGTTGTATCTTGTGAGGGTGTTTCCGGAAATTAGCATTTGATTCAGTAGACTGAGTAAAAATCACCCTCAACAACGTGGGTGGGCATCCAATCCATTGGGGGCCCCCCAAATAGAACGAAAAGGAAAAGGAAGGGAGAACTCTCTTTTCTTGTTGAGCTGAGGCATCAAGCTCCTGGTTCTCCTGCCTTCACTGGGACTTATACAAGTGGCCCCTCTGTTCTCAGGCCTTCAGACTCAGACTGAATTATACCACTGGCTTTCCTGGTTCTCCAGCTTGCGGATGGCAGATTGCGGGACTCTGTCGCCTCCATAACCATGTGAACCAATTCCTATAATAAGTCTCTCTATCTCTTACTAGTTCTGTTTCTCTGGAGAACCCTGACTAATACAACATCATAACTTAATGCAATGTTTTTAAATTGTGGGCTGCAACCTGTGTATGTGAAAGAGAGAAAACTGGACTGACATTTAAAACATTTTAGTGTGGTTCATAGTGAAAGATATGTGAAAGCCATTGATTTTAAGAGGGTTTTGTAGGATAAAAACAAATCCATTCACATTCAACAGGTCAAATATTTCCAAATATGTTATCAGGACCCAGACTACATATAGTGAAAGCCATTATTAATCATAAAACTACGTATGTTCCCATTTTTTATTTTTTTTTATTTTTAATGTTATCATTGGTGAAGTTGTAAATAAGGACGGTTGCTCTGCTGTCCTAGACAAAATTAAAACTTTTAGTCTCCCTTATTCCTCTGCTTCAGCTCGCTATTGAGCCCACCTTTTTCTGCTGAACTGCAATTTGGGGTATGGATTGGGTGCTGCCAGAAAGCACACAACTGAAGGTGGTTGCATTTCTCTGCTGGCAGACACAATTTTAGAGCCTCGAGGCAGCTGTTAGCTCAGTTTACAGAAATATAAATTTTTAAAGTATCAACCTCACCTCAAAAGTACCAAGAGAAATCCATCCTACCAAGCTTGTGGGCAAAACACATATAAATGTTTTCCTATCAGTAGATCGATGAGGGAAGTGATCTAGTGCGAGCAGAGTGAGACATGGCACTGCACTGTGAAGGGTAACTAAGGACTCAGCTCTGGCTGGTGGCTGCTAGTGAGTTCTCTGGAGCACGAGGGTTCAAAACCCAGCTAACACAGGTCACTCTGGGAAAGCACTGCGCCTCAGGTTTCTTGTCAGTGAAACAGTGATGATAATAGTATTTGCCTAACAGAAATGATGTGAGGGTCAAATGAGGTAATACAAACAAGTAAAGCTCTTAGAACAGTGTCGGACACATAGTAAGTGCTCCATAAACAAACGGCAGGTAAATGCACATTTAGAAAATGAATAGGATGAGAATCCATTGTAAAACTCATGCAAGACAGAAAAACAAACAAACAAACCGGAATCCTATTGACTTAAAAATTGGTAACATACACATAATATAAAATTTATCATCTTAACCATTTTTAAGTGCACAGTTCAGTGCCGTGGGTACATTCACAATGTGGTACTATCACCACCATCTATCCACAGAACTCTTTCCATCTTGCAAAACTGAAATTCCGTATCTATTGAGCAATAATCCCCATTCCTCCCTCTCCCAACCCCGGGCAACCTCTATTCTTTCTATCTTCTATCTCTGAATTTGACTACTCTACATACCTCATATAAGCGGAGTCATACAGTATTTGCCTTTCTGTGTACGGCTTATTTCACTTAGCACAATGTCCTCCTAGTTTCTCCATGTTGAAGCATGTGTCAGAATTTCCTGCCTTTTTAAGGCCCATTGATTTTTAAACTATCAATGTAATTTTTTTTTTAATTTTCAGAAATTAAACATGTAGATAATTAATTTTAATTTAATTTTCAGAAATTAAACATCCCCTCTCTCCAGCAAAGGCAAATAATAACTTCTTGAAACACTCCCCAGAGTTACCTGAAGATACCTGTCTCTATAGAAATGCTAATTGGAAAACCAGTTTTCTTTAGAAAGGTTATAATTCCTTGAGGCAGGCTGTTTACATTAATCAACATTTCTCCAATACTTGTCAGTGTTTTGTAACACTTTTTCAAGTGCCAATTGTAGCTTGCCAGTTCTTCTGAAGTGTGGAGGCTGCAAATGGGGAAAACCAGAGCAGCAACTGTCCTCTTGGGGCTTTTCCTGTCTTGTTGAAACAGTTATTTTTAACATTTTCCTTTTACATAATCATTGCTTATGTGGATGGTGGCTAGAAATATTGGACAGACTGATTAGTCACTGTGTGTGAAAAGTCCTGGTTTCCCTGTATGTTCATATTTGTCTCCTTTAAGGTAAGACACTCAAGTTTTTCGCTGGAAGTTGTGGATTTAATGTATTCACACGCAAACCAGAATCTGTTTACCATTGTCACAGAAATTTTTCCTCGCAATAAACATAATATTGATTTAAAAAAATAAAACATGCTAAATTGTTACTATTGAAGGAAAAAAAATGATGGATGCAGCATTTCAACGGTCAACTCTTAGATTATGCCCTGTCACTTTTCAGGGCTTTTCTGGAAAACTGTTTATTAGCATATTATAGATATTTGCCTCTGTGATTCTAGATGAGCATAACATCATCATCCAAGATTTAGCGCTACTTTCATTTCTTTGCAAGGTTAACAATATTCAAAGCTTAGCACACAGAATGATAACCTGTTTCATCATTATATTTCAAAATATTAAGGAAATTTCCAAATCAATTTTATAAATTTTGTTGCTAGGCTCAAGTGATGAAAGGCCAGCAGAATAACTATAACGGGAATTAAGAAATTAAAATAAAATTCATTTGCTACTCTGTTATCCTTAATTTACATAAAAGTTTTCTTTTTTATAGATTTTCTGGTGATTCTGAGCTTGATGACCCACAAAATGATGCATTAAAGGATTGCTAATGTAATGCCCTAATTTATCTAAAGATTTCCACTTTATATTAATTGATAACTAATGGATATTTGAGACTACCGAAAAAACAAACAAAAATAAAATAGCACAAATAATAAAAGAACTAAAAGATCCAGTGCAAAAACACTGGGTAATACTTTGGTTACTAGTATGACAGCTTTTCCATGACCAGAAAAATAAAATAAAATAAAATCAGCACTTTTTTCCTAGTTTTTAAAACTAGAAATATTGTAAGCCAATCTTTTAACTCCAAAAGGAATTTACACTTAACATATGAAGAAAAAGATGTAGACAATGAATGTACAGTTATTTTCCCAAACTTTTTATCAAGAAAAAATTCAAACATATGGAAAAGTTGAAAGAATAGTAAAATGAATAACTGCAGACTTTATCCCTAAATTCTGTAACTGTTGAGTTCTTGCCAAATTTTTTTTCTCTTGCTTTAACCTTCAGAAAAACTGCACTTTTTAATTGCAGTTGCAGACATCATTTGAAGTTGCATGCTGCACCATGAGTCTTCTAAGAATAACATCCTCATACACAACTACTATATTCTCACATCAAAAAAAAAATTAGCCATAATTCCATTTTACTTAATATCCAGTCCACATTAAAACTGCCCAAGGATGTCTTTTATAATTGTTGTGGGTTTTTCGTTTTTTGTTTTTTTTTTCTTGACCAGGAGCCAATAAAGATTTGCATATTGCATTTTCATTATATGTCTTTGTTTTTAGGGAATAGTCCTCCCACTTCCCACCCTCCCACCCGCCACCTCTCATAACACTGATTTTTTAAAGGTCCCCGGCCAGTTGTCTTGTGGAATGTCCCAACCTTCTGTATTTATGTCACTTGTCATCTAGGCCTAGACTTGCCATCCTAGAATTCGTGGAGGTATCTGTAATATTTACTTGCCTTCTAGCCCCAACATTCTGTATTTATGTCATTTGACTTGTTCGTCTAGGCCTAGACTTGCCATTCTAGAATCCACAGAGGTAATCTGGAATATTTACTTGCCTTCTAGCCCCTTTGCCATCCCCAGAGTTCACCTGCCTTCAACCATAAATAGCAAGAGATCACAGATTAGCTGAACTCAAGCTTTAACCCTTGAAAGAAATTGTTAGCTTCAAGGAAGAAAACTTATTTAAATGAGACTGCCAAAGCAAAAGCTTTTAAGATAAAAGGAAAGGTGTCTCAGTTTAATGTTGATTTCCTAGCAAGTCTAGGGCGTGTAGCAAGGTGGGTCAATGCAAGAGCAGTGAGGGGCTAAGGACAGCTCTTGTTATGGGCATATGCAGGAAGGAACATCAAAGGTGCTGCCTTTAACTATTTTCTTTTGTCTACCAAATGCCTTTCAGCTTCTGTTGAGCTAAATGCTAAACTGAAAGAATAAAAAAGTGTATTATCCCAACTTTTCTCAGACTTTCGAATGGGTTAAAGGGACTGGGATGGGAGCAATGTGTGGCTAACTTCACTGAGACCCATTATTACGACCTGAGCTTCAGGCAGTATCTGATTTTGCCCCAAAATACTGTCCTCGTTTTTCAAGAGCATCACCTCCTTAAGTGGACTTGGAAAGCTCTGACAGAAAGGCCCTTTGCTTGAACTATTTCAAGGACAAATAATGAATATATTCTATTGGTGAGAAAATCCCAAATTAATCAGTCTACATTAATACGTAGGAGTGTGCCATACCTGTGCACAAGGTGTAAACAGGTCTAGAAGGGGCATCAATACGCAGAAGAACATGCTATGCTGGTATTTGTAGCCACACTTCCAGGATGGCTTATAGGGCCCAATACCTCTCTAGAAATACAGACTTAAATAAACAAAAGTTAGACCCCTGCAGAGGTGGTGTTACTCTGCAGGCTAGCTGTTTTTAAAAACATGATTGGCCAGATAAGATGCTTATCAGCCTGGTGCCTCAAATCCTCAGTTTATTTGAATGCCTTGTGAATGGGTAATCTCCTACAAGTTTTGGGGCTTTAACAAGGTAAACAAGTAGGTGGGCTGTGAAAGTAAACACTGCATTTCCTCCTAGGCTCATCCTTGGCTCCAAAATTCCGTTCCCCTCACTCCTTTCATGAGCCCCAGCCTTCCCCTTCCCAAGCTTGGTCTCTTGTACCTTGTAAAAGTACTAAAATTGCAAAGGAGACATTTTTAATTATAACTACTACAGTAATGAATTCAAGTACACTCGTTTGTCATAAAGGGCTTTCCCATCTGTCTCTAAAGTATACTTAAAAAGGCTGTGTATTTGATAACATTAGCACCAAGCAGCTTCTACATGTTAATGTTCAGTGTTTTAGATGTTCGCTCCCCCATCCTCAAAGACAGCATGGTGGCAGTTCCAGAAAGCACATTTATCGCTGTGTTTGGGAGTGTCTGTGTGGTCTCTTCCTAATTTATTTGCACTCCAATCCTCAGGGATAGCTTCGCAATCCCTGTAGGCTAAGAGAGATTAGAGATCGGGGTTGTCTGCTTCTCCCCACCCTCACAGAAAAGGGAAAACAACTTCCCCAAGTCCCACAAGTTCTTCTGGCCACTGTACAAATTGTTCTTGAACATGGAGGGTTTCCAAAAGCCCTAATTAGCAACTCACAGCAAACATTTCTTTGCATTAGCTAATGATCCGGCTACACTTGTAAGCAAACAGAACCAACATATCTAATCAATGCTGAAAAACCAACCAAATGCCTATTAAACATCTGGATGTAATTTTCTAGTTAGAACAAAATGAAAACATATGCAGGTCCCTTTGATCTGCGTCTTAACAACAACAAAAAAAATGTTGATAAAAAAGCATACTGGTCAGTCAATGTGTCATTTTCATAAAGTCTGCTCGTTTCTCTTCAAATGCTCCCAGTTTAATTTAGTTGGTTTCCTGCAATCTCTAATTTTACCATATTGTGTGAAACCACAAGAGATTCTTTGGATGTGATTTTATTTGAGGTTTTACTGCTGCATGGATCTGCTACTGATTTTTTTCTTCTTCTCTGCTTTCTCCCCTCCATCCCCCATGCCCACTCTGTCCTTTTCTTTGGTAAAAGGGTGTGTGTGGGGGGGAGTTATAATGCAATGTTAGGAAAATTTCTTCTGGACTCTACAGTCTTAGGTTTAAGAAACTCCCAATTTAAAAAAATAAGTCTAATGAGGAAATGTATACCCAATAATTCACAGTTAAAAGGAAGAGAAAATTACAAAACTGATCTTTTAAAAATTGACATATTATTTCAAATAAAAAAGTAATAGATTTAAAAGAAGATGCATAATTTCTATGACCAGCAGATTTTCCTACTGTATCTAGTACTTATACTATATGTAACATCTAGTTTTTGTAGTTGGCTTATGCTATTGGTGAGCTGCAAATTTGATAATCATCAACAAATGGATGAAAATATACCCATATATGCATCAGTGATAAAACAAACAATCTAACAATCTTTTTGTTTCTTTTGCAGAGGATAAAAAAGGAACTTTTTTTCAGAGACGATTTCCTACAGAAGTGGAATACTTAATACTATTTCATGTAAAAATAACATATGAATATGTTAAAGAAGATTATGTTTAATAGACTTTAAATAGAAGACCAAAATTATAGATGTTATGAGTAGGACCATTTTCTTTTAAACAGGCTGTAGGCAATCTACACATATATTATTTATTTAAAACATAAGATTAAAGCTACTTGATTGTTTAAACACCATAATTTGTAATGCAGTTTGATGAGTTTTGTAGTATAATTATTACAGCATGACAATCACAGAGAAAATATGACCTTGAAAAGAGACCCAGCCTTCTCCCTCTCTCAAGGAGGATGCGCTGCCCTAGAAACAAGTCATTGAAAACCCACCATCTTTATGCACACAATTAAGGGCCTTCCAATTTTGAAATCATCACCCTTTCTATTCTTCAGTTATAACATTATAAGGAAATCAGAGGCCTGGTGTTTCAAACTCTACTGGTAAGGAAGCACTAGTTAAAAGAGAGTTTCCAATTTTACCCATGGCAAACTGGGAAATATAGTGAGTAACAGCAAACATGTTTGCCATAAACAGCTATATTAGAGAAGATTTGAAGACAATGTTTTGAAGGGGATGGAAAGGTGATAGTAGAGAAGAAGTAGCAACATTTTCGTCCTATCTCAAAATATACCACTTTAATTTTCTCTGTTTAAATTTAATTACCAGCCTGTGCCAGTAAATCAAAGCAAAACGGGTAAGTGAGAGAGAAGTCTCAGTGGCCCCAGTTGTCCCAGCACGCACTGGCATATTTGTGACATCCAAACACTTTCTACACAGTCCTGCAGCTGATTATGGGGTGAACTGACCACAGATTAGCACATGTAGCCCAAACACTAGATGAAGATTTCAAGGCAGACTGGCTGCCAAAGGACAAAGCTTAGTTGCCCAGGGATCATATGATGTTAAGAAGTCCTGTGTGTGGAGCAAGCCTGCTCTGGTCATCACCAAATTTAACCAAGAAAAGAGGGGCGGTACTTCTTCCTTTCCATTCTCCATTTTAGCAAAATGAATATGACCCCCTTCCTAACTCTACTTAATTTGGTAAGAACACTGCAAAGCCACAATGCCCAACTTGATTAAGAATTTACAATGGACTTGTACAGCTGGCTAAAATAACTCCTTTAATTTTTCATTTATAATTGATGTTTGGGATTGATGCAGTTATAGACAAAACCATATCATACATATTTAAAAACAACTGCAACAGTGACATGTATTATCCAAAATGATTCTTTTAATATTTCAAGGAAAAGATCTCTGTAAAATAAAATGTATTTCTGCTTAAATTGTTTTCCGTAAGTCTCTTGAAAGTAAAATAATGGGACCGTGGGGTTATTAGTACTAAAAACTTGGTAAGTACATTCCAAGGTAACATGAATGCTTGTCAAAGATGTCTCTTACTCATGGAAGAATTCACCACCATTTGTCCAAAATAGCATTAGTCACTCACCAATCATGTGGAAATAGCTCCACTGAACTGTTCTTTAAACAAAAGTATAAATGCGGCAATATTGAAGGTTTTCTGCTGCGCAGTATATTTAGAGAAACA
The DNA here is from genome assembly GCF_004115265.2 of Rhinolophus ferrumequinum. Lineage (NCBI taxonomy): Eukaryota > Metazoa > Chordata > Mammalia > Chiroptera > Rhinolophidae > Rhinolophus > Rhinolophus ferrumequinum. The sequence goes on along the minus strand of NC_046295.1, from coordinate 45,527,376 downwards.
GACAAAAACCAGATATTTATACGGTATGCCCCATTTATTGAAAATCTCAAAATCCCTTTTATTTAAGTCAAGTTCCAAATCCATCTCATAATTTTAGCCATCTTATTTACCCAGCGCTTCTTATTTAGTTCCTTACAGGGCTCAGCCCTGGATACCACCCAAACTATGGGTGTGGGGTGGGCAGGACATGTTTTTTAGGTCTCAATGCTGGTTTATCCTATTGTCTCCCTTTGTTTCCAGGAATTGGAAACAGACTCGCGGTCATGTTAATGGGAGGCTCCTAAAACTCTCAGCAGTCCCTTACTCCCCAACACGGAGAAGTCGGAACTTTTAAGACAAGGACCCTAGATTTCGAGCCCCGGGGCAAAGCATCCCATCTGCGACTGGGACGCGCGTGCCTTACACTGGCAGCACCTCGGGTATACTTCCCGCTAAACGAGAGCAGGCCGACCTTTTCGCAAAGTGGTTTCAAATCCTCCAATAAAAACCAAATCCTATCACCTTGGGTGCAAAGGGGGCGTGGGCATTAAAAGCCTCGTCTTATGCGGCTGGTATACATACGCCAGCTAAATGCGTTGCCCACTTATTTTCCATCAAGTGCACAGTCCACTCCCCGTGCACCCGCGTAAAGGCAGCCCAAAGAAAAACAAACCAGAGAAATTTTTGAATGTGACCTCACTTTGAAAAGAGTAGCATCAAACAAGGGGATAGCACCAAAACATGCATTTGGCTCCAACTACCAAAAAGCCCCCTCTCCCATAAGAAACTACGCGGTTAGTCGCTGAGTTACTTTCACTGAAATCTCAGAATTTTCATTTAAGGGAACAGTGAAAAAGTGAACAGTGGCAGGAATTTTGCAAACTCGAGCCCCCAGTTTCCGTGGCTGCACACTTGCAGGTCCCTCTCGCTCTCGCGTTCCCGCGCGCTCCCTCCCAGGCCCCACGTTACTTTGATTGACAGCCGGGCCCCGCCGCTCTCCTTCCCACCGACCTTCCCATCCACAGTGCCAATCTCCGCGTCTCGCAGCTTCCCATTGGCTGGCTTCAGCGTCCCGCGGCTCCTCCAGGAACAGTTCCTCACCGAGCCCGGGAGGACGCGGCTGGCTGAGGAGGGGTGGGAGGGACCGGAGGGGAGCCGGTGGAAACAGCAGAGATGGAAGCAAGTGGAGTGGGAGGGGGGGGAATAGGAGGGAGGCGGCCCGTCCAGTGCTGCGCCGCCATAGGCTGCGGGGAGGGTTGCGTCAGCACCCCACGTTGGGCATCGCGCATGCGATTGGCTGACGCTGGACTCCGGCTCCCCCTCCCAGCCGTCCGGGCCCACGTCGCCCGCCGGCTGGGTGCTCTCGTTCCCCGCCCGCCCAGGGCTGGGCGGGGCCCGCGCTGGTTAGCTCCGGAGTGTGAAACCGCGTGTTAATGTAACCGGCGCGAGAGGCGCGGGCGGCGGCGGCAGTGGTAGGAACGGCGACTGCAGGAGCCGCAGCAGCGTCGGCGGGTTCTCTGTGCCCCGCGTCCCCGAGGCAGCCGACTGCACCACCCCCACCTTTTCACGGCCGGGCGGGACCCGCGCCACCAACCCGGACCTTCGCCGGCCCGCGGCGACTTAATCCCGGTGGGCTGCGGCTGCCCCGAGTACTCCAGACTCTCCCGCGGAGTTTGCCGGCCGGGAAGGGAGGCCGAGCGGCGACGCGCACTCCTGTTCTTCTTGCCACCATCTCGTGGATGTCGTACCCCGGGTCGTGAGAGAACTTTGCAGCGGGCTGGAGCGCCTTTTACGTAGAGGCATACGAAGGGAAGGAAAGAAAGAGGACCCAGGAAGGGTCCGAAGCGGCCGGACGGGTTGTGTGGGGCGAGTGCTCACCGGGCGCGGCTCCCGGATGCGCCCTGGCCTCAAGGAGCTGTGGGCGACCGCGGGACTGCCCTTCGTGGAGTAGCCCCGTCGGGCCTGGAGGGTTTGTGCAACCGCGGAGAACACCGAGTGCCGGTCGTACGGGGTGTGCGGGGCAGCCTCCCGGCGCGCCCTCCGCACTTTCCCAGCCTCGCTGTCATTCCGCGCTTCTCAGCCAGGGTTGAGTCTGCGGGGCGCCGGGCGCGGAGCCTACACCGCGGCTGGGACCTCGCTCCCCGCCGCTTTCTAGGGGCCCGCGAGTGCCCGGCAAAGGTGCTGCCTGGACCCGCGAAGGTGGGCTCCGAAACGTCACTAGGTTGGTTTGTGTGGGGTTAGCCGGCAGCCACCTGCACCTCGCCCGCTGCCGGCGCCGCGGGGAAAACCCGGAGAGGAGGCAGACCGGGAGAAGAGCAAAGGAAGACAGCCCGTCTGGATTTGTTTGCCCGGACGGTTGCCGCGCACACTGATCGCCTACAGGAGCGCGCCGGAGTCACCGTTCCCCCACCTCCTCGCCCAGGCGGCTAAGGCCTGCGGGTTGGAGAACAGCGCGGTGTCGCGGAGGTTCTTCGAGCAGCTGGGCCCGGGGTGCCCCACGATGTGGCCCTGAACGCGGGAGCCCACACTGGCGGGAGCAGGAGCAGCCGGGCGCGGAGTGGCCCGTGCGCCCCGCCGAGCGCGCCTGCGTGCGTGGCCAGCGGGCCCCCTGCGCGTCGCGTTTCTGCCGGGCTTACTGGCTTAATTTTTCTCGGCGGGATTAAAGTTGGAAATTGAGCGGAGAATTGAGTTGCCGGGGAACAGAGCCGCGGCGGCAGCCAGAGCGATGTTCCCGCAGAGCCGGCACCCGGTGAGGCGCGGCTGGCCGGGGAGACGGGGGTGGTGGTGGGGGGAGCGGGGGGCGGGGGGCGGGAGGCACTCTCCGTGCTGTGGGGAGGCGGGTGGCTGCTACATTCTGACGGACCCCCTCGTCTCCGGGTCTGCAAGATTGGGAGGTCCCGGGCCCTGCTCTCTTGAGGTGGGTAGTGGGCTGAAACTCCCAATTCCCCCCACCCCGTTTCTTCTGGGTCACCTCCTGCTTGACGTCTAGACAGGGTGACGGGGGCACCGGGAGAGGCCGGGGTTTCGCTCCCGCAACCACATCCTCCTCCTCCCCCGGGGAGGGGAGGGCGCCCCCCCGCTTTGTTTCTGGTCTCGCCTATTTGCATGTCAATGCGGCCCCCGTTCCGGCGCGCTTAAGTTGGCCTTGGCGACTCTGGGAACGGGGAGCGTTAGGGATTTGTTTTTCTTTTCTAGTCCCCGGGGTCTTTATCGCCCCCGTGGGGGAGGGCGCGGCGATGACGACAGTCTGGCCTGGTCCACCCTGGCCGCCGGGGAGCCCCTTTTCCTCCAGTCTGGTGACCCGGGAAAGGCTGGAGGGGGCTTAGAGCCTCTAGAAGCCGGGGGTCGGCGGAGTGTCCACTTTCCCTCTCCCCAAAGTGAAGCGCAAACTCGCGTTCGGGACTCCGTTATCCGCCATTTCTAACTTTATTTTTTGTTTGTGTTCCACCCACCTCTCTGTCCTCTAACTGCTTTATCCACCCGCCCGCATCTCCGTCCCACGGTCCCCCTCGCTGGTCGTCCCCCAGACGCCGCACCAGGCTGCAGGCCAGCCCTTCAAATTCACTATTCCGGAGTCTCTGGACCGCATTAAAGAGGAATTCCAGTTCCTGCAGGCGCAGTATCACAGGTGCGTGTCGGCCCGCGGGGGGCGACTGGTTGCCCGGGCAGTCCCGTGCCCCACGTCGCCCAGCCCCTGGGTGGCGGCGGCGGCGGCTGTACTTAGCATTTGTGTCCAGGCGGTGGCGTGTGGAGTCGCAGTTAAAACCTGTCATTCACGTTACCCCCTTTCCTGGCTCTTCCCGGGCCGCCTCTTCTCTTGTCTCCTCCTCCTCCCATTGTTTCCCTTCTGCCGGTTTGCTGCTGTTCCAGGGAGTCTATTTTCGTGTGTTTAGGAGTTAAATGAGAACTGTCAGTATTTGCACTTCATTTATTTGTTTTGCAACAAACAGGCTGAGCTAAAACCTTGGTTCAGTCGATGCCCCAGCCCTGGAGTGTCGGTTCAGGGAGGCAAAGCCAGTGTTGAAATCGCTGTTTGCTATGGTAGAGAATTGGGCTGAGGCAAAGTCCATTATGGAACGCTAGATGCTTTTAAGCTGTGCCCATCATTGGTGATCACGAGGGGGGTGGGTGTGTCAGGGAAAGCTAACCTGCTTTGGCGTCATTTCTGGGTAGATTTGGGTAGAACAAGGGATTGGAGTCACATTTGTATCCCTCTCAGCTTTAGTCTCTTCATCTAACGATACCTACTTCAAAAGATTTGTAAATAAAAACTATTTGTAAAGCACCACATCCATAGTGGACTTTCCAGAAATGTTAGTTTCTCGTTCCTATGAAGTCTTAGCTGATTAGAGCTAAGAAATAGCTGTAACGACAGTTTTTATTTTTGTCTTGCTTGAGAAAAAACACAGATGCTGGGGTGTGAATTTTCTTATTTTGTCAGAGGCTTTCTGATTATTGACCTTTTGTCTGCTTGAAGATAATAATCTCTAGAGCTTGAGGCATCCCTACCCACACACTGTTTACCAAGCAGGGAGGACTTCAGCCCACTTCACTGCAGTAGCTGCTTGACATATTTTGGCAGGGATTTGGAAATCAAAGGTTTTAAAAGGGACCAACAATTGTAGAGGTAACTTTACAGGTACAGTGTTTCAAACCTAGAGACTTTGAATTGGCAAAGGTAGTGCAGCTTTTGCCTGAGACTGAGGATTGTGCAAAGGCCAGATTTTGGTGGAGTCCGGAGAAGCACACTTTGATTCAGGGAAATAGGCGTGAACAGATGACCACCAGGAGGAATCAGTCTTCTGGGTAGATTAGAGGTTTTGACAGCTTTTGTTAATAATTCTTGGCATCTGACCAGGTATGCGCCAAGAAGAAAAAGAATAGTAGCTGAATGGATACCCTGTAATGTTCACCTTATTTCTTTCCCCTGTTAAATGCAGGGACAAAGCTTTTGGGTGTTTACCTAGATAGTTTATGGCTTTTCCAAATTGGTCTGTTTTTACTTGAAGTGTAAATATGTGAGGCAGATGTTAAAACAAGTGACATAATGTTTACATTAAGTTGCCTGTTTTGTTTTTGTAGCCTTAAATTGGAATGTGAGAAACTGGCAAGTGAAAAGACAGAAATGCAGAGGCACTATGTGATGGTAGGTATCAATTAGATTTTTTTCCTTTTCGTGTAATATGAGCAAATACATGTTCTTAGCATCATAAAACATGAATTAATGAAATGATTGGTTCTTTTTTTCTTCTCACAGTATTATGAAATGTCATATGGATTAAACATAGAAATGCATAAACAGGTAAGCATTAGTTAAATCTTAAGCCGTAATGAGAAATTAGTTATGATTTTCTCAATAGTGGCTTTGTCTTCTTGTGGGGGGTTTGTGTGCTATTTTTCTGCCTTGGTTTCCCTTCTTGCAAATTGTTGGTAATACTTTGCAGCAAGGATTGCTTCTTGACAGTTACAAAATGTTTAAATGACTGGGTGAGAGGTGCTTTGAAAATGTAAACTAGCTTGTGTATGGTCAGATAGGAATTGAGACTCTGAGTTTACTTTTCCACCTGGATAGATAAATTCTCCTCTTGAAAGATCTGAGTATTCTGTAGAGTTGCTGAAGTTGAGAATAGCTAATATTTTTGTTCTGATTTGGAAAGAAGTGTGGACCTGTGAGACACTCTTGTCTTTAAATAAGGTCAAACAAGGTATATGACTAACTATGGAATTTTCTTTATGCTTTGGAGCTGCATAAAGTGATACTCAAGATTGATGGCTTATTAGCATACATCTTTTTGAAACATTTTTCAGTTGATACAGGTTTGGATGTAAAAAAAAAAAAAAAAGTGTTTTTTTATGGCCACAACATATGTAGGGAGTTGCTTCAGTTCTAGTGGTTTTAAAAGCGTGAAAAGATTAGTGAGTGGAAAGCTGTAGCTATGACTATGAGTTTGCAAGTTCCCATAAAATTCACACTTATGGCTACTATAATGGTGTATAAAAAGAGTATTGAGCTGGAACAAGGCACTAAGGACCTCATAAGGGAAGAAAAGCTAAATGATTGCTCAGCCCAAAGGACCCTCGATTGAGTAGTCATTGTCTGCCAAAGAAAGCATTAATGGCAGGGTGTGTAAGTATTCTGGAGATATGCTGACATTCACTTTTTCATCAAGACGCTGGTACAATAAGTCTTTTAGAAATCGATTGCCTCTTAAAAAATTATCATCAGATGAAGTTGCACAGTTGGACACATTTCAAAGTGCAACAATACAATTCTTACTTGATGTATATGTGCTATTTCATCTCAAACCCTTGTTTCATTAAATTAAAGAGCATGGCTGACCGGCTGGGGCACAGTGGAGAAATTGATTAGTTCAGCCTTCAGATCTTCCTTATATTCAAAGACTTTCATTAAGCAAGTGCGTTTCAGAGTTGAATTCCGCTTTTGTAATTCTGCACTCTTTGATTTTTAATTCATCATAGATTTCATAACGTTAAGTTATCATCCTGTACATTAGATCTGTTCTCAGATATGTGTTTGAAAAGAGATAGTGAAGTTCAGGTCCTTTCATTAATAACATAGTTGGGCCTTTTAAAATGCTGATTTTTATTCTGATTCGCAAACTTGGTAGCCTAGTTTATGTTGGGTTTCTGCCTTTGTTTTTGTGTGTTTAAATGACTAGTGCATTTAAACATGTTGAGGCATCTGTAACTTGTTGATAGTAATTGGGCTAGAAGATCTGTGGTCATTTAAATAAATTATGCAAATACACTTGGTCAAGAAGTTCTAACCTGTCACTTTTTTTTTTTTTTAAGTTAACCATAAAGGCACAATTTTGCTAACAAATATTCAGGAAGAGTAAGAGGAACCTGAGCTTTTTCTTAAACTCATAAACTCAAAGGATTTAATAGCCTCACTGACTCTTTTACAAGGGAATGCCACTTTGTGTGATGTATGCTAGTGCTGGATTTATTGGGGGAGCTAAGGAGGTGTGTAATTCTTCTGGGTTCCTGTTGGTTACATGGCAGAGTGAGCTCTTCTTTATCGAGTAGGGAAAAAGTAAGAAGGGGAGAAGAGGGTCAGGAACCCCATAGTGTGAAAATAGTTTTCTAATGAGTTTCTGTACTCCATCAGGCATTTGTGGGTGTACGCTGTCCCTTTGTGAGCCTATATGGGTTAATAATATGCTGTGTATAATTGGCTCAGTAATTTGAAAACTGTGAAAAGCTGAGACTCCATGTTTTTCATAGTAGGGTATTCAGCCCCCTGAAATTTAGTTTATATCGTAAACGCTGACAGACCCTTAACTTGAGTGGTGTGCAAAGCAATGCTATATAATTCAGTTTAAAGTGGCCTTACATTTGAAAAACATCCTCTGAATGTCACACATTAATAATAAGTTCTGAGGAGACATTTGGTGCAGCTAGTAATCATAATTCTTATTAAAACTGGTGACGTCTGGCCCCCAGGGTGTAGCCAGGCTCAAATTGATGCTTTTTGCCGCCTGATCACCAGCATGGCCTAAGTGCTCATTATATTGTAGAGAGGGCCTTTGGAGCTCTCATTAGATTTGACAGGAATTCTCTCTAGGGGGAAACTGGGCATTAGCGAGACTCCTGACAGGCTGAAATTAGTCCTGCTTTATGGCTTATAACCAAATGCTAGCAAGGCATCATCAGGGGACACAAAAAATTGTCATTTCTGACAACATCTTTGTTACTGAAAAAATGCAGTGATGGGGAAACTTTCTGTGGAGAGAGCTTTAATGTTAAGATTTATCTCCAGTGTGACTACCGCTCTCCCTTCCCACCTTTCAGCAGGTTTGTCGAAGGAGTGAGTTTTACAGATTTCAATGTCAAGTCTCACCAGATTTTTCCATCTGGGAAAAAAAAGGTAGAAGTGTGTCCAAATCAAAAATGGTATGATTGTGGTTTCCTTCCTTGGTTTGGTGCCCGCAGCCCATGTTTATGTTGTGTCAACACTTCCTGATAAGCCTTCCCCTTGCTTGCTCTGCTCCCATTTGTGACTGGTTACTGAAAAGTCAAAGGCATAGGGATGGTAATGGATACTTAAAGCTTTTATTGCAGCATTAAAACGATTTTTTTTCTTTGAGCCTTTTATAGATCTCTGCTTGTTCATCTCTCTCCAGGTAGATCTTACACTACAACTATCTCCGTACAAGAGAGGTGCAAACTTCTCATGAGAAACTCAGGCAGGCTGATACCCCCAGTGTTAGAGTGAATGTGAATCTAGTTGTTTTGAGGTCTGGGCCTCGTGTTTGGCAGTGTGAATTTTAAAGTGTTGTTGTTTTTTCCTGTGGTATGATATTACCTCATTTGATATTTTTGGCAATAAGGTGCACTATAAATACATAAAGAAACTTTTATTTGCCCCACTCGCCTATCTTTTCAGCAGGCTGATGAAGCCGTACACTAAAGTTGTCATTACTGGCTTGAATTTGTACATCACTTACCAGTTTTCAAAAGTGATTTGCCTCATCCTGTGAAGTAGGTTGATTAAGTGTTTTGCTCTGCCTGCAACTTGGGTATGTGTTCAGAGTCTGGGCTTTGCTGAATACCTGTTGAACCTTGAGTTTGGGTCACCTGATCCCCAATTCAGTTTTTCTTCCCTTTACCCATTCTGCTGCTGTTGGAGGGCGAGGCCAGTGGCAGAATCATCGTTGGGCCTCCGTGTAGTGACTCAGGTCTACCTAGCTGTGTGCCTCTCCGGTTCTCACTCTTTGTGCTGACCAGCTTCAAATTGGCAGGCCGTTGGGGCTAGGGACACATCCTGAAAGTTATGAAAATCAGCAGTACTAATTGGTCTGTGGGGGCCTTTAGGGACGGGGTCCCAGAGAGCAGTTTCCAGTCTCTCGGCCTCACATGGAAAGGTGCTGGCCTGGTTATTAGATGGCCATCAGCTGTAACCAGTTGGCCACTAGCCACTATTTTGTATATAACTGCTGTGGCTATGCTAGAGAGGGCGGATGGATTGCAGTTAGCAAGTGGGGATGGCAGATGGTGTGGATCCTACTTCCTATGTCTCACCCGGCTGCCAGCAAGACTGTGGTGCAGGAAGACCCCTTGTTGGGGTATTGGCTGTTGGGGTATTGGCTGATGTTTGCTTCTTGTGTCTCGACCAGCTGCCATGGAGAATATAGTGGTATGAGCCCCTTACCTGTGGCTCTGTTGGTGTTCCTTTTTGGTCTCACAATATCCTGCGTTCACCTGCCAGGAGTGGAAGCTCAGACCCTGCATTACAGGGCCACAGCCATGGGTAGGGAGAAAGTTGTAACCAGTCGAGCAATACCTTCTGCAGGTTAAAGTACTTTTAAGAACAAAAGAAAATTTGAAACATGTTGCCAGGACTCCTGGTTGAGATCCAGCAAAGCAGTGAGTTTGATCAGTCACTTTGTCTTCTCTGTGCTTGTATTCTTCTGAAGAGCAGGCAGAGTGAGTGCTTGGGGCTCTCCAGGACGCTGAAGAATTTAAAAATAAATGAAAGGACTAGCTCTGGAAGGAAAATTGTTTTCAACAGTCATGTTATGGGGTGGAAAAGGAAAGGAGAAAGGAAAACTCAGATGAGAGCTTAACATTTCCAAGCTCCATGCAGTATTTCAGCAAACACAGTGTCTCAGACCATGTAAATTTTGGAGTGAAACTCCTTTCACAATTTTGATATATGCTTTAAAGTTTCTCTTAAAAAATAAACTGTTTTTAGTACTTTTTAAAAGTATTTATATGGGACTGTTAGGGATTCACCTGTAGGTTAATTCCTTAGATGTCACTCTCTTACTATTTGTCTGCAAGTTTTTTTACTTTTCTTCCTATTTTTCAGCCAATTGTGTTTTCTGTCTACAGTTTCTCACTTGGAGATTTTTTTTTTCTAAGTCAGTGTCTTAATGGGAAATGACCAGCTGGAGTGTAGGCACTTAGAGTTAATCTCCACCAGGTGTTAATAACTTTGTAATACAAAGAGGGTAGCTGTCATCAGGATTGGAGTGGTCCCCAACTTCATATTTACTAGCCAGGCCTGTCCTTTACAGGCATAAGTTAAAAGAGATAAAGCTCCCTGTGTATTGAGAGCCCAGATTCTGAGGTGCAAGATTAGCTTTGTTTTTTACCCGCGAGAAGGGCAGAGTCCTCACTACTCAGCCTGCACCTACCTGAACCCTTCAAAGCTGGGCTAGTGCTATTTTCTGTCCAAGGTTGACGAGAGTGAGGCAAATGAGACAGTTGCCTAGGGCACAGAATTTAGGGAAAGTGTCAAAAAATTTAGTACTCTAGATAAACAGTATTTTTAAAATTCAAAATTGATGCCAAAAAACTCCAAGAGGAACAAAATATTATATAAACGTAGGACCAGGGAGGGTTGGGAACAGGGTTGAGGCCACGGAAGCAAATTTCAGGGTCAAAGAGCAGAGAAGAGGTAGAATGAATGGCCCATTGGGAGCTGCTGTGATTTGTAGGATCTAACATGGTGTAGAATACTTCATTGAGGTCCCAACTAATTAGGGACTTTGATTAGTGATTGGGCAAGTCATTAACAAGTTGCCTGGGCCTCGGATTTCCTCTCTGTAAAATGAGGGGTTAGACTAGGCAGGTTCTAAAGTCTGGTTCATTTCATGGTAGGGGAGTCACATCGCACCCCCACCGGAACCCAGCACCTTGTCTGTATCAATTGAGGAGTCTTTGGCCAGAGGATTTAAGATATTCCTCCAAAGAGTGTTTATTAAGAAACACAGAAAGAAAATCTGTTCCCTTAGCAAACATTTAAGTAAATCGTCTTCTGTGGTAAAGATATATTCAGTTACTGGCTCATGGAACCATTTTAAGTTTCCAGAGATCTGAGTCTTTGCTCTTCTATTATTAAACTTTTATGGTCTCCACAAGTGGATTAAATTGGAGGAAACTAAGAAGTTGACTAGCCTTTCATCAAGGCTTAGATTGACTGTCACCCATCCCCGCAGCCCCAGTGTCCCAGTTGCTTACTGTTGCTTCAGATGTTTAAAAATTGAAATTCTCAGAACTTTAGTGTGGAATGTTTGGTATATGGCTTTTAATTAAATTTTAGACAGCTGTTTTTGTCAATGGGCTTATTTGACAAGATTAGGCCTTTATACCTTCAAAATAGTCCTCACTAATGGAATTGATAAATTCTATAGTAAGAAATGTGCTATAGGGATTATTCCATGGTTTGGTGTTTTAAGGAGAGTGCGCGCGCGAGAGAGAGAGAGAGAGAGAGAGAGAGAGAGAGAGAGAGAGAGAGAGAGAGAGAGAGAGAGATTTTAGGTGAGGGCACTCAAGTGTAGGAGAGATTTTCTGGTTTTCTGAGGCATGGTGGTTTGATCTGAAAAATGAAAAAAATTTACATTGAAATTTTAACATAAATTAAGATATTCACGTATTACCATTCACTTGGTTAAAGGAAAAATGGTTTCTAAAATTGTTTGCAAAACTATGATGATTACAGAATTGCCCAGTTTGTAGACTGCCCAGTCGCCCAACACTTTTTATGAAAGTCCAAGAAATGTTGACACAAAGTTTTATCAAATAACCTATGATTTCGCACAAATCTATATTTCATTATTTTACAATTCAGTTTTTAATCATTTTAATGTTTAATTCAATTTACCTGCTTTAAAGCAACATAAAATCATCACTGTGAGCATATTGTTTACCCCGTTCCCCACATTTTTCTCATACTAGATACAACAAGGAAATTTTTCAGGTTTTTTTTGTAGTATTGGCTGCTTAGTCATTCTTTGACCACAAAATATGTTAGCTGAAAAAAAGGGTAGGGTAAAGGTCATTTTGGATATAAGGAAAAAACTGGGAGGAAGAACCAATGGGAATTCTGTGTATTGAATTGATTTTTCTGCCAAACAGAGAAAAATTGCTATTAAGTGTGTGTGTACATCACTGTGGACACTGGGGGAGTTAGAGTTGTATACACACCTCTAGATACTCATTAGACATTCATTATTCACTTGGCGAAGTGGAATCATTTGTTTCTCAAAATGTAGGTGTACATGAACTAGTGTATCCAAATCATGCAATTTGTTAAATCGCTGAAGTAAATTCAATACTAGGCCAGGTTTGATATTAGTACCATTACTGATCTAACCAGATTATTAGTCTGTTGTCTTTTATGCAACCTGTCAGTAAAAAGTTTGAAAACATTTCACCAGACTTGTTTACTTATAAATTTATAAATTATCTAAACATAGTATCAGAGTAATATATTGTATACATTTAGAATAAAAGGAAATTTTAAACAAAGGGGTTAAAATAAAAGTTTTCATATTCTCAGTGCACCCATTGGCTTGTCCTGTGTGGCCCGGCGGGTATACCCGCTCTCCAGAGCACTAGCCCTACATTTCAAACTCTCACTCTGCGTTGGAACTATCTCCCTGGAAAGGGAGCATCTTTATGACGGTAAACGCAACCCACCTTTAGGCGCTTGGGTCTTTTGGCCTCCTTGCTATGTTTGTTCTTTCTAATTTTGACTTCCTACTTCAGTAATTGCCTCTGCCCATCACTGCAACCTTCTGGGTCTGACCCTCACCAGGGTCCCGGCCAGTCTCACTTGACCACCTCTTCCCGCTTCCCTCCAGATCCTTTAATCCAGCCAAAGGGGTATCTTCTTTGTGCCTAAAATATGTCTTGTGTTTTTCTGTTTTCTTTATTGAAAGCCCCCGGGCCTTTTTGTCACACTGCACATGGCCTCCCTCCATAGCCTTCAAGGTCCAGTTCCAATAACAACGCTGCATGTTTACTTCAAGGCCTTCCACGACTGCTCCAACAGGAGGCTGTCACACCATGTAGTTTTGCTCTGATTTCTGTTTTTTCATGTGCCTCTTGTTATTCAGCTAGGCTGCACTTTGCTTGATGCCTGAGTTTGAAACTTACACCTACCCTTGCCAGTGAGGCAGGCAGGGTGGGCACTTAAGTAGCGTTTAGTATGCGCCTTATGTAGAGTGGTAGTTGTGACCGTTTTAGATCCTGAACCCATAGGAAAATCAGGTGCAAATTGCTTGGCAAAAAAAATCCTGCATAATAGCTTTGTCCAGCACTTTTGACTCTTTGTGGACTTGGTCGGATTCTTCAGCCAGTCCATGGAACCCAGATTAAAATCCTGAATCAAGAGTATGGGTCCTTATATGAAAATGAAGAATAAAATCTGTTTGATTTCACTACATGTTTTAGAGGACTTCAATTCTAATAATCTCGTCTAACCACATTTGCTCAGTTGTTTTCCTTTTGGAAAAGTGATTTATAGTCAGAATATCACTGAGGCTTCTTAATGGGGAGTTTAATTATAGTAATATATTTGGGTTTGTACTACGAAGAGAGAAAACAGAAGTAGCATGTGGCTGAGGCTTGGGTGTTCATGAGAATTGAGTGTGTGAGTGAATCACTGCCCCTGGAACCTCTGCTTATCTCCAAAGGTTGACCACAGCCCTAATAGAGTTGTGGATAAGTTGCATTATAAGCTTCAGCCAGGGCATTAAACTTGACTTAGTTGCCAGGTTTCTTAATAATAATGATTGTACCCATTGATTATTTACTTAGTCTTTACATAGTCCCTTCGCCCTCCAAATAATTTATTATGAAGAATTTCAAATACAGAAATGGAGAAAGAAATACACAGTGAACACCCATATTGTACCCACCTGTATGATACCAGGAATCTATAAATTAACATTTTGTAATAACCTGCCTGTCACATATCTTACATAGAGCTTTTGCCCCCCTCCCCCCTTCAGAATAAATAAATGACTAATTCTAGAAAGCGTTAATTCTGGAAAACTTACGGGGTTTGTGAGAGCGCCGGGCCTTTCTTTAGCTACCAACCCTGTTTTAGACTGATTTGTGGAGCAGGAATTTTCTCCAAGTACATTTTAAGAATTCTATCTTAACAGGTGTTTACAACATTTTCCTGCAAGGCTTGCCCTTTGTGTTTTTGGCATGGGTGTATTAGGCGATCCACCATTATATGGTGTTAAGGTGCTGTCTTTTTAGCTGTCACCTGAAAGCAGAGATTTGTACTTAACCAGGAAAGCTGGACTTCCTTTTCCGAAGCCCTCCTACGTTTTGGCCCCCTGTAATGTACCTTTAAGATGCAATCAGCATATTTGCTGGGGGAAATAGCTTTAGTGTTCAGAGGTAGGAAAGTGGGAAATAATTGTGCAAAAGGACTCTGACCCTGGACTTTGTGTGGCTGAAAATTGTCCTAGTGGAGAATTTAAGTTGGCCACAGAGGCCTTGGGTGTAGAGGGGTGTGAAGTACCAGAAAACAAAACCTCTTTGAGGCGGCTCTCCAAGGCAGGCAGTTTTTGTTCCCACTTCTCCCCCCTGGGCGCCCTCTTGATGCCTTGAGCAAACAGCCAGTCATCGCCTCTTACAAGTAAGGTGACCAGCCAGTGTATTGACACGCACAGACACAATAGAAAACTGCATTAGGAGGCAAGCCATTGGGATTTGCAGTAAATATATTACAGAACACAAGTGACTTGCCGATACTGCTTGTTTAGCAGTTTGCAAGGGCAATGGCAGTATGGATTTTTGAATTAGAAGGGAAGGGCTGTTCTTTCTCTGTGCGGGAACATCTACTTGATGGCTGGGGAGAAAATTGATTTTGAGAACAAAATGCAGCTGCCTTTATTTGTGCCATTTGAAAGGCTTCTGTGGATTAGTGAGTGAAAATAAAAAGGTCTCTTTTGGTTTAGGAAAGGGGGTCTTAACATTGATCTGCATCTTGGTCTGGTATGGAGAGAAGAAGGATGGGGGATGGGCCACCAGTCCCCATGCAGCCTACAGCTATAGGTGCCCGCTGGGTTCTCAGACAGTTGTTATTTTCAGCTTTGGCTTTCAAAAATCAGCTTCATGGGTTGATTATTATAGAGGAAGTTTATTCTGGACAGTAGAATAGTCTACCAGCCGTCACCCATTGAGTTTCCAGTGCCCTAGGAACTGTGCTGTAGGAGCTCTCTGTAAATCCTTCCAGCCCCCCTTTGTGTGGATGGTAATTATTCCTCCTCACAAAAGAGTTAGCAGGCTGGTAGGTTAGGGGATGAAGACAGCACCTACCCCATAGGTAGGTGGTCCCCAGGGTTGAGTGAGTTTGTACGTGCCGGAGCAGTTACAGGGATGCCTGGCCTGGGCGCTGTGAGGATAGCTGTTCTGGAGCTTATTATCCAAATCTGTTACTGACCCCTTTAACTCCTGTTGTTGGGATTCTAGGCCGCGCTCCCATCTGGATTTTCCAAGTTCAGCTTTCCTCCCTCCATCTGAATTATTCACTTTTTATTATTTCCCCTGAAGTTTTACGTTTGTTTGTTTTCTTCTAAGATCAGAAGCATTTACCTTAGGGTCATAAGGAACCTTTTTTTTTTTTTTTAAATGAAGCCCCTATTGGTAGCCTGTTGTTTAAGGTGTCTAGAGGAATTAAAATGCCTTATTTGGGCCAAACAGCAAAATGTGTCCTTGGAAGGCAGCAACCATAAGTAGTTAATACAACTATCAATGAGAATAGAGTTGTGTTTTTTCAGTTAAGGGAATGGATGAACAGCAAAAAAGATTTGGTTCATTTCATTGAAGTGAGTTTTGGCAGAATAAAGGATGGGAGGTCCATTTCTGATTTTTCTTTTCTTTTTATTCTAATGTGGAAAATCCAGCTCTTTATTTGAAGAGACTTTGTCATCCTGGAAAAAAAAAAAGGGCGGGGTATGAATTATAAGGCCAAGTTGTTGCTTGGTTAGAGAAAGAAAGTCACCAGCCTTGATGAGGTATATGTACATAAAGTTTTCTTTTGGCTATTAAAACTTGTAAGGTTCTATGAAAAATTCTGAATAGGTAATTGTATTATGTGCTCCATGTAGATCATGGGCTTGAGATTTTTGTGGGCTGTCACATACACAGCTGCTGCTATATGCTAATATTTGGGGGAACAGAGAAAGAAAATGCACAAGGTTTGAGAAAAGCAGGGCCATTGGGATTGCACATACTGGAAGTTTAGGTTACTGACACTTATTGCCAAGCACGATATAGTAGAAACTTAGTTGTCTTTGTAAGTATTTGGGATAAAGGATGGCACAACTCAGACAAATTGTGCCCAGAACCTGCTCTCACACTTGCTTAAAAGCTCGGCTGTCTGCTGACACCTGTGTGCTGAGAAGCTCCACATTGCTCTCTCTTTGTGATTAGCTTAAGAAGCGGCCCTGAAGTCCTGAATGTCAGGAGGGAAGCACAGGGTTCTTGACAACCCCCTCAGCCTGCCAGTTGGCCAGAGTTCTGGAGCCCTTTCCATTTGTAAGCTGGCTGGCTGTTTTACAGTGCCTGGGCCGTGAGCTCCCACACAGCCAATCTCTTGCACAGCTACCAAGAAGATTGGACTTGGACCACTGTAATGTATCCAACTTCTGTACTTTTTAGCTGACCAAAGGCGAAAATCATACCAGTAACTCAAGAGGGGAACTGCTGACTTTTGAATCGTGTAGGATATCTATTCCATAATTGACTAACTTGGATGCTGTGATATTCATGAATTAAATGAAGTATAGGAGGTGTCACATTTTTACTAGGTGGATTTCTCTAAGGATACAGGGGCTTTTGAACTGGTTGTTAAGTCTGTATTCATTCTTATTTCTTGACCAATGGATCAAATATGTCTTAGCCGCCTAAAGAGCCTCAGCCACATCAATGTTATTATACACTATAATCTTCTGCAGCCGTTGTTTTGGTCATTATTTTGCCACAAGGTCAGATACCTCCTAAAAGCTGTGATTTTGAGTTACTCTTGTCAGTTTATCCCTCAAAGTACTGAAATTGCTTAAGTTTGTACGGAATGAGTACCAATTGATGCTTTTCAAAACAGTATAAAATGGAAGGGGCTTTTGAGTAGACTTTGCACTGTGAGAATATTGGTATTGACACCATTTGTAATTTGGAGTGTAGTTTGAAGACCAGATTCTACTGTTTGTCACAGACTGGTTAATATGGCTGTAAAAAGGAGATGAATGTGGCTACTTTTCCAAGTCTATTACTCAGGAGGACTGTAAATTTGATTGGCTGTTACAATTCTAGCAGAATCATTCGATTTGAGAGCAATAGAAAGATAAGATATCCAATTACCCAAATGATTTGCAGGGTTAGCCAACGTTGTCATGGAGACTCGAGTTGGAACAAATTAAATTTTAAGCAATAAAATAATCTTAAAGCCCGTCTGGGAACAAGAAAATTTGGCAGTGGCACTTACCTGAATTGAATCTTAGCTTGACACGATGTTGTTTGACATTGATATACTGTGGGTGCCTAAACTTATATATGGCACACCATTACCTTAAAAAAGTAGCTCGGCCAAACCAGGAAAGGGGAGTATTAGTATCAAGTTGGGATATTAACATTGATTCCATGGTTTAAATGATAATTAGGTTCTGGGTTCCCAAGAATATTTTGTATTTAAGGATTGAAATGCCTTAATAATGACTAAGCAGCATTAATTGGACACTTGAAAAAAGATTGATTTCGCAGCATGCAGTTTTGGGAACTGCTGGCTTCCTTTGTGTGTATGTTAGCAGACGTAAGAGACAGCGTGTGGATGTCTTTTGGTGGGGGTGGAGGTGTAAGTATGCATATATTTGCATGTATGAATAAGGAGATTTTGGCACATGCCTGTGCACTGCAGATAATTCTCCATATTCCTTAAAATTTCTCCCTTGCTGCAGGCCTGTTTGCAGACTGGGAAAATTGCGTTCCAAACTTTAGCTGATGACCTAAAACCTGAGTAAGCGTCAGTCTGGGGCTTTGAAAGTTATTTCCCTTTATTAATGTATTGTTTAACTGATTCCTGGCTTGTGCTGCAGATTTGAAAACAGCCGAGTGGCCCAGAAGGAGGGAGGGCTTTTTATCCATATGTCTATTAGACAGATGGAGATGAAAATTGGTCTGAGGTCAAGCCATTTGCAGCGTTCTCACAGCCTTCGATTTTCCTCTCATCCTCACCACAGATCATCTCAAATGATTCAGTAATGACCAAAAGTGCAACATTGACCTTTATTCCCTGGTGGATTACTGTATTTCACAGTCCAAATGGCAGGAAGTCTATACTGTTCTTCCAGAAGGAGCTCAGCATTATTGAACCAGCCCAGCCCTGTGGGAACCCTGTGAGGGCAGACCAGTGGAACAGAATACGTGGGTTAAATTTGGTTTCTGGTGCTCTGGGAAACAAGAATTGACATGTTCTGAACCTACATAATTAATGGAATAATATCTGGGATGCTTTCTAAAAACATGCGAACACATACATTGATTTGTCCACTGGTAAAATAACTGGTGAATTACAGGAGTGGTAACTTCTGGGGGCCCCTGGTTTGTCAATTGTTCTCAGTTCCGTGACTGTGGGTTCTACTTATTTAATGCTTCCCCAGCATGTATTAGACAACACATTGTAACACTGTATCATTTTAAAATTGTAAATTGACATGATTGGGAATAAGGGTATCCCAGGATTTTCTTTGACATACTTTTTTTTTAAACTTTTATTTATTTAAGTGTGTTTTCCCAGGACCCATCAGCTCCAAGTCAAGTAGTTGTTTCACTCCAGTTGTGGAAGGCGCAGCCCACAGTGGCCCATGTGGGGATCGAACCGGCAATCTTGCTGTTAAGAGCACTGCACTCTAACCAACTGAGCTAACAGGCCACCCCTGACATACTTTTGAATATATATTTTTGGTCAATCCATGTAACCCTGAATAAATTTTCTGTCATACAGAATACCTTTTTTCCTGAAAGTAGCTTGATTGTTATCTTGGAGAAATGGTTAATTTTTCTCTCTCGCTTAGATTTCTCTGTGGATTGTATTGTGATACAATGATCAGGTTTTTAAAGAATAATTTGTGTTTAAAATGATATTCCAGTTTGCCTCCACCTGCATTGCTGAGTAAATCTTCTGTGAATCTTTAATACGATAGTGAGGTCTCTCGTCTAGGATCCTTGTACTTAGCATCTTCTTAAATACTTACAGGCTTTTCCAAAAGGTTATGTTTTGAAAATTTTCACTAGCATCCCAGATTTCATATTAATCATTGCCTAAGATGCTTTTGAGAAAATAGTTTTTTTCTCAACTGTTGACTTCAATGTGCACAAGTCCTTTTCTTCCCACAGCAGCTCCTAAGGCAGAGGCAGACTCTCAGTTTGCAGTAGCGTCCCCTCCCTTAAATTCTGTCTTCTAGCCACTTTGAGGGTAAATTGCATTCTGGAGCTTTGCAGGTTTCTTGGCACATGATGTTGATTGAAAAAAAAAAAAATGATTCCCACTTTCTAGCTGGGAAGGCCAGGAACCTTGTCTTCTTTCCCAAAGGACCACAGCTCCAGTAGCTCAGCCTGGGGGCAGTAAGGCCCAGGGTTGGGGCTTCCTGACTGAGAATGAGTTGGGGGCTTGAGCGATGGCTTTGCCCTGGGGCTTTTTCATCACATACATATCTAACTTGGGGCCATTTTGTGGCCATGCCACATGGCATCGATGGCGTGGGCCTCCTGGTGGAATGCTGGTTTCCTTAAGAAGTTGGCTCTGGAAGAAGAGTGTCATTCATGTGTGTGGGTCATTCAGTTGTAGCTTGGTCACCTTAGGCAGGAAATTCCTCTCCCAACTATCTGAATTGGCTGAAGATTCCAACCTGTTAGGGAAATACCCCAAACTGCTTATCCAGTGATCTCCAACCGAGATGTGGGGAGGGGCTGATAGAGGATGATCAAGCCACGGCTCAGGAGGGCTTGAGAGCAGCGGGCCTCGCTGGTTCGCTGTGTCATGATGGAAGGCCAGGAGATAGTGAGATTCTAGACCGCTGGAAGCCAGTACCAACCAAAGACAGGTTACAGAGGCCTAAAGGTAGCTGCAATGAAAAAGAAGTGCTTTAAATTTCATTGCAAAGAAAATGTTACAAATTTTGAAACAACCTCATCAACTTGGTTTTCAGAGGTAACTTGATTTTTGCGTATTCCCATGTAGCCTCTGTCTTTACAAAGGATATTTTATTTTCGTAATTGTAATTTTAGCCTTCCTCCGATGATGGTGACACAGTCGGCTTTGCCTCCCGCTTCTCCTACTATTGTATGATATTATCTAATTTCTTATGCACTCCCTCATGACTAAGAACTGTGAAGAGGGTGAAAGGTGTAGGTTTGCTGGGGTGTGTTCCAGGAGAGGCTTGTTCTCTTTCCGTTCTGAGAACAATACGTGATGACTTCACGGTGTGTTCTGTGACTCACTCTGTAGAGTTTGTCTTAAAAACCTTCTGTGGCGTAACAGTGCATTTTCCTTTAAGGTCGCCAAAAACTGTCTTTTTCCATCATGGGACAAGTCAGTACGATTTCATGTGAACAGCACTTTCTGAACCTCATAATGAGGGCTCCTGAATAATGGAAATGCTGTTCAGGCACTGAAACAGCTGCCATGCTTTTGTCAAGGATGCATCTTTACCAAAATGACAAATTAGAGCCCAAACACTCTGCTTGGCAACAGTTGGGTCAAAACATTTAAGTAATTAATTAGAAGGAACTGAAGGGGGGGAAATTTACACAAATAGACAGTGTTGCAGACTCAACTTCATCTTGGAAGTGCAACTGAATTCTTAAAAAAAAAAAAAAAATGAGGGCAGCCATCAAGTGGGTCCTGCCAAGCTTGTCATTTGCAAATAAATCAAAAGACCATCATTGCTGGAAGGAGAACCAATGAATAGAGTTGCTTTGTCATTCTTTGATGGGCCCCACACTCAAGCCTGCTATTAAAAATGAATGCATTCAAGAGACTCTGCATTAAGAACATAAACAATTAAGGGCACTTGAGTTGCTCTGCTGAGAGCTGCCACGAAGAAGACACGAGAGCTTTCTCCGCTCTCCGGAGATGCAGGCCCCTGCAATCTGTCTCTGGAGGAGCCACAGAATGGGAGCAATTAGTGTTGCTATCTCCGCCCCCGGCAGCCTTCAGCAAGTTTTTTTCCCCTTTCTTTTAACCCCTCCTTGTTTTCAGAGAAGCTTCGAGTGTGAACGATGAGCAGTGAAGGAAGAGTCTGGGCCCAGTTGGAAAGGGCTCAGATTTAGAATTCTGTAGGAGCTGCCAAGTGAGAGGGAGTTGGAACACAAAAGTTATTATCTGCCAGTAATTGGTGACTTATGTTCTGATTAATTGAGCCACTAAACGGTTTCTGTCATCTGGTACTCTTTGTTTTGTTTTAATCATAGGGTTTAAGAAGGGGCGATATTACATTGCCATGGGTGGAATCATTTAAATGAATACTGCTTAAGGTTGTTTCCCACAGTAGGCAAATGTGTTCTGACACCCCCGGTTTGTGTTCTTGCCTTGGTCTTGTTTTGTAAAAAATGTGTGGAGAAGGCTGCCATCACCTTGTGGGAAGGCTTTGGTTAGAGGCAGGCCTGACCTCCCCCTCCTTGTTTCTGACCATAGGCAAGTTTCTTTAACCTGTCAGTCCATTCTCACTGGGGGCCTGTGTGGATTGAAGATTAGAGAGTGGGTGTAAGAAGCCCTGCTGTGTGCTAAGCAGTGGACTGCCGTGGCTAAGGGATGGCAGCAGCTCCTCAAGCTGTGGTTCTTAGTCCAGTAACTGCAGATCACTGGGAACTTGATAGAAATGCAGATGCTAGGGCCCCAGACCTCTTGACTCAAAAACTCTCCGAGTGGGGCTCAGCCATCTACTATTTTAGCAAGTCTTTCCGGTGATCCCAATACACTCTTACGTTTGAGAATTACTCATAACCTCATGAACCATTATAACCTTGACTTAATAAAGATACCCCAAGTTATTTTCATTTGGATGTCTCCAAAACGTGCTTAGTAATTTTATTGACATAATTATGTTTTAAATAGAAAGTCACAGTGGTGCATTAGAATTTAAGGTAAAATTGCCTTTTCATGAGACTACTGGTGAAGCTTGCTATGGTGGGAGACAGTAAATCTGCTGAACAGAGGATGTTCTGAAGGAGGTTTCTAGGCCAAGAAACCTTTCCCCGTCGTATGAAGGGGAGGGGTGTGTTGAAAGATTGCAGTGTTTTGCGTATGTCGTTTTGGGTACGTGGTTTTTGTTCAAACATCTTGAATTTTTATCTAGGTATATCAGATGTCATCTTCAGGAAATAGAAGTGTATTTGTGGGTGCGTTTCTGTGCACTTTGCTCTATTGGTGGGCCAGATCGTCTGCTCTTAGGGCCCATGCACTAATTCTCTCTGCCTGTTAAGGAGAGAGGACTGAAGTACACTTGGGCTGCGACTTACCTAAGGTTTGCAATTTATACCTGAGGTCCCCTGCAAGATGCCCACTGTGCTCTGCAGAGCACTGCCGCCAGGGCAGCAAGGGCACAGTGCCCCGTCGCTGACAGCCCGGGGCTGCTGCTTGTGGTACCATTGTTGGCCCAGAGATGACACGGCCTTGGCCCTGTGCCATCGAGTCCTGTTTGGGCTCCGTTGCTCAGCTTAAAAACAAGGCTGAGTTTATCAGCTTCATTTCTGGTCTCGAGTAAGTTCCAATATCCCACTTCCACTTCCTGGAGAAAGGACTAGGCAGAGAATGTGGCTTCTAATCTTGCTTTATGAGTTTGAGCAAGTCATTTCCTTCAGACGTCGGTTTCTCCACAGGTGACTTGAGGGTTGTAAGGGGGCTGGGCACCCAAATCGTTTCAGGTCTGCCAGCATTGTTGTGACTCAGTGTCACTGCTAGTCACAGCCATGGCAGCCTGGCAGCCCCTTTTTCCCTTCCCAGTTTAATAATACATTTAGAGAGTAAATCAAGGGTAGTGTCCACAAGGTCACCGGAGGGGAGAAAGCCACCAGTACCCACTACCACAGCAAAATCACTGTTTTTATTTCGGGTATCAACAGTCCGTGGCCACATGCATGTGTTGTAAAAACACACAGACGCACTAACATCACACCTTTGTTCTTCCCCTCCTGCTTCATTTAGTAAATATGTTGGCCATTTAAGCATCATTATCATAAATATAACTTTAATAGATACTTGCCTTGCCTTTGGGTTGATGCAGTGTATTATTTAACTGGTCTAGTATTAGGTAACTGATTTCTCAGGTGGGCAAATGTTAACATTTTTCAGAATCTCTGCAGATAGTTGTGATGTGTTGAACTGCAGTTAACATCTTTACCTGGCTTTTTCTCTTTTGCTTTGAAACTAATGCTGCAGTGAACAGCTTCATGCATGGAATGCTTTTCATTTGAAATATTTCCTTAGGATAAATTCTTACCAAAGGGTTTGAATAATTTCATGCTCTGGAAACACTCTGCCCAATTGCTTTCCAAGACGACTACCAATTTACTCTGCCATCAGTAACATTATCATTGTTTCAGTTTCCCAGAGGGCTCATCATCATTGTATTTTATTAAATTTTTAAAAATAACGTAACTGGTTTAAAGTGACGTACCTTACAACCAAATTTGCATTTTGTTTGGTTGCTGGTAAGGTTGAACACTGTCTTTCTGTATTGAACATCATTTCACAGACTCAGAAACTTCTAGTCAGAAGGATTTGGACGTTATCTATCTATTTTGCTACGTGTACTTTGTTTTCATGTTCTTGCCCGTTTATCTGTTGCCAGACACTTCTTACCAACACTCCACTGTGTTTTTCTCTTGGCTTCCTGCTAGGTTCAAGGAAACCAAAAGATGAGTTTGCCAGCCCTCAGCATAAGCAGCATTTTTTATGATCCATCAATTTGCAATTTAATGGTGGTGGAGTTTCCCCTCCCTAAGCTGACTTTGGGCAAGGTGCCGTTGGATTGCTTTGAGACCATGGGCAATTATTCTTAAGCAGTCCTCACCCTGTTTTGAGCCTCAAACAACACTCATTATATGTTACTCTGTGTGTAGTGGAGAAGTGGGCAGACACTGGGGAGTGGCCTCTTCAGTCTTGTAATTAGATGAGGTGTAAGGAGTGGGAATAGGGAGTCGAGCTTTTAGGAATCATAAAATCTTAAAACTTAAGTTCATATGCCCAGAGCATGTCTTCAGTTTAAAAGCCCTGCAACGTACACCAGGGTTTGGGTCACTCTTGGCCTTTGAGGTATTTGACCATATTTAATTCAGTTAAAATATACAGGTACGTGAATGTTACACCTACTAAGTGTAAACCGAAACAACAGGCCCAAAATGGAGTCGCTTATGCTAAGCCCCAGGTCAGCAAACCAAGACTTAATACCTAACCTAACTGCAGTTTCAGCCTCTCCCAGGAACGTAACCTTTAACCAGTCAGCCTAGGATTACCTGGTCAGCAGCATTAGTGAGGTGATCCGCCCAGTAAGCCTCCTCTGTTCCCCTTAGGTGGGCGACCTTGCCTGAAAGAATGCATTCTTTGCTAATAAATTTCCTTTTTGCGCCCCCTCTTTACCTCTCTTTCCTTTTGTACAGCTCTTTGGAATTCTTTTCTATTTGCTAGGTTGGATGTTGCCCTATTTCATGAATCACTGAATAAAGCCAATGAGATCTTCAAATTTACTCAGTTGAATTTTGTTTTTTGACCTAAGATATGATTTCTTACTACCGTGTTTCGCCGAAAATAAGACCTAACTGGAAAAATAAGTCCTAGCATGATTTTTCAGGATGACATCCCCTGAACATAAGCCCTAATGCGTCTTTTGAAGCAAACCTTAATATAAGACCTGGTCTCATTTTCAGGGAAACATGGTATAAACAGAGCCTCATTCTAACATTGTTTTGTAATGGTTCATCTGGTTGTATCTTGATTGCTGAGTCGAGGGTGCACGGGGATTCCGTTTTAGTCTATGAAGCCTCCCTGTAAAGCCTGTTGATTGGGTGCTCTGTGGTCAGTGATAGAGGTGGAGGACACAGCAAGGAGCCTGTCACAGTGTTTAGTCGGAGTCTTGTTCTCATGGCGTCCCGTCTTGTTGGGTTGGGAAGACTCGTATGCCAGCAGCTGCTAGAATCTGTACAGAAGCTTTATTATGTATGATGTAGGCTTAGTTTCCCAGACGATAGCGAAAGCTGTGGGCGACCTTGAAGGACCTAGAGAAGAGTGTGTGTGCTGGTGGGGGGCGGCGGGTGGCAGCTTCTAAGTGGATGTCAGGCTGGCCTTCAAGGGTTGGGATATGAGTCCAGCTCTTTGTCTCTCTGTAATAATTCAGCTATAGTTTCCATATTAGCTTACTTGATTTTGATGGAACACTGAAGTAGATGGTGATAAGAGACCTGTGGCCCAGCGGTTGAAGTGACTTCAGGACACCTAGTCCTGGTTCTCTGAGATGCAACCCCAAGTTTTTGGATTATGAGGACCAACTCTGTTATCACAAGCAAATCAGCAAGGGGAGTTGGCATTGGCAAGGAGAATAAAAGATGGTTCCGAACAGATAATTTGGACTCCTGCTTCCTGTTGCCTCAGTTGGGTGGTGGCTCTCCATGAAGGGAAGGCTTGGTGGTGGGGCCTTTACCCAGCTGGGTGAGTTTCTGGGTACAAAGCTTCCATGAAAATCTGAATTGGGCATAGCTCCTGAATGCTGACCAAATGTTGTTGCCTTACATGGTATCAAAAATAGAGACACAAGGGAAGTTTATAAGCATTTATGACTATAAATGTACCAAATATGTCTTCAGCTTTGGTCAGGAAAATGATTTCTAGGTGGAAAATACAGTTAGCCTGAAGTTTTTTTCCACTGGAGTTGTCTAGCCTTTGGAAGAATTAGAAGGCAGTCTGGAAAGATTACAGAACTTTCCTAATACTTGCTTAAGCAGGGTCAAATATCCAGTTTAACCTGCTTGTGAACTATGTGGTCAGGAATAGAAGCGGGGTGGAAAACACTCCTTGTTAATTTGTGCTCAGTTATAAGAATGCTTTTGCCTTGAAGCAGGAGATAATACTTAGGGACTGTTGTCAGTTTTTAGGCTGCTATTTGGACTATTTTAAGGTCTGGGAAAAGCGTTTCTGAAACCCTCCTGTGGTGATGGTGATATTTTAGAACTTACAAAGCACTGTCAGGGAAACAAGTGGAATCCTCATGCTGCCTGGAGGTACGTACTCTCTTTACAGAGAAGCCAGGGCAGCTCAGGGAATTTCAAGGTAAACCAGAGGTAAGATTTGAATTTAGTTTTCCTTGCTCAAAATCTAGCTCACTTGTCAGAGGATAGTTTAAGATTCGGGTTTGGAGACCTGGCAGAGGGAAGAGACAGCTCGCAAAGGCCCTCCTCTGTTGTTTGTATTTCCATTTCTTCTCCAAACCATTTAGTACAGTAGTATCTCGGTTTTCAAACGTCTCCATTGACGAACATTTCGGTTCTTGTACGTGGTAAATCCGGAAGTAAATGCTTCGGGTTTCGAACACGCCTCAGAAGTCGAACACGTCACGCGGCTTCCGCTGAGTGCAAGATCCTGAGGCCTAGCTGTCGGCTGTTTTTGAATATTTCAGAACTCGAACGGTCTTCTGGAACGGATTACGTTTGAAAACCGAGGTACCACTGTATTTAGAATCCCCAGAACAGATGGTATGGCCTTTGATGTTTAGTCATCAGTTTGAGCTTTGATCTTTAACCTTCTTCCTCCTGTTTCAGTCTTACCTACTCTAACCCAACGTATGTTATCTATGCTTTAATCTGTTCTTCTTTTATTTTTTTCAATAACTTTAATATTATTAAAGGTTTACGAGTTCATTCTGTTCAGACCAGTTCTTAACTATCATCCCGACAGTTAAGTTCAGTTTTACCGTAAAGCCTGTGAATATAACACATATTATTAATTAGATCATCTTTTCTTCAAAAACCAAAATAAATTTTATCAATGTCAAGTACTTAAGTAGAGAAAGTACAATCATAGCAGCACTACAAGAAAATTAAGAATGGCTTCTATTAATTTTGGGATGTTCTAATTCTGACCAAAAGACCAGGAACATAGGAACAATATTCTTCAGTTTGACCACATAAAAACTTAAAGTTATGCAGAGTGAAAAACCCATAGTAAGCAAGGCTGAAAGACAAGTGCGGCTGGAAAAACTATGGAAAAGAGTCATTTGTCATATGGAAAGAACTACTGTAAAAAAGACAGTGATGAATAAATACCGAAGGAAAAATAGAGAAAGGGAAAAATACAGTGGGCCAATAAATACTATTAATATGTGAAAAGATGTTTAACTTCAGGAAGAATCCAAGTGATGCAAATAAAAGTGAGGTTATTTTTTAATCTATTGGATGAAGATTTTTTTAAAAGGTCAACAAAACTTAATATTGACATGGTGGGAGAGAACACATCCTCATAGACTGGCGATAATGTAAATTGGTGAGTTTTTCTGCTGGGCAGATGCATTATAATTAAAAATATGCATACATTTTGACCTAGCAGTTTGACTTGTAGGGGTTCCTTTTAGAGATCTATGTAGAGGGTTATTTGACAGAATTTTTAATTGTGGAAAATAAGGTGAAACATAAATATTAGATTTTAAAAACCAGTATGCCGTATAGTAGAATACACTGATGATATCCTCATTCATACCTGTATTTATTGAATGGAAGGGTGTCCATGATACATTTTTGAGTGGAAATAATAAATTGTAGAAGAACGGTATATATAATGGGACCCCTTGGTATGAAAGTGTATTTCTCCACCCTGGGCTTGTGCATACATACATAGTAAGAGTCTGGAATGATATTTCCCAGAATCACCAAAATGGTGCTCAGTGTTATCCCTGGATGATAGGCTGTGGGGACAGAGCCAGGAGTGCAGTTTCCAGCCTCTCGGCCTCATGTGGAAAGGTGCTGGCTCCGGTAGTAAATGGCCATCAACTGTGATTGGATGGCTAGTTGGCCATCAGCTGTAACCAGTGAGCCATTGGCCACTAATATAACTGCCATGGCTTTGCTAGCAGAAAAATGGGGGCTAGCAAGAAGATGGTGGCTGAGCCAGCAAGCGCGGATTGCAGAGAGGCGGATGCCGCCAGCGAGAATATGACTCCCCCATCTGTAGCTCCATGGGTGTTCCTTTTTGGCCTCACCATATCCTGCGTTCTTATGTGGGGAGCGGGACCAGAGACCCTGCATGCCATGCTACATGACAAATGGCGCAGCGAGCAGGGTCTCCCGCATGACATAGACCTAGGGTTATTTTAACTTTCATTAAAATAAAATAAAATGTCGACGTAAAACACGACATAAAAATGTCGTGTTTATATATAGCTGTGTGTGCTTAAAGTGAGCATTAATCCTCTTTAACATTGGAAAACCTTAAGTGTGAATTTTGGAGAAGGGGGAAATGCTGTCAGGATGTATGGCAGGTAGGGAGCAGGGAGCAAGGACCTAAGAGTCCACGAAGGGCATCCCTACTTCTTTACATATCCCCAATACATGGTGCAGAACACCCTTGCAGAGGAAAGGGACACCTGCCCATACTTTCGAGGAGAGCCATGACCTTGAGTTAGCTGGAGTGAGTGGCTGTGATCAGGTGAATTGGGTGGGGCTGCCCAGTTCTGTTTTTGCACCTGGTACAGCTGCACCCTTTTTGCATATATCTGTTTGCCCTGCTGGTTAAAAGCAAGGTCGTGGGTTTGCACTCGACACCAGTCATTTCCCCTTCTAGTACTGCATTTCTTCCACTGGAACCCTTTTTCATTGATGGTCAGGGAGAATTGAGTTGGGTTGGCCTAAATCCAATCCCATCAAACCAAAGGCCTTGTTGCTCAGTTATCTAGAACCATCTTAAGAGGACAAAAGGCAGCTCTTTTTTTATGTACTTGATTATATGGTTTCTGAGGTTTCTACTTTATCTTGTTCATTCCATTCCCTATTTCTCAAGGGCATGGCTGCGTGCTTCATAATTTTCTTCTCGTGATCTTTTTCATTGCCTAATTCACTAACAGAGGCGACATTAATAAGCATTGACAGTGAATGATGAAATAAATAAGGTCGAAGCTGGGACTCTATTGAGATGACTTTTGTTTTTTTTTTTTTTTAAAGACAGATCTGGTTCTTCAAAGTTCGAGGAAAGCAGAGCTGCTTTGCATTGCTGGCAGGTGTTTAGAGGTGGGACAGGCAGGTGGATTCTACTCCAGGGTGGAAGTGCAGCACTCTTTCTTCCCTCTATTCCAGTTTGGCCCTTGTAGTAGAAGGATGTTGTGGACTTGGAGCTGAGCAGACACTTCTACTTTCTTTAAACAGCCCGTGCTGCCAACACGTAGGACATGCTTTGTCATGTTCAGCTGAACCATGGGCCCTGTCAGTCAGGTCTTCACATTTGATGCTGAATTATGGTGAAACTACAGATACCCAGAATGTCTCCACTTGACTGTCCCTCTGGACTTGTGTTTTGTTTCAGCAGTATTTTCTTGGTTTGTTTGAAATTTTGAGACTTAGTGAAAGCAGCTAACATTGAAGTCTTGTTTCCATTGTGCAAGAGTTGAGACAAGTGGAAAGGAGGTCTGTGGGCTGCTTTCTTCAGCTCTCTCTCCCTCTAGACTTCTCTTGAAAGCCAGACTGCCTTGACGGTGCTGCCTCTCCTCTGGTTGGCGACACCAGTGTGAATGAACTTGCTCTAACTACATAAATGTGCCGTGGTACGCCATAATTGAATAAGTTTACAAACGGGGTTGCAATCACCAGGTTAAATGATCATATAGCCTTACACCATGTAGATTTTGCAATTCAATTAAACTGCTCATTATCTCTTATTTAAGTGAACAATAAAGCGTGCAGTTATGTCTTACTTTGCAAGTGGGATTAATATCTACTGTTTATCTCAAGATGAATATTAGTAACGTAGCCTGGGAAAGCAATTTTATGCCCTCAAGAATGATGTAGTGGAGGGCTCAAGGAAAGGGACCTGGGTATGAAGTTTTATCTTTCTGAACTGATTATGAAGTATACTAAACATTTATATGGCTTTGTCTTTATAGACTGAAATCGCCAAGAGATTGAATACGATTTGTGCACAAGTCATCCCATTTCTGTCTCAGGAAGTAAGTAAAACTGTTCAGCTGTTAAAGTGCAATTATGTTGCTTCTCTGTTTGCAAATTAGCTAGTTTTAAAATGTTAATTTTATCACAAGGAACAAGTGTGAAGAACATCTGTTACAGCTGAAGTGTGTAAACCCCCTGCTATTCCATCTAACAGATCTGAGGGCACACTGTAGAAGTGGTGACAATAGCTCAACCCTCAAATTAATTTTTTTCTGTGGAAAACTGCAACATGACTATCAAATATAAAGCTTTTCTTTGAGGAGGAGGATAGGCTTGATAGCTACTGATGATTATAGGTGTCCTTTCTCTGGAGATCTTTGCTTAGACTGGCTTTTAAAAATGATCCCTGAAGAGTTGACTTGACCATGGAAGCAGGTATTTCATTTGTACTTGTACAGTGGATGACTTACTGCTGTTCATGGAGGGAGTGGAAGCTAATGCTCTTAAAATAAGTGTTCACGTTATAGAGTTATGTACACATGTAATGATCCACCAGGTCTGCCTCCATTCTATTGAGGTAAAAGTCATAGAGGTTTATCCTTAATATTTTGAGGGAGAAAAGCTCTTAAGGAGTAATCTATGTAATTGACTCAAAACCTATTGACTCAGTCTATTTTAGTTTGGCCTTAAAGTTTACCTTACTTTCGGTTACAAGTTCATAAATGCTAAACTGTTTTAAGTGTGTACGGATGCATATATCTTGAGACAGAGGGCAAAGCTTATTGAACTCGGAGCTGAAATGCTGGGTGTCTGTTGAGTTGGCATCTACTGCTCTGTGCTGGATAGCTCCACCTCTGCTGTTAGGGCAGCCTCCGCCAGCATAACATTACTGGATGTTACAATTTAGATTTGTTGGCCTTTTGAGCCCTGTTGTTTGTTAGACTCTAGCAATTGTGGTCTCTGCTATAGTCTCATGCCTCCCAAGCCAAAGACGTGCTTTGTGTTTGTGAGTGGAGTTGGGAGCTGTGTGCCTTCCCATGTGGAGGGAGAAAAATCTAAAAGACTAAAGGAGAGAAATCCCCCGAGTTTCCAAAAACTACTAGTGGGTTGGGATTTTTTGACCAGAGAAGGGATCGCAGATTTAATGCTTACGTTTTAAGTATCAAAATGGGCCATTAAAATGGCTGCAAGCTTTACCTGCTCAAACTTTTCAGAGTGAACCCCTTCTGCAAACCAAGGTGATCTTCCAAATCCCATACTGTTTATTTTCTAAGACCTCAGGTTACCATTTTTGTTGTCCTTTTTGACTTTCTACCATTTCAAGCCAAATTTTCCCATAAGAAGTGAAGTGGCGACTGGTGTTGGTTAGAAATGAGGGAAGAGCACATTTCTGTTTTCCTTTTCCTGTTGGGCATGTGTTCTGTGAAATAATGTGTGCTCGAGAAATTGCATTTAAGTTCATATTATACTTCAATGTGCATTGTATGTGGCCTTTGTCTTCTTGTTGTTACGGTGGGAAGGTACAGTGTGAAGTTCTTGGCTGCCTTGCTGACACCTTTTTTCTCATTGTTTTCAAAGCATCAACAACAGGTGGCGCAGGCTGTCGAACGTGCCAAACAGGTGACCATGGCAGAGTTGAATGCCATCATCGGGGTACGTGGCCTACCAGGTCTACCTCCTACAGTGTGTATAACCAGCTTTCATTTCTTATTAATTTGATGGCTTAATCTATCTATTTGTCTATCTATCTATCTATAAATATAATACTGTGTAGCTTAACATTGACCTATTAGATAAGGTTGGGAGGAGGAGGGAGTTTCAGGTATGCTGAGGTGTGTAGGGGAAGAGAGGTTAGTATAAGGTACATGATAGCAGAAAAGAAAAGCTTTAGGTTAGAGTTTTAAACTCTTTCCTTATTCTGTCTTACTACTTTAAATCACAGTAAGGTCAAGACAAGTCTCAGCATGACCATTTCATTTGGTTATCTTTGCTTCTGCCTTGTGCTTCCTAGGGTACTGGAACCTATATAACTGCTCTTTCTCTTTCATGTGCCTCTTCCATGAATTTTTAAGTCACACCCCAAAGAAAAGAACACTTGCTGTTGAAGCGCAGTGATCATTGTCTGCTCTAGTGCCCTCTAGCCTTCCACCAGCTTTCTGCTCTCCTGTGCTGAGTTCAGTTGGTGCTTCTCACTGGTGACTGGCTGTCAATCACAAGTTATTTGTTCTGCATTAATGAGCCTGGTGAATCGTGTGGTCCTTCCCCTGCATGAGTTCATTCCCCCCACCCCCCACTACAGAATCCAGGATGGTTCTCAGGTTTTCTGCCCTTCCAGATTAAGTGAAAGAAGTAGCTGAAACAAGGGACCATCCTTTCTGATTTTATTCATATGTGAGTGCCTTGAGCGGATTCAAATCACTCATTTATCAATTTATGTTAATTGCTTGTGAGAAGATGCCCTGCTGGTCTTTATAGTTTCCTCAGACACTTTGTAATGATAATTAGACATGCTGCTGTACGGATTAAGAGTGCCATAGTCCAATGACGGCCATAGACAATGGAACCAGTTAATCCATCAGG
The DNA here is from genome assembly GCF_004115265.2 of Rhinolophus ferrumequinum. Lineage (NCBI taxonomy): Eukaryota > Metazoa > Chordata > Mammalia > Chiroptera > Rhinolophidae > Rhinolophus > Rhinolophus ferrumequinum. The sequence goes on along the minus strand of NC_046295.1, from coordinate 45,494,910 downwards.
GTTTAAAATTACATCCCAACTGGAGATGGAGAAAAAAACATAAGAGCCAAGGAGGATTAAAGAATGAGCCTCAGCTTGAAAACTCTCCTTTCATCAGTTTCTCAATTGCAGATCTGCAGTCGGGTTGCCTGTGGTAAGCTATTGGCAGTCAATTAGGTGAAATAAACTGGGAGGGTGACCTTCATTTCCTTTTAATAGCTTTTTCCTCCCTGAAATGGGGAGCTTCAGTGGATTTTCAGCTTAAATTTTATTCAAGCTGCTTTATTACACTTGACAGCTTAGCTCTGTATAAACAATTCTCTCCTCCCTCCCCCCATCCACACTCTGCATTTCTCCCCCTTTAGTATCACATTTTTTGACTGTTACTTAGTGGACTCTCTAATCACATTCAACAAAAAACACAATTACATCTGCATTTGTCTGCTGCCTTCTGTACCCTTTTCTTGTGCAATGAATTGCTTTATTTCAGAGATCAAATCAAATATTCACTGGTACTTTTGCATGTACCGTGTTTGATTAGCAAAGACTAATAGTAAATTGTACTTGTAGCTTGAGCACAGAATTTTTTAACCCAAATGACTGAGGATGGAAAAAGCCTGTTTTGATTAAAGGAAAATATATGCAAAGTAGTTCTCAAGTACCCAGTTAAACTTTGTGGAACATGTTTGTTTTCTGATGGGCTCTAAATTTTTACATATCATTTCTTGGTAGTAGAACTCATATTTTTCAGTGCTCAAAGGCACTGCCCCGTCCGACACATTAGAAAGGAGGAAATTGTATTAACCAGATGTTTATAGGTCATACTCATTTTGAGAAGAATCAGAAAATAAAAATAGCAGGTCATTTTAGAAGGGAAGATGAACCGCTAATTTTATGAATGGCTTTAGTCCAGGAAACATGTTGTTGAGATTATAAAGGCAGATTAGCTCTGCTAGCAGCAACAATAACCCAAATCAGTGAATTGGGCCCAGCACAAGACTTCATGCCAATTGCATATCTTTAGCATACTGGCATGTGTGGTTTTTATAATTGTAATTTTTGCATCAGTATATTAATTTATGTCAGAGGCTCTTTTAAAGTTTGTGGTGATCAATAATTATCCCGCACCTTAAGTTTCATGCTCTGGCACATGCTTGATTTTTGCTTGAAAGGAATTGCGTGCCTCCTCGAAAATCGAAGTAGCATAAAATTGGGTTGACAATTCAGTGGACCTTTGTACCCCTTCATTGAACATGCAGTGTGTCAACCTGTCTCCCCAGAGGGGAGGAGGCTCCGGGAGGCTGTCTGTTCTTACAAGCAGCAGCTGCGCACAGAGTAAATGCAGCCCGGTTTGATAGCAGCTGTCAGTATTGTTCAGGGACCAACTTAGGGTAAAGAACAATGAGAGAGGCCACGCTCTTCGTCTGCATCGACTTTCAGGCTAAGAAAAGAAATAGTAATTTAACGGTTTAGACATCTATTACAAGTGTGAAAGATCATGAAAGAGTACCCTTTAAAATGCAAATGAGCTGAAACATTCTCATTCCCTTTAAGGTACAATCAAGGCGCTTACTGCTTGCTTGACAGGGCTGCAGATAATTCTCTTTAGCAAACCTGGAAGAAGTTAAATCTTCTCAAGGGCACTAAGCTTCTGGGTAAATGCAGCTTGTGTCCTGGGACCGTGGATGCTCTGTTAGGAGGAAGAGAGAGATTATATTTTTTTCCATTTGTGTTGAGTGAATTAATGGTGCCCATTTCTTATCAGCATAAAAAACTTAGTTCTCATATCTGACGGAAAGCTGAATTATAAATCTCTTCCATCACAGCACCTGCCTTCAACTTGCATAGATTACTGGTATGTAAGAAAAAATAAGTTTCTTAGATTGTTGATATTTGGAGACACTATTGAAATGTTTTTGTTTTACAATTTTTAATAGCTTTCATTGATAGCAAATTTGATAATTGGCAGAATAATAACTGCAGCCCTACTTTTTGAATTTTGGTTTTCATTTGTTCTTTTGCCATTAAACGTGTTATGTTCTTGCAACAATAGAAAGAGTATTTAATAAGGCGGAGATCTTAATAGACACAGGGTTTGTTTGTTTTGACACACAACTCGTGCTTTGGAAAACAAGTTCATTGGGTGAAGGGAACTTGCTCATTTGAGATTTTGACTTTTTTACATCAGAATAGTCTCCACAATTTAAGCATCCCTCAAAGACTTTCATTTATTTATTTGGAATTCAGTTAAAAAGGCTCAAAATGAAATAGATTAGTTAATGATGTAACACTGTATTTGTGGGATAGGTAATGGCTGCCTGTAGGCAGAGAAAATTGACAGCAGGGACTCTTCAGGATCATTGCCCACTGTTCTGTTTGGGGAGTTGGGAATTAAGAGCTCGCTCTACCTGCACTGATCCTAAATAATCAATTTTAGTTTAATTTGGAATTCCAAATAACTAATGTTATCTTTTAATCAGGTTTCCATGACATAATTAATAGATACCACCATATAGGTACAGGCTTAGATACCTACATATCTGCACGTACAGATTTCTTTTTGAATTCAGGTATAATTTATATGTAGTGAAATGCACAGATCTTACATGTACAGTCTGATCCCTTTGGGTGCCTGAAGGACCCCTGTAACCACACTCCTCCTCTCAGGGTGCAGATTGTTTCCTTCATCCCAGGAAGTTCCCCTGTCCTTCTTCTCAGCCAGTTTTTCCCCCACCTCCTCAGGAAAGATGGTTGGTTTTTGATTAAAAAGTAAAAAAGAGCAGAGTGTGATTTTCTCTTTTAAAGAAAACAGTTGCATAAGTTGTATATCTGTTTCTAACCAAGTGTCTGCTACCAAACTTTGTGGTGCTGTGTGCTCATCTTTCTAAGAGCATTTGTATTGCGTAACCTAGGGCAACATGTGGGCCGAGAATCAGATGGACTTGAGTAGGACACTTGGCACTGCCACTTTTTAGGTTTGTGACCTCGGACAACCAGTTCACTTCCATCAGTGTCCCTACTGAGTGGGGGTTGTCCTTCCCAGACCACAGAATGCCAGGTTCTGGTAGCCGCCTCAGTGCTAATGTTGGGTGTAAGAAAATTTGAGCAGTTTTCCATAGCAAATGCCTGTGAACTTCAGGAACTCAAAAAATTGGGTGTTAATGTAGGTACCCTTGTTTTTCTTTCCTTATTTATTTGGAGATAGTCTGACTTATTTCTGTGAATGTAACTTCTGTCAAGGCATGTGGGGCTCAGGTTTGGGGCTCCAATTATTAGTCCGAGTCGTATATTCCTACTTCATAGGCAAGTTTGTAATTCCCTATCCTTTAAAGCAATTTAGTATGGAATAAAAGAAGTGTAAGTTATTTTGGGATGTCCGGCTATGCATGTTTGTGTAGGGAATGGCTGTGAATACAAGCTCCTGATGTGTCTGTGAGCAGCGGCCTTTCTGTCTGTAAGAGATTGAGTTGTAGACCTAAAGGGCTCCCCATTGTTGCACGAGATGATTGGTTTAAGGATTAGCAAAATGTTGGAGTATTTTTCTTCTCTGGCTGTAGCTGTCAGCTGTCTGTAGGATTTCAGTGTGTGAAGTTGAAGAGGGTGAGGTTAGCCTCTTACTCTTGTGACTATGCAGTTAGTCCCTGGAAAGCCCATCAATAACCCAGCTGCAAGTTTCTGTATAAAACAAATTCACGCCAGGAGAAGAATGCATAACTTGCTACCAAGAAGAGAGAACGAAATGGCTACAACAAACATAGATCTTCTAGCTCTGCTAACTTGTGTTTAATGACATACCCTCCACTTAAATTCCTGCATTCCAGTCGTTTTATTAATTTTCAAAAGAGAAGGAGCAGTATTGCAAAAAAGTTTTTTATGCATCTTCCCCTTACTTGTTTGGTTCAAGTTAGTTTTTTAAAGTACAGCTAGGTATCTCTCTGACAAATGCAGGGCTTGGTTTCAATGTCTGGAAGTTCTTCTGAACAGTTAGAGTGCTTTTTAGTTATTAGAAAAATATTTGAAGTATTGTTTCCTTTTGTAATTCCCCACCTATTTTCATATGATTTGTACTTGATTTATTGGAAAAAGCATGCTATTGACCCCCTTTCAGAGTAGAGAGAGTAGCGCACCCCATTTTATGAGTTACATCAATTCATTTTCTTAAAAAAATTGATACATAATTTACATGCCATAAAATTCACCCTTTTAAAGCATATAACTCAGTGGTTTTTAGTATATTCACAGACTTGTCCAACCATCACCACTACCTAATTCTAGAACATTTGTAACACTGCAAAAACAAATTCCACATCTCCGTTAGCAGTCAGTCCTCTTGCCCCACCTCTCCTCAGCCTCAGCAACCCACCAGTCTTTTGGTCTGGATTTGTCTATTCTGAACGTTTCGCATAACTGGAATCATATATGTGACCTTTTGTGCCTGGCTTCTTTCACTTAGCATAATGTTTTCAAGGTTTATTCATGTTGTAGGATGTACTTCGATCCTTTTTGTTGATGAATAATATTCCATTGTATCAATACGCCTTAATTCACTCGTCAGTTAATGGACATTTAGGTTGTTTTCACCTCTCGGTTATTTATTAAGAATAATGCTGCTATGAACATTTGTGTACAAGTTTATGTGGACATGTTTTATCTTGGGTCTATAGCTGCTAGGAGTGGAATTGCCAGGTCAAATGGTAACTCTGTGTTTAACGTTTTCAATTTTTTAAAAAAAATTTTTTAAATTGGGGAATATTGGGGAACAGTGTGTTTTTTCAGGACCCATCAGCTCCAACCAAGTCCAGTCGTTGCCCTTCAAGTTAGTTGTGGAGGACGCAGCTCAGCTCCAAGTCCAGTCACTGTTTTCAATCTTTAGTTGAAGGGAGTGCAGCCCACCATCCAGTGTGGGAATTGAACTGGCAACCTTGTTGTTGAGAGCTCGCACTCTATTCAGCTGAGCCATCCGGCCGCCCCATTGGCAGCTCAGCGGCAGCTCGTTGTCTTCAGTCTAGTTGTGGAGGGCACAGCTCACTGGCCCACGTGGGAATCGAACCAGCGACCCTTTTGTTAAGAGCTCACGCTCTAACCAACTGAGCCATCTGGCCGCCCCGTGTTTAACTTTTTGAGCAACAGCCAGGCTGTTTTCCAAAGTAGTGGATGAGAATTCTAATTTCTCTACATCTTCTCCAACACTTGTTGTTTCATCTTTTCGATTCTAGCCATCCTAGTGGATATGAAGTGGTATCACATTTGTGGTTTTGATTTGCATGTCCCTGATGGCTAATGATATTGAGCGTCTTTTCATCAAAACTATGTGGTTTTAGAAGTGTAACTACCTAAATAAACGTGACTTTTTAAACTTTATGCTAATTTAGGCCTGTAAGTCCCAGGGCTTTCTGGTGACTGTCAACAACCGTAACAGTCATCCAGGGCCGGGCAGGTGGGATGGAGCAAGTCCGTGATGACATAGGCTGAGGTGGCCTGTACGGATTAGCTGAAGTGCAGAAAGAAGAAAGAAGAGTTCAGATCCTTTTCAGAATTTTAGGCCTTCCTCCTACTGGCCTTAGTTTTTTTTCTCTCTGTCATTCTCTGTGTGCTCCAGCATTGAGATGGGGCTTTTCAATGGATCGCTGTTGTTGTTTAATTGTCTTCAAGTGGCTTGAGAATTCTTGGCCCCAGGAAGCAGTTTCTGCCTGTTTATCACCCTTTCCCCTCTTCACGGGAGAGGCCATTCATATAATGGGAGGTTTTCAGATAACTCCTGGAGTAGTGTCCTTGATTTTTCTGCTGCCACACAGCTGTTTCCCACTTTTCCCACTTGTTTACTGTAGCATACCAATTTTCTTTTTCTGCACTCTCCCAAGATAAGAACTGAGTGTTTTTAAAGAACAGGGAAATAGCAGAAATCAAGTAAGAGTGATTTGGAAAGAACTGTCAACAAATGCTACTTTCACATTTTTCTGCTTTAAACGTGTTTAAATACCAAGTGCTATAAATGCCACTTACTGTCACGCTTTTAGCATTAGAGATGCTATTTGGGGCATGGCTTTAGTTCTGGTTGGGTTGTTTGTGATCTGTGTGACATAGTTTTCTCTGAGGTTATAAATGGGGTGAAAGTTCAGAAATTCAAGTTGATTCAGTGGTTGGTGAAAAGGAACTTAGCATCCAGTCAGGGCGAGGTGGGCACGGGCCGTCACTTTCATTCTGGGTGCCCTTTCCAGTTGTAGAGGCAGAGCTCTGTGGTGATAAAACACACGCTACACCTGTTTTAGAAACAAAAATGTAGAAACACTACAGTATTACGTTAAAGCTCTGAATGTAAACAGCAAAAGTCAGTTTCATTATGGTAACATAATTGATCCAGGCTGTGCTAGGTAGAATGTGAATTAACATTCTAAATGCGTGGCTGTTGTTTGACATGGATGAGGTTACTTTATTCCTTGTGGGTTTTCGGTATCATTAACTCAGAGTTTGCTGTTTGTTTTATTAATACTTGTCTCACTCCCAGCCTATTCACATTGTTTAGGTAAGAGCAAGTACATTCATCTTATTCTCCAACCTAAACCTGTCCGTAATCACCTCTGAGGCACCAGAACACCAATATGTAAAAGTTCCCAGTGTAGTTCTTTCCAAATTGTTTTACACAATGTGAAGTTTTTGTTTGTTTTATTTTGAGATTGTTAGTGGAGTCAGATCTAGGAAGCAGATGCCCCCCGTCCGCCGCCCCCCCCCTTTCTTTTGAGTGTGACAAGGTACTCGTACTCCATGGTGATATGATGAAGAGACAGTGAACAATTGAATGTTGAAAAGTTTTATTCCCCCCCCCCTTTCTGCTTCCCCCCTTCTTCCCCCCACCCCCACCCGTTCAATCCGTTGTTTCTCAATCTAGTTGCGTAGGACACAGCTCCCTGGCCCATGCTGGTATCATGAGCCTTGCGCTCCCCCAGCTGAGGCAGTCAGTCGTCGGTCGGCTGCTCACAGCAGCTCACGGCAGCTCTCGCCGGCATATGGCCACTCACAATGGCTGTCAGCCACTCAGGCTAGCCACCGGTTGCTCATGGCGGCACATGGTAGCCCACAGCAGCACACGGAAGCCTGCAGCAGCTCATGCCAACCTCCGGCTGCTCATGGCAGCGCAGCTCCAAGGAGAGCCGTTGTCTACAATCTTAGCTGTAGAGGGCGCAGCTCACTGGTCCATGTGGGAATCGAACCAGCGACCTCGGTGTTAGGAGCAGGGTGCTCCAACCACCTGAGCCACAAGGCAGGCTTGTTATTTATTTTTTAAGCAACAATTTGGCAAGTCCCTAGCATTCAGAAGCATGAATTTTAATGTAATGGAACAGAATTCCAGCTTAGATCTAGACCAGAATTTCTCAACCTAAGCACTATTAACATTTGGGGCTCAATAATTCTCTGTGGCGGGGGGCTGTCCTGTGCTTTGTAGGATGTTTAACTGCATCCCTAGCTTCTCCCACTAGATACCAGTAGAATTCTAACCCTTTTATCCCCAGTTGTGACAACCATAAATGTCTATAGACGTGTCCAAATGTCCCTGGGGTGGGGAAAGGGGTGTGTGTCAAAATTGCTCTGTTTGAGAAACTTCTGGTCTAGTTTGATAGCCTGTATTCAAACTAGATTCAAACTGTATTCAACTGTATTTCTAAAAACTACCATTGCTCATTAAAAAATGCTTTTTCTGATAGCTTTGTATAAACTGTTTTGCTTGTGTGTTCTGTGCTATATAAATCTAAAAGCATTAACTTAAGAAAAAAAGTTTACTAATTAGTGTAAGCTAATGAATGGATAGACGGTTGAATTTTCCCACCCTTGCTGTCTTGTTGAGAAAGATTTAGTAGTTTCCCATGACATTTTCAAGTTTGGGTCTATAGAGGACTGATGCATGTAAACTTCTCTAATTGGCAGAGCCATTAGTTTTTTTTAGGTTTTGTTGGCCTTATAGCAATGTCAGTATCACTTTTTTTCTAAAATACATATTTTAAGTAGCATTCATGTTTTTTATTTTTGTTTTGTTTTTTTTTCCTTTTGGTGAAGGTGATGGATACTAGATTATCTGTCTCAGGTAAGCCTTGTGGAGAAAAACTGTTCTTCCAAGGACACATGGGGCAGGTGGGCTGCTCTTTTGGAGTTAATTGTTTCACTCTCCAGGATGTGGGCCCTCTATTCATTTCCATAAATACTTTATCTTTGCAATGACACTTCTTACCCTTAAGCATCTTCTGCTGAGAGAAGCCAGAGCTCTCTCTGTTTAGGCTTGATTCTTTATAAGCTTCCTTGGAAGACAGCTGGAACAGATAGCGTCCTTTTTCAGATAACAGGGACAGAGAATCGGGAAGTGGGGGCTAGAGAGTTGGCACTCTTGAGTTGTAAACCTAGGAACAAATTTCAGTCCGTGACTGCTGCTTCTGCACGGTGCAAATGGGTTTATGTCTCTGGGTAAATGTCCAGTGGTGAGTTTGTAGTACTGCATGCCCTTCAGCTTCTCGTTACCTCAGAAGAGAAACGTGAGGTCTCTGCTGGAGCAAGAAGTCACCCTCTTCCTTCTCCTTGCTTGGGACTGCTCCTTCTGTACCTCCTTATGAGCCTGACGGGGCTGCTGCCGTCCCAAGAGAAATTCTGTTCTAGGGAACAAAGCTTTGCAGTCATCGTTCTGGCTGAGTCCCGTGGCAAACCACCCTCATCTGAAATGGGAGCCATGATGCCCACCTTCCCTGCCTCAAGTGTGTTCTGAGCTGAGGCCAAGATACTGGATATTAAAATACATATTATCTGGGAGCTGTACATGGCAGGATAAAGAAGTAGAATGAGACAGCAGTATCCTCATTTCCGTTTTGAAATGGTTTCGCTTTGAAAAAAAAATAGAAGAAGTTTTCAAGATGGCCAAGCTATGGGCGGAGGAACCCAGTTGCCTTTAATAATGAACAGTGAGCTATTTCTTGAAGGGGAAGCTTAGAGCACGGCAGAGGTGGAGTTACCCACGGCCGGGTAGGCTTCTGGATCTCCCCACTGACGATATCAGCCTGAATGTTGGGTTTTCTCTGGCGGTCTGCTTCACAGCTGTTGCAAGCCCCTTGATTAATCTTTCTTTTCAGTAACATATCAGAGTATGCTTTCCAGTTCATCTTTCTAACAACTAACTTAAATTTGGTAGAAAATCCACTTCCTTGAGTATCCAAATGTTGCTTTTGCTCTGACATAAAACCCCAACCCTGATGTCGCCTTTCAGTGACTTGCTTCTGGATTTTGGGGGGAGCAGGGACGTGCAGGGAGCAGTGATAGGGTAGTGACCTCCACCCTGTAGTTAATGCCTTTCCCTCTGCTGAGCCTCTCTCATCTTTTAGTCAGTGCCGTGCTTAATTACCCTGTTGCACTCACTTGTGTATGCATCGCTGCATTTCCCTCCCAGAAGCCGGACATAGCTCTTACTCTCCAAGTAATGATAGTAATTGCTGGTAGGGCCGACCTGGTCCTCATCCTTCTCCGAGCACATTTCTTATGGCAGGTGTCTAGTTCCTAATTAAGTGCTAATGAGCATGCCTAGTGGACCGTGACTCTGCTGCCAGCTTCTTCAGTTTTATGTCTTGCGATTGCTGAGCTCTTAAAAGGTGACAGAGCAAGAATTAGTGTCTTCGGGATGACAGGAAGGTGATTTTCTGCGTAAAGAAATTGTTACTATGATCTCAAATGGCGAATGAGTAGTTTTATAAATACTTTCTGAGAACACTATTAATGCTGCCCACTTGGACCTCGCCCCCTGTTCCAATTTCCCTCTAATTAGAACTGGAAGTTTAAAGAGAACATTGGCCCTGACAGGTTTTTTTTAAAAGATGCTAGTAGTGGTTGAAGATTTACTATAAAATGATTGTAGACACCAATTTCTACTTTTAAGATGCTGTTTTGTCTTGCTCTTGAGGGTGGGAAGCATATTTAGGAGTCAATTAAAAATCAGTGGTCTGGGTGGAAATTACTGAAGACCTGGCATGAAGATTTAATATATTCAGTACACGCAAGGGGGTAATAAATAAAACGAGTAATTCAGTCCCAGGGAAGTGAGCACAAATCAGAATCTTAAGAATTTCCTAACATTACACCTTAAAAATTGAGCTTTAATCGTTTTTACTGTCTCATCAAAAACGAGTTTTGTGTTGGACAGCTGAAATGTGGCCAGATTTATGGTCGAAGGGCCATTTCTTGGCTACTTTCTCATTCCCTACAACATGCTCTTAAATATAACATATGAGAGCACCGATACTTTTCAATGTGAACAGATCTGTAATCTCTGGAATGGGTTAAGCAATAGAACGAAGGCATTTGGGAACGGGGACTTGGGTCACTGTGGTTGGTGCCTCACAGGACTAGCGGGCATGTGTTCCCGGCAAGGTTCTTGGCCTCTCTGGGTCTTAATGTTTTTCCTCTGTGCCATTGAAGGCCTGGGTTTGGGGCATAGAACTCTGAGAAAGAACGGATAAACAAAGCTTCTCCTTAGCTAAGGTTTCTTCCCGCTCTCCCGTGCGTGGCCCCCAGAGGCTCCCCACTGTATGTGATGGTGCAGTGGTGCTGGAGCGCAGCCCTGCGGGTCGTTCCTCCAGGGATTCCTCCCTCCTGCCTGCAGGGGAACCTCGGCAGTTTTCTCAACACTTCGAGCCTGGTTCCTTTTGAGAAAAGGGAATATCAGTACCTCCTCACAGCTCTGTGAGGGCTTAGTGAGAGATGGGCACTCAGTGCCTGCGGGTGGGGTGTGTAAGGGATGCTGGTTCTTCCTGCTTTCTGAGTTCTGTGAATTAAAGATAATACTTGGGCTTTGTTTCATCATACCATTGTGGTAAGTTAACGCAAGAATGCTGGGGTGAAATGGAGTCACCCAATAACTGATGACTACTCAGGCCTGTCGTTATTGTATTATCAGATGCATATCCACGACTTTAACCTTTCTGAAAACAGGATGAGTCTTAAATCTAAAAATGTATGGCATCTTAGATTCAGTGGCATCCTGGATGTCATCCCTGGAGGCACTTAGCGATGGAACTAACATGTGAGTTGCCTACTAAGCCAGGCTTGCTGATGATAAGCAGCTATACTCTCAGGGGCAGAGTTATGCCAGAAAGTGACAGTGTAGGTCTGAGGATTATATTTGGGGAAGATTGTATCTTATCTGGTAACTGAGAAGTTGAAATCTTTTGATGAAAGTGCTAATCACATTTTTTCCCCTTTTCCCTCCCTCTGTCTTCCCTTTTTGCTCTCTTCACGTGTGTGTCAAACCTGTTGTTTCCTCCATCCTCTCATGTCATCTGTATTTCCCCCACCCCCATGCCACCGCTACCGCCACCACCACCTCCTCCTCTTCTCCCTCCTGCCCTCTTTCACCACCACCAACAGCAGCAGCAGTTGCAAGCTCAGCATCTGTCTCATGGCCACGGACCCCCAGTCCCCCTAACGCCTCACCCTTCAGGACTTCAGCCTCCTGGAATCCCGCCCCTGGGCGGCAGCGCCGGCCTTCTGGCGCTGTCGAGTGCTCTGAGTGGGCAGTCTCACTTGGCAATGAAAGATGACAAGAAGCACCATGATGCAGAGCACCACAGAGGTGAGAGGCCGGGCAAGCCAGATTAGGACTTTTCCTCGCACTCATGCAGTGCTGCAGGGTTGTGTGCACTGCTGCAGAGAGCCCCACCCTATGCAGAGAGCAAACAGTGAGCTGAGAGGACCTGGCACACAGCTTGGCCACTGAAACACAGTTCACCCTGGAGGTTCTCAGGGTGTAACTTGGGCATCTGTAGATTTCCCAGTCTCTTTAGATTGCAGGCATCTTGACATCTTGGCAACTGCCTAGTTAATGCCAGTGGCCTGTACCATATTATGGAAAACTGTTAACTGCTTAATTGGGTAATTTTCAAAGAAAGTAATGTTGTTAAATGGGGCGAAATAAGAAGTTAAATTTGAAAGTGAATGTGTTCAAATGAGAGGTTTGATAATTGCATCTGTTACTACTTAGTTTCATAGGCTTTAATTCTAGTATGCGTTAAATATTGGGCAAAATTGCACTTGACTAATTTTTTGAAGAAAAGTAATTTATTCTGTCAAGAAATAAAAAAAATAGGCTTTGTGTATGGTTAAACTGTAAATCTTATGTTTACAAAATACTGTAATTTTCAGGAAATCACTGTATTAGGAATGTGCAATGACTTATATAAATAAAAGCCATTTTTAAAACTGTTTGGGGCTTGTGTTCTAATTATTCCCCCCTTTTTTTTATTTCTGTTCTTGCCTCTGTGTCTGAACGGGCATGTCTGTGCGTTTCTTGGTAACCTCGGGAGCAGACAGAGAACCGGGCACAGTAAGTACTCTACCGCCTGCTGCACGTAAACACACCCCTTCCTGCAGCGCGTCCCAAGCTGTCTTTCTTTAAACACAGGCACAGACGCACATATTCATCCCTGTCTCAGTGACCTGGTTTTTCTTTAAACTTAAAAAAAAACAAAAAACAAAAAAGACTATCCTCCTCACCCTTGCCTTTTTAATAAAAGTTTTGTTAGATGAGAGCGACATGATTTGGGGACAAAGCTGTTTGCTATGATCTGTATGTGCCTCAGACGCACTTGAAAAATACGTTTACTGTTGCATTCTGAGTCCAGGTTGCCTGTAGTTTAAAAGAGTAGGCATATTTATCTTAAAATCAGTTTTATAGGCAAGAGGTCACAATCCATATGTGAAATTGGTTAGTAATGTGATTTTTCTACCTGAACCATTCGTTATCCTCTGTGAATGCATCTTAGTTGCTAGGTTTCCATATCTAGTTTTCTTTTCATAATTGTCCTTGCAGTGTGAACTCGAACTTAAATTTATTTTATACCAAAGAACTGAGCATCTGAGCAAGCTCTTAGAAACAAGGAAATTCAGTGGATGGGGGTTCTGTGCTTAGAGAGGCCATCTTTCACCTGCCTCAATCTTGCCCATTTTACATAATGCACACTTGATCTGTACATGTATCTGCCAGTTAGCTGTGGGGAGATTTGTATCTAAAAATGCATCTCTCAAATGTTGTGGAGCAAATAAAGTGAGAAATTGGCCCCTTTTCAGTAACGATAACCTACATTTTTTGCCTCATTTCCTGCTCCTTTCTGAAGAAGGCATCGTTTTGGTCATCTTAAATCTAACTATGGTTGAAAAACAAAATACTGAACTTTTAAATCATTTTTATATTTTTTTGTTATGAGTTTGGGGGGAAGATATTTAAATCTTTTTCAGTTTAAAATGTTTAGATTTTTATTTTTCCCCTCTCATGTACAAGAGTAGCTACTTTAACAACTCTTCTGAGACAGGATGTGTTCAGGGGAACGGGGTGCTGGTGAAAGGATGGGGTAGGTAGGTTTAAAATTCCAGTGCTACAGCTTTTCTCTGGAAAATGTTGGGGGGAGATAAAGTGATAGCTAGGAAATAAAATATGCACTACTTCTAAAGTATAAACCTAAGTAAGCCGACTTTGATTTATGGAGGTGACCTTTATGTTTTTTGCTGTTTCAAGTGTCCCTATAGATTGTCATCTTTTCTGCTATGTTCATTCAATAGAGTGTCAAATTAAAAACCTTAATCCTGGACCAGAGAATAGACGGCAGAGGATGTTGGGTGAGCCCATGTCCTCGTGTCTGCTGCGTGCTTTAATTTATTGAACTTATTCTAGGTTTTAGACTTTTATTTAACTTTTTGTTCTCAGTACTCTTGTTTCACCTTAAATCACTATATTCATTTGTTGTTTACTGTATGAAAGGTAATAATATAGGAAATGCATGTGTAGTTAGAGATGTGTAGGCACATACATCACAAGCCCTTTCTCAAAGAACTGAGGAGAGGCAATCAATATATTATACTAAAAGATAGACTGTAGAAAGTTTCGGTAAAAATTCTTGACAGTTGTGGAAGGGGTACTATTGTATGCACCTCTATGAAATGCCAGGACAGGAGGGGTAGAGGTTTGCATGCTTCAGCTAATAGAGGCATTTTTCATACCTCTGTATTTCTGAGTGTGTATAATAACCTCCTGTTTGTATTTTACCTCCTATTTGTATTTTTGGGTGAAAAATGTAAGCAAAGAACTTAATTCATTGGGGAAGTGAGTTCTTGAATTTCAGGCAGCTGTAGATTGTTTCTAAGTCCACAAGTTGAGTGAATTAGCAGTCAGTGAACTTTCAAGTCAAAATTGCATAAATTTTTACTTGAAATGCATTGCATAAAACATTGTATAAAATAATATAAAATAAATGGTTACTTAACGTTACTTGCATGCTTCCTTTCTCACATCAAATTTTGGACAAGTCTCAATGATAATTTCAGTGAGTGTTTTCAGAGTAAGTATATATATTTTTTTCTTGCCTAATTATTACAGAAAACTCTTGGTGATGATATAAAATGGGAAAACTACACTAATTTGTAACAAACATTTAATTCAGTCTAGAGAGGAATTGTTCACTGTCCACGTAGATGGGATTTTCTACCAGTTATATAAAATTAATTAGCTCTTCAAACTTTGTGTAAAATTGAAATAAGAAGCAATAGTTAATAAGATAATATGTACTACTAGTGCCTAAAATATTATAATACTTAATCTCTTTAATAAAATAGTTTGAATTATGAAGTCAGATTTTACTTGGCAGATAAGGTCACTTGATTGTAATGCTGCTTTTTTGTTTTTTGTTTTCCGCACCCAGTTAGGGGTTAAGGGCAGTTGCTACAGGGCAGTGGTTTTCATATCTTATGATCTCAGGATCTCCCCTTAAATTAAAATTATTGATGACCCCAAAGAACTTTCATCTATAGGGGTTATATATTTTGAAATTTTTCAGAATTAGAAATAAAACATTTTAAAATCACTTGAACAGGTAAAGAGCTACTTAATTTAATTGTGTTAACGTTATTATTGAAAAATAACTATTTTCCAGAATAAAAAATTGTAGTGGCGAGAGTGTCTTTCTTTATCTTAGATGTTTGCAAATGTCATTAATGCCTGGTTTAACAGAGGATAGCTGGATTCTCATCACCTTCAGCATTCTTTCTGTTGCGAAACATTATTTTGGACAAAGTATAGGAAGAGAGTCCTCAAAGAGATATGTTAGGGTCTCTGGGAATGTCAGGCATCTTCGGAGCAAACTCTTTAAGAACACTAAGGAGATCTGAAAAATTCCAGAATGGTGTATGGTCTTATATTTTCCTGCTCTTCTTTCTGTATTAAACAAATACTAGTTATATCAGTGCAAAACCCAGGGAATCATATAGATTGAGAGAGAATGTCAGTGTGTGTGGATTTTTGTCTGTGAGTCCAAAACTAGTTGGTTCATAGGTTGTATTTGTTTATTTTTATTGACAAAATTATTCCACTTGATAGTGTAAGGTTTTATGGCTGGAAAACAAGTGAGCCTTAATGTAATCTGTTTTAATGTAAGTAAAACCCAGGAAATGAAAGCATTAAGAACAGAGTTGAAACTATAGACACTATTTTTAAAGTTTCTTTTTCTGAATGAGATGAATGATAGCTAGTAACTTCGAAGAAGTTTATTTTGCTGTATGGCTGTTGTTTTTAAATTAAGATTTGACTACTATTTTTCTAATTTGCAAAACTTGGTTGTTGTTTTTAGCATAAACCTACTATCAGAATGATACTGTTAAGGAAAGAAATACGAAATGACCTAACAAAGGCTTTTATTTCTTCAGCGGTAATAAAAAGCTTTAGATGTTTTAATTAAAGATGAATTGCATTAAATTAAAGGGACTGTCATTTAAATAAGTCTACGAGAAAGACCTGGAATTAGAGTATTGACAAAGAGTTGTATGGCTTTTAGCAAAATAGAGAATGTGTGTTTAGATACTTATTTGTTTAACAGATATTTATTGAGCACTTACTATGTGCCAAGCACTGCTTGAAGCACTACATATACTTATTGCCATTTTACAGTGTTGTCGTTTAATAACACAGTCAAATATTTGTTGACTGAAAAGCACTGAACTACTTAACCCATGGAATATGTGGAAAGGGAGGAGATGAGAGGGGTGGTATTTGGGAGAGACTCCTCGTCTGTGGACTTAGGCCAGGTTCAGAGATGGGCCTCAGAAGGTTCTTGAACTGTCTAAAAATTGTATGCAGAGTGCTCTTTTGCATAATTCTGGGGAGAGAGAACTTCTCAAAAGGGATTCCTGGTCCAGAAAAGTTCAAGTACAATTCACCTACATTAGAGGTCCTAACAGTACTATTACCATCATTTTATCAGTAAGACACCAAGCTCAACGAGCTCGGGTGCCTCTGGTCATGTATTTACGTAGTTAATGGTGGTGGAGAATTAGATTGTGTCCCTCTGAGGGACCATGTTGTCACTCCCGTAATTCTAAAATTATCGGGTTCATATTTAGAACTTACTTAAATGCAGTTATGACAAGCATCACTGTACTTAATGTAAGGTAGTGTCTTTTCTCCAGCTGTTCTTCTACTTGACTGGTTAATTGGCAGAGGGAGAACAGGACCACTCATCACTTTTTCTCAAGACAACACAGTACTAGAGAGGGCAAGGAGGAAATAGAAGGCTTGCTTTGGAGAATACTTTATTGTTGGTCTTTTTCTAAAATTTTATTTTTTGAATATCACATTGGCTCCAAGTGGCTCTTTAGGACTGTGGCCGCTTAGGGGTGGTGGTGATAGAAGAAAGAACACCTGTTTTGGACAGAGGCAGACCCCAGAGGAATTCTGGCTGCACAGGCAAGGTTTATCATCCTTTGCAGCCTTCCCCTAGCCTCACCGACAAAGCGCTGGTGGTGGCTAAGGGTTTAGGAACCACAAGCAGGAAGTCGTCAGACATAACATAGCACGCCTTTAGGCATGTCTCCCCTGAGTACCTGCTCGCACAATAATAAATGCTTTATTAGGCATGCCCAACGAAGTTACTTGTGGTTTCCTTTCCTTTTTAAAATACGATGAGTGAGGCAGTCATGGAAATTAGGGCCCAGGTGACAGGCTGGCAGTTTACCGATGTTTTTTAGGGTGTTGGGACCATGAAACTGATCTCCGCTTCTTATGAACGTGATCAGCCTCATGATAATCAAATTCGTCAAATGTAGAGGGGGTGTAGGAGGAGGAATATTCGTCTAAACATTCATGACTTTATTTTGACCTGACACATGTCAAGGAATTTTCTGGAAATAAAGGAGAAAACTGAGTCATCTGAAGTGTTCAATATTTAGGCACAGTGGAAAACACTGTTTTTTGAAGCTGGTGCCTCAGCAGATTTTCCTTTTGACAGAATTGAAAACTGAAAAAAAATAGATCCTCTGGGAAAATTGGTATCACTGTCATGAGAAGGGAGAACCCCTGAAGAAAAGAGAGCCCCAGCAGTTTCGAGATTGTTAGGAGTGGTGTGTACCTCTAACAGGCAGAGGATTCTGTCGTAACTCGCCAGGTGGATATTGGGGCCTGTGTGTGACTGGAAAAATGTTTAGGTTTTATCTCATTGTGATTACAGTGAATATAGGGCATCATTACTCTAAAAACAAGCCAAAGAACAGGTAGGGACACACTATTTTCTCCCTCCAAAACCTTTCTATATTTAGTTTGTGTTCTGTAATTAAATAACTTGATGCCTACCATTTGGAGCAGGTTTTCCTATCTTGTCCTTTTGGCACCATAATCATTTTATCATTCCCTTTGGAACGTAGGAGGCAACAAACTCTGCATCTCCCGTCTTTCAGATACAGACAGGTGGATGGATGTAAGAGCAATCAGATACCCAAATAACTCAGAGTCAGGTCCTGAACCAGTGCTTTCTAGTTTCGGGGCCTTTTTTTTGCATTAGAAAGTATTTCATCAGGGGCTGGAGAAAGAAGAGGGACGGCAACCCCTAAGTAGCACTTCGAAAACCTGCTTTAAAAAGCAGTTTGAAATACAGGTTTGATTTTTGCTGTGACCAAAGTCATGATTAGGGGAATAACAGTGTCATGAGGTATTTTAAAAATTATTTAAAAATAATTGTCAGCTCCAAAGTTTTTGTTTTACCTGGAGAAGGTGGGTAGAGGGCAAGCTGGGGATGGAGAGGGTGGTGCCTCTGACATCTTGTGGTTTAATACAATACCTCTCTCAGCCCAGATATTCACTGGGTCTGTATACAGTCTCCTACATGGCTGTGTGCTTTTCTGGGAGTCTTCTTGACTGAGTCACCCACTTGCATCCGACTGCTGAGTTCCTAGATCAAGGTGCAAGAACATGCTGATTCTTTCCCATATTTTGCATTTAAACTGAATGGAAAATAGATGTGTACCCTTCAGCAGACCCGCTTTACAGCCAGGGCTTCTGGGATGTGATGTGGTTGCCAAGTGGACACATTTCCACTTTCTTTCACTTTTCACGATTTACAAGTAGGGATTCCGTTCGCTTTATGGGTTAAAAAATTCACTTGTCGAAATGTCAGGGAGAACACGTGAATGACCAGTTGGACTACAGAAAAAAGTACAGTGTGGGGTGATGACTTAATTGGTACCAGGTGTCAGTGGAGAAGGCACACAGATGTGATGGGGTGCGTCGTTACCTAATTGTTTTAATGTTCACCAAGAAGTTAATTGTCAGTGTAGAATGTGCTAGCAAATTAGGTTCCCATTGCCTCAGTGTAACTGAGGATAAATGAGGTGTCATGAGTTTCCAATCTGTACCTCTGACACAAACACTTTTCCTGCGGGGAAGAGAAAGTTCCCTAGGGGAATCAGCATGGCAGCTAAAGAAATCCATTTGAATAATGTGCATTATTTTCGCATTAGGGGAACCTGTCTAGCTTTTGCTGTATCCATGAGTGGTTTTTCCTTTCCGATTTGCTGCTGGTGGCCTCAAGGTTGAGGTTTGGTTGGCAGAAGAGTTGCTTTGAGGTCTCTGAATAGATGAAGAATATATGAAGGCTTTGTAGCAAGTGTTCTGGTAGCACTGACAGTGTAACGTTTCATTAAACTTGCTCTTTCATATTTTCTGGAGTTTACCTTCCACAATATCTCAGCATACGTGAACTGCTATTACTGTTAAATTGCTAAAGGAAAAGTAAAATTCTTAGAACGAGCCTATAAAGACGGGTTGTATCCATACTGAAGCAGCTGGGTCTCTCTATCTTAGTCTTGAGTAGGTTTTCAGAGCATGAAATAAAAACAACATTGTCTGGAATGGTCACAATAAAGGTAACACAAAATCCAAATCTTAACATTTCTTTTGATTCGACTAAGTCCTCTCTAAGATTCAACAGACTCTTCTATTAACATTATAAGTTTTTACGTGAGGGAATGGTATAATAGTTGCATTTGGATGTTTATTTTTGCTCTATTTTAAGAGAATGTATTGTCCACTTCTGCCTACTGGACTCAAACACTGCCAACGATCTAGTTAACTTGCATCCATTGAATTACGACGGAGAACGTTCCTGGAGAACATGTTTGTATAAAACACGGTTCACCAGTCAAGAAGTTGTGCTCTGGATTTGACCACTCAAGGGGTGCACCCAGTTTTAAGAGTGGAAGTTCTATTTTTTCTTTTCTGAGTAACTATTTTGCTTACTCTCATAAATATTCTTAACTGTCACATCACTGTTTGTGCCAGGAGAGGGGACCCTCAGGAAGCATATATTAGTCATAGCGAACAATTTCCCTGTGGCCAGTGAAGAGGCCCACTAAGATTTTATGTTCTCAAAGAATTCCAGATTTTCTTAAGAGGGAAAGGTCAGTTCCTTCTTGTGCATGTTTTACCTGTTCTTGCACCTCATCTAGTCATTTCATGTGTGGTTTCTACATACAATGGAGAGAAAGTCATGCCAGTTCGGCTAGTAGGTCTTCTGGGGCCTCTTTCTGTCTTTCATACTGAACATTCCGTGTGTGTGTGTGTGTGTGTGTGTGTCTTTTTTCTTTAGAGACTGGTCGGATATGCGTTTCCCTTTATCATTTTACTTAGCTGTATACTCGTATGTGCAACATGAAAGGTGCAGAAAATCATCATGGTTTTAGAATTTTGGTTTGTTTTGAAATCATAATGTGTTTTCACATCTTGATTTGCTCAGATTTAAATATCCCCCATGGGCTGTATAAAACTCCTATTTTGAGTTCTTGTAGAAGACATGAGGTAAATAAGATGATTTTGTTTAGTTCTTAACAAAATTTTAAAACAATGGACATATATACCGTCTGGAAATCCCAGCCCTCAGGACATGTGTAATAGAAGTCGGCCCAATAATTACAGTGTTTGAAAAATTCTGGCAGATATTTAAATTTTACCAGCTGCAAGGTGAAATCAAACATTGAGTTGCTTGGCTAGAATGAGAGTCTGTCAGTCAGCGTGGTAACACTAGTTCTCATACTGATCCAAAAAATAAAAAAGGGATCCACAATTAAATATTTGGCAAATAAATATTTGAAAAATGAATTTCACTTGATAATTGCTGTTTGGTAGATTAAAATCTTCCAAAATGTGGACTTGGGGAAGAGAGGTCTGTGGTGGTAAATAGGTCTCTGGGATGCTGTCAGTGAGTGTCTTCATGTGAAACCAGTGCTGTGGGTGCCGGGCTGCTTTGTTCTCCGCTGAGGCCCCTTTTCAGGTGAATCTTGGGTAATAGATGGCAGGACTCATGGTGCAAAGGCAGGAATTTGGGACTATTTCAGGTCATTTTGAAGTAAGCTATGAAATACTCATTTTTTAAATTTTATGTTCATATTTTTGGTCTTGTGGACATACAACCAAGTAAATCAAGGTGTGCGTGTGTGTGTGTGTATGTGTGTGTGTGTGTGTGTGTGTGTGTGTACATGTACATAAATTGACTTTGAAAATCACGCTTCTGGGAGTGGAGGCACTTTGACTTAATGGGAAGAGCTTCTTGATTTAAGGCAAGTCGCCTCCCCTCTGGGAATCCTTCCAATAAAATGAGGGGATGAGCAGGATGACACTATGTCTTTTAAGGTTGCTTTGGCCTCTTCAAAGCTTGGATTCTAAGTATCTTCTGTGTTTAGAATGCACGACTTTTCAAATAACTTAAAAGTGAAGCACCCTCAGTTTTATTCTTTTGTCAGCGGCCTCTTCTTAAATGTTGATTAAATATTCATGTGAAAAGTGATTCTACCTTATCCTTGACCAAATCGAACAAATCAAGACAGAGCCCCAAATTTTGAAGGATCCAGGGATATTCAGGCAGTAACCCATGTATAATCTCTTCATTCTAAAAATATGTATAAAATGGCTCATAATGACCATCAAAATGACTGTATTCCACCCTTGAACCATTAGATAGTATGTGAGGAAGAAACAGAGCATGGCGGAAAAAGACTTACAGTATCATGAGACATCCAGTAATAACCAGTGAAGTCACTCTTGGTTGGCTTTCTGGGGAGCAGATGAAGGAACCATGAAGCTTAGGGTCACCAAGGCAGTATTGAACCAAACGGTCGTTGCTGGCAGTGAAGTTCATGAGGCTGGAACTATTGGCTTAAATCATGAACAACAGTAAAAGCAGCGTCAGAACTGGAAGATGTCGGGGGTGATGACACACAGAAAACTAGGTTTATGGGAACAAGGGTAAAAGGAAGTGGTCCATATTTTGTGGGCCTGCAGCATAAGCCAGGGACCCGCTGGCTCCTGACTGGCTCTCGCAGGCCTTTCCAGCCCACACTCTTTATACTGCCTTGTTTTGAATCAGTTTTACAGCATCAAAAGTATGACACATTTTGTTTCGTAACTTGTCTAAGTCTGCCATTTGAATAGGGCCAATTTTCAAAGACGCAGGGGTGTTAATTACTAACCCTGCCCAAATTTAGAGGAACTTTTCAGAGCTTTTTAAAAACGCATTCGGATCACAGGCCTCATTTAAACTGCTGCAGCAGGAATTACAGTAGTAACTTCTAACACATAGACGGGGAGGCGTGAAAGCTTGACTGGTTTACAGGTCCAGCCATTTCTATCGTTTGTAACAAAAATTGTATCGTTCCTAACAGAATGTGGTTTACTTCTGTGTTTGCAGTACCATTTGACATCATTAAAAAAAAAAATAAGATCATTGAAAAGCTCTTTGAATGGCCGAATGAGGTTTGGATGCCCAGTGCTAGGTACAGCAGAAGGGCTATGAAGGCGATACTGTGATGAGAGACGTAAAAATTGCCAGTGGACACCAACTCTATGGTTCTGTTGGGCACGTGGGCAGAAGTAACACTGAGTACAATACAGCCCTGCCCTGAAATGCTTCTGCTCAGAGCCTGGAAGAGGAGACTTTGGGGCTGATACAGTCTGTAATACAGCTGTATTTGGACACTTTATACTCGAGTGCAAGCTACTGCTCCCCTCCTTGGGTCTGCTTTTCTGAGTGCATGGTAGTAGCACTTTGCAGGACTTTTGTTGTCTCAGGCTGTGGGTCTGGGTCTGAGGGGTTAGTTTTTAGCAGCCATTTACCAAGGTAATTAGTTCTGAGATTCAGCCTGTTCACCTTTCAGCCCTCACACTGCTAAAGAAGGTACTCTGAACTTCTCTGTATTTAATGACATTGGTCCTTGCTTTTGTTTTTCGGTAAGCCTCCTGGCGTTGGTCTAGCTTGAGCAATCACGAATGAAAGCTCAGCTCACTTCATAGTCAGCCCCTGAAGTGGGCAAAGAGACTTCAGATTGCCTTCTGGTCCCTAGTTTTGATTTCCTTCTGTGTGTGATTGAGCTGGAAATACTCCCATGATGGGGTCCACAGTTGTCACTAAGGAGCTTTGAGTGCCAGCCACCTGGCTGATTATTACTGCAGGCTGGTTAGGAATGAAGACCCACGGTGGTTAAAAATGTGCCATAAAAGATTTGCTCCTGGTACATACCATTGCATTAGAGGTGGTCTAATGCAAAGTTTTCCCCCAGACCCTTTTTTTTTAAATTGTGGCAGAGAAAGGTAACATAATTGTCTCTAGGCCCTGGGCCCCCCTCCCTGTTCTCTAACATCTTTCAGGAATGGGTTTATCTGGGCTTTGTGAAAGGAGGGTTTTGCACAGCCGTTCAGCGTTGTTCCAGGCAGTAACACATCACTGAACAAATTGCCCCCTTGCATATGCTAATCCCACACTTAAAAGAACTCATTGTAACATGTTCTGACGCCTTAGCCCCCAGGGAGATGGGAATTGAAAGCTGTCAGATCATGTCACGTGACCCCCAAATATCTAAAATGCCTCTTTTCTTTGGGTCAGCAGTTCATACTCAGCACAGGCTAATGAAAGTATCCTGTGTGGTTTGTGGAAAAGATTAGTAGTCCTTGTTCCTGCTTTTGTGTGGGAGCTGGCCTGGCTGTTGAAGATTCACTGACTGGCTGAAATTCCCTCTTTGGGTCTTAAATTTCGGTGCTTTTGGCAAGGAACATCAAATCTTATTTCAATCATAAATTAAAGGAATTCAGAAGGGTTCCTTCATTGTTGCTGTGGAAAGTGTTGATTTGCTTTGTAGGAAACCCTGCTGTTAATCCCACCTATATTCTCTTTGTGCCTTTTGAGAGGGGCCCACGTTGACTGTTGCCATCACAGAATATGTCTAATAGAATAATATCAGGTTTTACTCAGGCCATTCATATTCCTGACCAGGAAGTTGCAGTGGGAAAGAATAAAAGCACACCCTCAGATAAACAGCAAGCTCCCATTTCTCTAATAGTAAACGGAACAGAACATTTTAAGTGAGTTGGGCCTAAAGGATCCACTGGGCTTTGGACAGTTTGAATGCACAGTCATGGTCTCCCTTTTAAGTGCTTAAAGCTCTATAAATGTTTGCCATCCAAGTCTTCAGATGAGACGAATTAGATGGAATGAAAGGCCATGTAGGTATCACCTTTCTAAAACAAGCTATTACATTCAGGTTGGGTTTTCATGTGTCCAGGGAGACCTGGGAAGAAATCTTGGATTAATTTTTTTTTTTGTCTTGCAGAGTAATTCCCTCTTGGTCCCAGATAGTCTAAGAGGCACAGATAAACGCAGAAATGGTCCTGAATTTTCCAATGACATCAAAAAAAGAAAGGTGGATGATAAGGACTCCAGTCACTATGTAAGTAAATAAAGGACTTGAAATAATATTTGTTTGCTTACTTGCTTATTTTCTAAGTGAGTGTACAAGCATACTCTAAGACCTTAGTGCTAATTCCACATCCCTTGAAATAATCCTACAAAGAGGATAGATTCGTACATTGCAGGATTTTATCTCCCTCTCGAGCTGTAACTTATACTTCTGCCAGGCTCAGTACTAAATTTTAGACTTTCTGTCTTACAGCAATGCAGGGCTGGCTTCATGGGCATGCAGCCTGAGCCACTGCACAGGACCCTGCTGGCAAAAGAACCTCGTTTTGCCCTTGGTTTTCACGCTCTTCTCTCAGCCATCTTCAAATTCTCAGTTTTGAACAGGGGCCTGCATTTTCATTTTGTCCTGCTCCTTGCAAATGTGGTAGTCTGTGCTGCTAAAGTAATCAGAGTAAGAGTTTTGGTGTCACAAAATACCTTTTTGGATGCTCTTCTGATATATTCAGTCTCGTACTTGGTGTTAAGGCAGAGTTCATCCTCTTTCACAGCGAGCAGTTTAGTGATGTAAGTCCGTGATAAAAATGGAAGGAACAGTGGAGGCATCAACTTCAGACCCTACAGATGAGACCACGTGACCGCTTGATGGATTAAGGACTGTTGACTCAGATCTAGCTGAAACCACATTCACGAGGAGAGCAAACCAAGCCAAATGGCCATTGGCTCTGTCTTGGGTCATAAATGTTGCAGCTGTCAGATAACTTGGAGTTTCCTTGCATGTCTCCAAGTGTCTGTTTCAGGATGGATACATTCTCAGGAACAGTATGAGAGGACAACGCTGAATTAGGCCACTTCACGTTGCTCCTGACGGAAGAAGAGTCTGCCGTTGGCTGGCTGGTGTGCAGGCTATGTGGAGGTTTACATGCTAGGCTTCTCTGCCTCCTGCTGGCTGGCTCAACGCCGTAGCTAACAATGGGTAACGTTTCCTGAGGAACAACTCAAGTTAGTGCCAAGTACTGGTGCTTTTAGATGGATTGTTTCTTTTCACTCTTAAAACAACCCTGTGAGTTTGGTACCATCACCTCTATTTTCATAGATAAAGAAACTGAAGCACAGAGCTTGTAAGTGATTTGCCCAAGGTCAGAGTTAGTGGCAGAGCCTAGAGGCAGTCTAAACTCCAGAATCCATGCTTTTAATCACTATGCTAGGATTCCCAAACCAAGGGCCTAGGATGGATATTTTGCCAGAGGTCCTTAGAATCAGTGCACACTTTGCACTATGATAATATTTTAAGAACCCAAGTTTTTGGTCCTCCCCAGCCCAATTCTTTTAGCACATACTGTTTGCCCCTGGCTTTTGCTCAGAGTCTGTGTCCAATGCAGGTGCTTTTATATACGGCATCAACTGTTAATGAGCTGGTGAGAAGGCCCATAACAAGCAGGAGTTTGGAAATTTGCCAATGCCATTCCAAGTTGTTCTGCATGAGGCTCATGTATGTAAGTTATTTAGTAGTGAGTGAGCCACAGTCCCTAGCTCTGTGAGACTGTTTGGTAAGGCGTGTACTAGTTTGTCAAGTTGTATAGGTGGCTGGGGTGATGCATTGAGATGATGGTGAAGAATCTGGGGCACAAGCTGCAGAACAGGAACAGTAACTGTACTGTGCAATTTATATTTGCAGAAGGGTTCAAATACAAGACTAAGCTCTAAATTACAGAATACTTAAGGACTTTCGTCACAGTTCCATTGTATTAGGTTGGTGCAAAAGTAATTGCGGTTTAACAGGTTAAAAAATGGCAAAAACCACATTTGCACCAACCTAATAATAAATTAACTGTCTGCTACTCTTTGTCATTTCAGTTTATATATTATATTAACCATTTCTATAATTTTTTTCTAACAGGGAAGCCCCTTTAGCTTACATGTTTTCACCTCACCATCCTTGGGTTCTTTATAGCTGAAAGCATTTGATTATCTGTGTGCTTTACTAAGAGAAAGCAAATTTTCTTTAGTGTTCATTTTTTTCTTTTATTACATAAAACTTTCTTTCAGTGGACTGTTATTCTGAATTACCCAGGCTTCCTCATTAGTTGTAATTTTATGTTGTTAATTGTGAATTGCATGATGCCTTTATAACAGTGACTAAAGTATATCTGGTAACACATTGAAGAAAGTAAAGTGGGTCTCCCACACATAATGCTCTAGGTATGGTTAGGAAAAAAAATTCAAGACATGACTTTCAGGTTGACGGTAACTTTCTGGCCTAGACTTGTGACTCACAGAAGACCAATGTGGGTAATATTTGCACTTGCACTAATATTTCTCAAACATTATTTGTGTATTTTTAATTGACAATGACATCAGAGAAAGGACTGTTTAGATCATAAACTACAGGCCTACTCCTTTTTGAGAATTAGGACCCATTGCGATATACCGCTTTTTCAATATGCTCATTGTATTACTCTGCACTAAAGGACATCAGGCCTTTTGGCTAAGAAAGTAAGTAGACTTTTTCAGCCTGCCCCGAACTTGTTGTAGGAGTGATCACATCATTAAATTGAACAACGGCTTTTCTAAAGCTTTTCCAAACTCAGTGCAACCTTGGGGTTTCCTCTGATTACCAAATTGTCTGGCTTTATGAAGAGACAATGAAAACCCTACTGCAGCAGGAAGCTGGTGCCCTCCAGATATTGCCATCCTATCTTCCTGCCATCTCTCCAAAATTTTTCCAAGCTGATTGCTGAATGGGTTTATTGTTAACATGAGGTCAGATCTTGGTATGTTATTCCAGCCAGTAACTAACTTTGTTGTTTTCAGTTTTTTGTTAGCTTTATTTCATTTTTTTTTTTTTGCAGTAGTCACCCCAAGGGAACATGGTTTAAGTTTGTCTTTATAATTACATATTGTCTATGAACATTAGATTTGTTGGCTGTCTTCAAGATGATACACATAAAAGCAGTTACATGAAACTGTGTTCTTAATTTTAAATCCAATGGGAAGAACGCTCTGATATAATGCAGATTTCAGATTATAAGGGAGATTCAGCTGTTGCAAACATTTATTGAGCCCTTACTATGTGCCATGCCCTGTATGCGGGCTGTGTTTCCCCGAAAATAAGACCTAGCCGGACAATCAGCTCTAATGCGTCTTTTGGAACAAAAATTAATATAAGACCCAGTCTTCGATTATATTATATAAGACCTGGTCTCACATTATAGTAAAATAAGACTGGTCTTATATTAATGTTTGCTCCAAAAAACGCATTAGAGCTGATTGTCCCATTAGGTCTTATTTTCGGGGAAACAGGGTATGCTATTACAACAGAATTTCTGCTCGGGACTTTGCGTAGCCTCAGGTCAGATGAGAAGGGGCCAAAGAGGTATTAAATACCAGTGCTGGCAGTCTGCAAGGCAGCCTGTGGGCATATCCCCGGTGTTTTTTCATAGTCTGTCTGATACCAAGAACTATAGAAATTTAACTGGGCCTCAAACCCTTTAATAAATGGCATTAAAAAATTTTTTTCTAGGACAGTGATGGTGACAAAAGCGATGACAACTTAGTTGTGGATGTGTCTAACGAGGTACCCATTCTTTTTATCAACTTTATTTTCAGAATGACTTGTGAGAAAAAGGAAGCGGAGTCCCAGTGTTTTGGTTTTTGCAACTTTGTACATTAAGAACTTAATGGTGGTTCATGGATGGAGCAATAATGCTCTAACTGACCCAAACTTTTGTTTCCTTTTAAAAAAAAATGTGTTTCCTTAATCATTTTGGATTCCTAAGTTGGGTGTCTGGTGCTCATTTCCTTCCCATGCCCTCTGGGCCAAGTATTGGAGCATAAGGAAGGATATGATTGTTCTTAGACTTTTTTTTCTTTATGGTATCTTCATGGGTGTGTTTGCAAACATCATCCTGTTAATTATAACAACATTGTTAGTTAAGGTACATACCCCCAAGCCCCCTAAATCTAAAGAACTTGCAGTACTTCCTTTAATTTAGAGAATTAGTGTGGAAATAAGAGTGTATAAAGAGAAAGGTCTGTCCATTGTAAGAAAAATCATGAAATCTTTGCTTATGCTTATTGAGGACCCATCTTCTCCGAGAGCAAGCCCTGCCCATTCACCCAGGGAAAACGGGATCGACAAGAACCGCCTGCTAAAAAAAGATGCTTCAAGCAGCCCAGCGTCCACGGCTTCCTCAGGAAGTTCTACTTCTTTGAAATCCAAAGAAATGAGCTTGGTAGGTAATAACTCTTACTTGCCTATATAGCAGTTTAGTTTTTTCATGGACCAGAGGACCCTAAAGTATTTGAAATGTGGAGTTTTTACTGAGTGAGAGTTATAGTTTCAAGTAGTATTGAAAAGAGATACTCATCTTTCTTCTCTTTGTCCCCATACAGCATTACTTTCCCCCCTCAATCATCTATTTTGGGCCATGATTAGAGAGTGATAACAAGCTTCTTTGTCTATTGCCTTCTTCCTTGGAGGATATGTTCCCGGTACACTCTCTCTGAAACTTCCCAGTTAGGAAACAGTTCAAACCTCTTAGGTCCTGAGAGGTCCTCATTATCTTAAGTTGTCCATTTTACCTCATTTTAGCCTGACGCATCCTGTTGGGGCTTGTTGTGATTGGATAGCTGGTCAGAATGGTGATACACACAGGCAGCACTGGGGGAAGCCGGGACTGGTAGAGGGAGGGGGGTGCCTCATAGTCCATTGGCATTTTCAGTCATTCAGCAAACACTGTGGAGCATGTCGTTCCTTAACTCACAATAACTGAGCCATAACAGTCCTGCAGTTAAATCCTTCTATGGTGTCCATACTCATCCCATTTCACTGATGGGGAGGAAGGCCTGAGGTACTTGCCAGTTTACACAACCCATCAGTATCAGAGCCAGACATAGCCGGGGTCTCTCTCTAGCCCATGTTCTTTGCTACTGCACCTTGGCACTGCTCAGACTGTGATTTCAAGGGTATGAAAGGTTGAGAGGCAAAAGAAGATGCCCTATCACCCTGTTACTGTCTTGGCTCCTGCACTTGTGGTCCACACTGGATATATACGCAAGAGGACAATGATGCTTAAGTCCCAAGGGCTATTTATTTTAGGCACATCCCTCAAACACAATGATAAGATGAGTCTAGGGCTTTTGCCTCTGAAATGCTGGTATGCTTCTCATAAAATCAGTGACCTCACTGTCTCATCATTAGTCTCACTCCCACTGCCAGTAAAAGGCAAGATTAGAATAAGGGTCTTCCCTCTGACATTCTTGGTGACCAGGCATTCGTTTCCGAGTGACCAGGAACTTTTCTCTGGATGGTCATCCTTCTAACTTGGCCTAGATCCAAAGCCCACAAGCCTGATGGAAAAATACTTTTTAAAATAAAATCTGCGGAGGAAGAAGTGTGATCATGTTGTGTGTCTCTAGCTCGAGTTTTAATTCTGGCAGGAAGAGGAAAGGTCAACATTTCTCGCTCACAAGTTAATGCTGTCAACATTGTGTGGATTTATGAAAATTGGCTGAGGGAGTAGCGAGAAGGTGCCCAGTGTCCCAGCTGCTGTTGTGATAAATTGTGTAATATGGCTTGGATTAAAAATAATACTCATTTAATTTGTTTAATGATACCAGCATGAAAAAGCCAGCACGCCTGTTCTGAAATCCAGCACACCGACGCCTCGGAGCGACATGCCAACGCCGGGCACCAGCGCCACTCCAGGACTCCGTCCAGGCCTCGGCAAGCCTCCAGCCATGGACCCCCTCGTTAACCAAGCGGGTAAAGCATCACCTTTTATTGTGCTTTGTTTTGTTTTTCCTTTCCCAGCATGATGCATCATCTGTTCATGTTGTGACGCCATTTCCCCATTGAACATGAAATGCACTCACTGCCTGCCGCCCTCCTTCCTGTCTCTGAAAAGCCATGATAAGAACCAGATGTTCGTCCTTGAGTTTCAGCACCTACACCCTGTTTGATCTCCGACTGTTTACATTCGGCTTTTCTTTTATTTCCAATTTATCCAAATCCTAGGGACTTCACTATTGTCTCTGATAATTATTGCAAATGTAAGCTTCTTCCCAAACTATCGTCTCGTCGTGTGTCTGAGTTCACTAATATTGATTGAAATTGCCCGTCTGGCTGGCCCAACAGTGCTTCTTGCTTGCTTTAGTTGGCTGGTTTTCTTCTGGTCCATCCCCCAGGAGTCAGGGGTCTTTCCTTCAGTAGAAATTGGGAGTGTTTTACTGAGACTCCAGCTGGTGAATAAACTCTTAACTTTCAACTTAATTTTCCTCACTGGGAAAGGAAAAAAGTAACCTTGGACCCAAAGAGGCACCAGAATATTCTTTCTAAACCCGTGCTTTGGTTTACATAAATCCAGGATCGGGTTTTCATTTGGAATTGGTACCAGGAAATGGAAGGTTCAGACTGAAGGAGAAATCTTTGATTTTACCAAGAAAATCTTCTTTTGAGATTAAGGCAGGTAAACAGGTAGTATCTGTGCCTTGGTTTGCTTTCCGTGAATTGGGTGGAATAATGTCGCTTCATTCCCCCTGATTTCCCAGTGCTACTTAATGTACCAAGGAAGAAATGAGTGGGCAGTGCCTCCCCTGGGGTCTTTCCTAGAGATGAATTCAGTCCTGGGGAAGAAGGGATCCTGTGTATGCATTGCAGGCGATTACCACCCACTCCCCCTTCGCCCCAGCCTGTCCTCTTTCTCCTTCTCCTTAATGGCACTGAAAGGGACCCTGGAATGGCTGGCCAGGCTGGACCAGAGCGGACAGTTGAGTCATGTGCAGCTTGTTCTTCCTTGCAGCGGCAGGCCTTAGGACGCCCCTGGCGGTGCCCGGCCCGTACCCCGCCCCGTTTGGGATGGTGCCCCACGCGGGCATGAACGGCGAGCTGACCAGCCCCGGCGCCGCCTACGCCAGCCTCCACAACATGTCCCCGCAGATGAGCGCGGCCGCTGCCGCCGCCGCTGTGGTGGCCTACGGGCGCTCCCCGATGGTAGGTGGCCACGGTGGATGGGGCTGGCTGGGGTCGCGGTGGGTGCCGCGGAGCTTGGAGGGCCAGGGTGGCAGACCCCACACCTTGGAAACAAAGACCCAGTGTCCTGGCAGCGTGCGCCTGCAGCTTGTTCGCCTTCAGCCACATGCCGCTTCATTTAGGGCCAAACGCTTTCCTGTTTTTGTGGATGAAAAAAGGCAGTGTTTAGGAGCTACTTTAGTAGTTCAGGGGACATCTGGTTTTCTCCCACCAAAGTAGATTTTTGGGGGGAAGGCGATGAAATGACTTAAGTAGCTCACAGAAGCCTTTTCATTCGTTTTCTTGTTTTTTTTCCTCTTTCGTTCTTAGGAAAAAAAATATTTGAGAAGCCATAATTTTCTCTTTCCGTGCTTATATTATTCTTTAAACCCAACAGCATAGCTCAGGTGTAAATGTGATCTCAGTGCAATAGGCAGAAACACCAAAGGACTGAAACCATGGGACAGGTTCTCTGTCTTCTTGCCCTGCCTTCTGCCGCTGTGTAAAGGGCCTCATTTTTGACTGGGAAGATTAAAAACTGCACGTGAAGGGTAAACTTGTGCAATCCTTGATTGCGTCAATAAAAGGGGCTAGATTATAACCCATAGCAGATAAAAGTCCCTGAATCTTTTCTCTTGGCTTTTTGAAATATGACATATGCATTTCTCTCCTCTCCCCTCTTCAAATAACATTACTCCCAATAACTTCGAGTGAGAGTCAAGTTCATTGGTTTTTCCCTTATGTTGCAGTAGTAGGAAAGGCTGTGTGCAGTGGAGGGCAAGATGGTTTATGCAAAGTGGCAGCTGAGGGACTAGACACTGTCATTAAGGTGTACAATATCATGTATGAATCCTTAAGCATTAACTTAGCCCTGTGCTAAGAAACTAGCGGCAAGTTTGACTCCTAGTGACTTTCGATCATATCTGGAGACACTTTAGATTATCACAACTGGGGGATGCTATTGGCACTTAAAGGGTGGAGGCCAGGGATGCTGCTAAACATCCTGCCATGTCCAGGATAGCCCCCAACAAAGAACTATGTGGCCCAAAATGTTAGCGCCAAGGTTGAGAAATCCTGGCTGCGACAATGCACTGCTGTGTGTATTTGTTTGCACAAGGCAGAACATCCAAATCCACAGGAAGTACTGACCATGAGAAGCTTGTTCTCAGTGCACAAAGACATCACACTCCATCCCACCTCCCAGAACAAGAATTTTGTCTTGCGGTGTTTAGTGGTGGTTGTATTACTTCTTGCATTATAACACTTCCTTTAGAAAATGCTAGCACGTGGTACCGTTCCTGTTAATGTTGCTTTGAGGAAGCTATGAGTTTCCAGTGAGAAGTCTTTAAAGACATTCATGAAGTGTCTACCCTGTATATACTGAGTCTGCGATGCCTTATTTTATTTCCAGGTTGGGTTTGATCCTCCCCCTCATATGCGAGTACCTACGATCCCTCCCAACCTGGCAGGAATCCCTGGGGGGAAACCGTAAGTACCTCCAACTCCTTGGTTTTGTTTTCAAGGCTGTTACTTAGTCATGGTTATGAGCAAACTAGAATTCCAAAGGGAGCGTAGACCTGGGCGTTTCCAAGGAGATGTCTAGTGTCTTTTTCTGAGTGTTAACACTCTCTATAAATAGGCACCTTGTAGGTGTCATGCCTCTGTCTTCTCACTGTGGGTAATCTCATGTAGTTAGTTATTTCTGGAGAGAAACTGTTGGAGACAGGGTAAGGATGCAAGGACCAAGGGTGGTTGGCCCTCCTCGCTTGACCCTTCTTTAGAAAGCAGCTCTGTTTTGCCACATGGTTAGAGGGGAGCTGCGAGTGATTTTCAGCAGGACTGTGTTATGGGCAGTAAGCTGTCATGAACTCTCGAAATCTCAGAAATTTGAAACGAAATCTCAGAAGTTTGAATACCCAGCTCAGTGCCACCTTTTCCTTATTTTGGTGGAAACGAGAGTTGTGTAAAGGGTAGGTTCATTGGATGCCAACATCCAAGGTTGACCCCAAGTACAGTTTTGCTCAGTGCCTTACTCCGACAGGTCCAGAATTACAAAAAGCTGTGTGGGGAAGCAAGAAAGTTAGGTTAAAGGACCAAAGAGCATTCAGAACTTGCAAAACCCTGTCGGTTGTTCCTCCAGAGTCACTTGAAATCACTTGCGTTCCATAATGTTAATAATCAGAAATGTGATGTCAAAGAATTCCTAAAGTTCTCAATTTTTATACAAAGTAAATTGAAATATGTCTTACTTCCCAGCAAATACTCTGCCTTTCCTTAGGATACAAGGCGGCAGAAAGCCTGTTCCAATTTTGTTGATTTTTCTAAATCGAGATACATGTCATAGGCCTTCAGTGTATTTTTGTTACACCCTCGACCTTTGTGCGTTTGTAATGGACACATAAATTAAAGTTGAAAGCAAACATTACTGCATTATTGCATTATTTTGAGTGGTCCGTTCAACTCTCTGGTCATCCTTGTGGTTTTGATTGGGGACTTATTTCAAATAAACCACTAGCATGAGGAAAAATGGAATTCTTTACCCCATCCCTCACCGGCTTTTAGGAAAGCACAGTCCCATCATTCCACTTTTTTTTTTAATGCATGATAATATCTATTTAATAGTGATTCGACTGCTAATGAAATGAGGCTTTTCTCTACGTTAGGAATGACCAGAGGTGTTAAGAATGGAAGGTGACATCCGGGCCCAGGGCAGACCAGGACTAGGGAGTGGGGCAGTGTTGCAGATCCGTACTTAGCTGGTGGATTCCTCCCAATTCAATACCCATGAACTCCTGTGTTGTGTGTTTCCTTGGGCATGCTGCCGTGTGTCCAGTCTGGGATGTCCCGGGGCACTTACGGGTTTTCCTTATATGTGGCTGCTGGCAACGTAGCTGTTATGTTTCCCACTGGTGAGTGGATAAAGAGCAAACCAGTGCTATTGTGATACAGGCAATAATTAATAGTAACTGATGAATCTTTGGGGAAATAATAACAACATAAAAGGCAATAATAATAATAACAAATAATAAAATAATAGAAATAATAACAAATAAGGGCAAGTTCATCTGACCATTATGGAAAGCCAGTTTCAAGAGGCAGAAGTATGGGGTGTGCCCAGCCGCCAAGACCCTGCCTTGAAGGTGCTATGTGCAGCAGATGTGGGGGAAGGTGGGCGGAGCTGTGAACTACAATGCCGGTCTCCAAGGCCGGCGTGCGGACCCAGATCCTTGTAACTGTGTTCCTGCCTGTGTGTATGTGTCGTGTGTGTCCACACCGTGATTAGACACAAAGTTTAAACCTACAGTGAATGACACTACTGGTGCCCTGCTTATTAGAGCCAGATAGTCATGCCCTTGGCTTGTGAGCGCCTTGCATTTGTGTTCACAGCTGCGTAAACTAGGATACGAGGTGCCCAGGGGCTGTGGCACAGTGGCAAAGGTGGGAGGCTCTCCCCTATGGCAGTGCTTCTCTCCCTTGGCCTCTGGAGTGGAGTGGTCATTGCCGTCTAAAACAGTTAATGTATATTTTTTAGGATTCTCTTTCAAGTTTGAGATGAGCATATCATACGAGCAAGATGGAGTTAATGTCAGAGAGGAAAACGAATTGTCACCAGGGCCTGGGCTACACAGTCTTACTCCCCATATTAATTCATTAATTAGTAACTCTTCTTATTATTTAGTGAAATAATACTGCCTTAGGCAGTGCTTCTCAACCCATCTGTGATGACAGACGAGTTTTTTCCCAGTATGACAAAGATTGATACACTTGTTACATAATAACACAGATGCATAGGAGGGGAAAGATGCAAAATATCCCAATTTTTTAGTATAAGAATCATGAACTGACTTAAGTTGCTTTATAAATGCTTCTCAACTAGTGGACAATTAGCAAACATTTGCACACCACATTGAACAGCACTGGTCTGAGACACTTAAGACAGATGGTGAGAAACCACTATGTCCAGGATTGGGTGACGA
Organism: Rhinolophus ferrumequinum; assembly: GCF_004115265.2. Classification (NCBI taxonomy): domain Eukaryota; kingdom Metazoa; phylum Chordata; class Mammalia; order Chiroptera; family Rhinolophidae; genus Rhinolophus; species Rhinolophus ferrumequinum. Next base: position 45,459,928 of record NC_046295.1, on the reverse strand, counting down.
AAGTTTTGCAAGTGCCGTTCTCTGAGATGCCAATTGAAATAATATTTATTTGGTGGCTATTCATGGATGTTTGAGCAAGAGCTGTGTGTCAGGCTTGTGCTAGGTGCTGGGCATTCTCCAGGAAGGAGAAAGTTCGCCTTCCCTGCCCAAAAGAGGTGGGGGCTACTGATATGGTGGAGAAACATTGAAGGAACAATGAATACTTGAGTTAGTCTGTGATCCGTGATAAGTGCTGTGAAGACAGAGAGTGGGTTGTAGGCAAACATGTAAAGAAGGACCAGAGTTAGGAAGGGCAGGGCTTAGAGTGAGGCAGATACACTGGAAGCTGACTCATGTGTGGGAAGGAATAAGCCCATGGGGAAAAGGGGGCAGAGAGGACAGCGTTATTGGGGACAGTGTGAGAAGGCTCCCAGCAGAGAACTTGAAGGATTCATGTGCACATGGATGAGTGCCTCCTAAAAATGGTACAGCCAGAAGTGTTCAGTTGGGGCTGGCGAGAGCTGGAAATGCCTCTAGTGTAAACGCTCCTCTGTGGCTCACGTCTTCTACCATAGCCCTGCCAGCGGCTGTGTGCTTCTGACCGGGCACGTCTAGTGATGGCTGGCTTGCGGCTGCTGCAGCGTTCTATTTTCTCCGGCCGTGGGACAACTCTTCCAGTCCTTGAGCTGAGCTTTGTCTCCCTAGAACTTTTACCCATCAATTCTGGTTCTTTCCTATCCCCTGAGACCACACAGTGTGCCGCTTTCATTATCACCCTCGTGACAGCTCTTTAGATATATTTGGAGACCACCATCTCACCATGAGGCATCTCGTCTGGTTGAGTATGTCCACTGCTTTAGCCCTGTATTGTGGGATGTGGTTTCAGGTTCCCACATCATCTGCTCACTAAAATCTAGTCAGCTCCCTCCTGTTCTCTCTTCCACAGATTTCACTGAGACTTGCTGCATAGGCGTAGGGGACCCTATTGGGAGCTGATAGCCTAGTGATGGAGACAGCATTAATCAAATAATCACAAAAATAAATGCATAATTATAATTGAGATAAGAGCTATGATAGAAAGGAACACTCTTCTATGAAAGCCTGTGACAGGCTGATCTCATCTGGGAGGGTCAAGGAAGAATTCTTCGAAGTGTTTTCTGAGCTATATTAACCCTGTAGGGAGGGGTAGGGCATAAAACTCTAGGTGGAGGAACCAGCATATGCAAAGGCCCTGTGGCCTATCAAAATGGACTAGAGCAATACGACTCTGTACTTGTTTTTGGTGGTAAAGTCATCTAAGTTCTCAGTGGGGTTTCCCAATTAATCTGGTCATTTTCCTCTCTCCCACATCAGTCTCTCCTAACTTCTCTATCTTTGTTAAAGGCATAGTCTCCATTCTCTGACATCTGGGTCCAAACTTTAGCCTTTACGTTCTTCCTTATTTAACTCCCATTTTTACCCAGTCTTTTTATTTGTTAAAATCCTCACTTGTTTCTATCCACGTCTCCGATAAGATCCTAGACAAGTTTTTCCCTTTCTACAGTGTTTATCTGATCTGATCCATTTCTCACTAGGAGGTTCAAAAGTTGCAGATAAGCTCCTGATGGTGGCATTTAAGGTTCCTCTGGTAATATCACCCCAGCTGCTTTTCTAGCCTCTTGTCCTCTGTTTTCTGCACCTTGTGCTCTGGCCAAATGGGATAACACCTTATTCCTTGGTGATGCCTCCTTATACCTGGAGCAATGTCCCTTCTCACCAGTCTTCTCCCTCTTCCTGTGGAAATATTTTCTGTTCAAAGACCACTTCCGTTGCTGCCTTTTTCATGAAGCCTTTGCCGACGCCTTCCCATATGTGAACTCTCTCCAGTAGCACCTTGTAACATGGTGTGACACTTTTTCACACTTTGGCCTCGAGTTGCATTCATGTCTCTATGTCCTATTTCTATCTGCTTCTTCCCCCACTAGAATCGAAGCTTCTGAAGTCCCCTTGTCCTCTTGAGTGTAGATAGATACCCAGTAAGCAAATGTTTGCCGCGCTGACTAGGTGGGAGGTGAACCCAGGATTGTCTAAGACTCTGTCATTCATCCTTCCCAAAGGAGATTCGCATTTTGCAGTTTAGAGTTAAGTGGTGCTAATTTATAAGCGGGAACCCTGAATATATTTCCAAACCTGCAAGGTGAAATTTATTTGGTATTATTTGGTCAGCTTAACTTGAACTAATTTTCAGTTTTAGGAAGTGTATTGCCCTGAGCTCTGTGGAGATCACTGGTGAAAGAAATTCAGAAGTTTAGTCAGGTTGACGTCTCTTTGTTTTGCTTCACCCCCCACCCCCAAGAGCCGTGCTTTCCTCCCCATAAATACTGGGGACTGTGCTCTGCCTGCCTCCTGTAGTAGCACCTAGAGGTCAGTAATAACTCAGACTAATAATAGTTTGGCCTAAGATTCCAGCTTAGTTCCAGGTTCCTTCACCCTATGTTTTAATGCTAGACGTGTAATTGAGAAATCTTCCACCCACTTGTTTAGTGTTTAAATAAATATTTAAAGTACCTTTTTGGAGTTGGAGCCTAAAGGGAAAAGACAGTGCTAACTACATTGGGGGTAAAATCACCTCTTAGGAAAACATGTTTTGCAGCAGTGAAGAGGCCACCCCTGGCTTCTAGCTAAGAAAACATTTCAGTGGCCAGTACCCCCCCAAACCCCACCATGCACTCTTTCTGTTCCTGATTTTGTGCTGGTTCCTCTGTTGACTGTGTCTAGATTCCACAGCTGGTTTATTTAGTGGATTTGAAGTTAATTCAGCCATCTTTTCACTTGTTATGATATTTGGGTGTTCTTTGTTTGTTTTTTGTCTATTAAATGCTAAAAGTAATGTGCCTGTTTTGTGCCTTATCATCACCATGCAGGTTTAATTTAACCTGTTTTTCTACCTTTTGATGATCTAAGAACGTGTAGCTAATTTCTTGAGATTATACTGATATGTGAGGCCCTTTCTTTTGATGTCAGTTATGTTTAGCTGCTGGACGATTGTCTTTCCCTTCTCTCTCCCCCTCTTCGGAAATGACTTTCAGCTCATCAGATCTAAGTACAGTTTGTACATTTCTTGTGCAGATAATACTTTTTCCCTATAATGGTTGGAATCTTGGCTAGAATTTTTGAATTGAGCTTTGAGATGGCTGTATTTTAAACTTCTCTTTGTTTCACTTTTCGTCCAGTAATCGCTTGGTTTGTACCTTTGTTCTGCATTAGCAACTTGTAGCTTCTGCTCCAGCGCATTAACAAATTTGGAAATGTTTTATTGATGAAGAAGTAGCGCCTGGCACTGAGAATCTTAAGTGCTGAGTATAGCCAGAGAGCATCCCAGTGTATCTACTAGGCCATCTCTTGTTTTCTCTGTCTAGTAATTTTTCTTTCACATACCCATTTTTAGTTCTGCATTTGCCTTTTAAAAAATGAGAACAGCAGTACATTCAACTAAATAAGGAAACAAACAAAAAGTCTTCCATGCTTTGGAAATCCTCCACTTGTAGTTTGTCACTAAGGCCCTCTGTCTTGTCGGGACACCAAGTTGGAAAAATCCTGTGAAAGAAGGAAACGATTTTGTAGATGTTGTGGGTTAGATGTGCAGACCCTAAGAAATGTTAAAGGTAAAGCTTGTTATATTGGCCAAGGAGATTGTGCCATACGTAGATGAATTATATTCCTGAAGACCTGTTTTCTTTTCCTGAAAGCTTAGAATAATATGGCTCTGATTTTCTGATGACCCCATATCATTGCCCCACCACCTTCACTGTCCTAGGTCTTGAGGCTAAGAGTATCCTCCAGAATCGTAACTCACATTATTCTCCCCTATCTTAGAATGAGCCAGATAGCTCAGCCTTCAAATCTTGTGCCCAGGGCTCTAGAAAGAAGTACACTGATATGTCGATATGCCTAGTGTGTCCTTTTGTGCATGGTAGGTGTCTCCATCCTTCTAGGTCCACAGTATCCCCCTTGAGGTGAGAATGTCGATGGTAGTGCCACGTGGGGTCTAAGGTAAAGGTTACAGCCCCACTTTTGTAGCTGGCCTGACCTGGACTTGAGTCTTGGCTCTCCCACTTACTAGCTGGGTGGGCTAGTCACCCTCTCCTGTGTGGCTTTCCCTCCTCTCTAAACATTAAGGGAAGGCGAGCTGCGTCCTGAGACATGAGGACCAAAGCTTGAATCTATATCGTGCTTCATAACTTTTCTGGAAGTGCTGTCCACAGAACGTCTTTTACTCTACACCTCAGCAGTCACGCTGATAGGATATAAGTTTTGTCAGGGCACGTTGTGACAGTAGGGAAAAGAGGCCCAAATAAGTGACATGATCCCCAAATCACGTTAGTGACTGAACTGAAACTCTAACTCATTTTTTGCGGTTGACTGGATGCTTTTCAGCGGCCAGACACAGGATCAAGCTTGTCGCATGTGACCTGTGGCTGCTCCTGCCTCAGCTTGCTTTGGGAGGCTCCCGTATCCACTGGGCTCTTCTGACTTGGGGAGGGCCCATGGATTTCACTCAGTTATTGTTGTTTTGCCTCATTGCCTTTTGTTTTAACTTCAGTCAGCTCTCTAGGGACTGCTTCCCTCCTTGGGAACATTGATACCACCTCTTAGTGATATTTGGTGCGACCACTAGAAATTCCTTGGGAAAAGTTGACTGGCATAACCCAGGGGTTAGAGGACTCTCCGTGTTCTTACTGTAGCTGACTTTCCTTGCAAGGAACCTTTCATACCTGGATTTATAAGTGGCTGGTTAGCAGTAAACAGCTTAGGGTGATCGGATTCATTTACTGAGTGAGTGCCAGCTGTATGCTGGCTGCTGAAGTCATTCCCACCTGTCCCCGAAGAACCTGGAATGAGAAAGATAGAAATAGAATCACGTGCAGTCAATAGTCCGTGGTGTGATATGTGCCGTAGTCGAGATTGATAGGATGATGAGCCAAGACCCTGAAAGAGAATCTTCCTGGCTGGGGAGGTTGTGGCAGGCCGAGGGAGGGAGGACATGAGTGGAGTTCGGAGGAAGGAGTTGCTGTTCTCAGCAGGAGGGAACAGTGTGTGCACAACGTGGAGATATGACAGCCTGCGATATTTTAGGGGACTGGCCTGTGCCATGTGGCTAGGAGTGAAGGATACCGGACGGTCGCATGAAGTGAGGCTTACCGACACGAAATCATGAAGGGCTTTAGGAACCCTGAAGAGCTTGAAGAGCAAGTGAGGGTTTTTGGCATGATCAGATTTTTGATACCTGTTAATAGAGCAGGAAATCCCATGTCAAGAGATGCCAAGTGCACAGGCAGCGGGATCTTGGCCACAGCCATTATCTCCGAGGTCCGTGGTTCTTCATTACTGTTTACTGCTGTTCCTATCTATTTACAGCAAACCAGTAACTCTGTAAACACCTGTTTTCCTTTGGCCACAGAACACAGCATAGTTTCATTAACAGGAGCCAGCCTGCTAGGAAAAAACACCCTGCTTCCCCGGAAACACAGTCTTGTTTTCCAGTTCACCACCGCTGCTGCGAGGAATCCCGGTGGGAACTCTGAGTTCCTTCCCCTCTGTCATGTGCCCAATAAATGAAGTCTCCTGCTCCGAACATGTTTGATTTTATTCAGTTTTTAAATCTGTGACGTTCAGTGGGCCTTCTTTTGTTCAGTTCTGCAACCAGATTTCACATGTAGATGCTGAGCTGCAGGTGCTTGGTTCCAAAAGTGGGGTGAGTTGGGGGCTCCACTGTCCGAGGCTTTCTTGGTGGGTGGCCATGGCAGTGTCACCCTAATGAGGGCTCGAGGGACTGTTCTTTCTGCCCTGCGGTTTGCCACAGTCATATCCCAACTTCCTCCGCTTCTGTTTGCCATTGTCTCCCACCCCTCGCTTGCCCTTAGGATTTAGGAATTTCCTGGTTTATCTTGCCTGTTCTTTGCCTGTGTTTTCCTGACTCCCACCACATCTTCCTCCTTTTCCACATTCCCTGACCCTCACACTTGTCCACTGGTCCAGATAAGAGCCCTTGCTTCAACATATCCATACTTCCTCTTAAAGTCCTGGGTGTTTAATATCGGCGCTGTCATTGCCTGAAGGCCCCTGCCGCTGTCAAGCGCGGTGTTAGTGTTTCACAGTTTTGCAGCTGTTATCTCTCTTAATCCTTACAACAACCCTTATGTTTTATTATTGTTTCTACCTTGTGGATCAGGAAATAGACACATGATAGGCTGCAAGTACTCAGTCCAGTTATAAAGACCACAGTTAGTGAGGCCACTGAACTGACGCTTCACATCTCAGGTTCATTTAAACCAAAATCTGAGCTATCGACTTACTGTGGACCTAGTCTAACATGTGCATCGGTTGGGAGCCCTCCCCTCCACTTTTTCTTGAATAGACAAATGAATCTAAGCTTTTAATTATTGAGATAGACTTACAAAAAAGTGCACAAATTGTATGTGTATAGCTCAGTGACTTTTCACCACAAGCACCAAAGAAGCCCCCTTTCAGGACCTTCCAGTCACCAAGGGTAACCAGCACTCAGACTTTTAATACAATAGGTGGATTTTGCCTGTGATTGAACTTCTGTAAATGCAGTCACACCATATGCATTCTTTTGTAGCTGGCTCCTTTCTGAATTCGGGCTTGAGAGATACTTGTAAATACTATCTGTTTATCAGTTCCCCTTCCTGGTCGATTTTAGTTTTCCTAGTTCCTCATCAGTAGAGAAGGTAAGTTTCCTTGGGCATCTCTTTTAACATCATCATGATGTGCCATGAATGTGGCCTTTTCTCAAAGATGGTCCTGTTTTCCTGGCGGTGAACCACTAACGCCAAATCGTCTGGTTTGCTCCCCTGGTGTTTCCTTCCAGTCCCTCCTTCTCTGAGACCCATCTGCCCTCTGCGCCCTTCAGGTTTGTTCGTTTCGTTAGGCTCGCAGTACAGTGGGCAGCGCCAGCTTCCCCTGAGGCTGATGTATTGACATCCACATGGGTTTCCCCTGGGATGGACCTACGTTCACAGTGTGTGACGGCAGTTGTGTGCTCTCTGTGAATAAAGTTTAAATTGTATGATGATCACAGACCGTCTGTGTGGACACCTGGGCGAGAGATGGTATCATCCAGAGATAAGCGAACAGCCCTCCGTCTGTACATTGTGCATCAGTGTTAATCTGGAACATTTAACTCCATCATAAGCAGAGTTCCAATGGAAGCAAAACTAAAGTTTCCTTCCCCTAAAAATCCAGAATGGCTAAACTTGGCCCACCTGGAGGCGCCCACCTTCATTTACAGCAAACAGGGAAACCAACCTTTATTCTCGTGACAAGAAAGCTTTGAGAGGCAAGTGCTCTCCAGATCTCACCCACAGTTCTTCTAAAATATGTTCAATTTGATTATTTTATTTAGGGAATACTCACTGGTCATTTCTCCAACTTCACTTGGTTATTTGTTTGTTATTTTCAGACCCAGGTCATGGTGCCTAATGTCTGGGTCACATGACTTGATACTGGACCTTGAATAATTCTCCTAGAACGTGAATCGACTTAAACCCCAGTTCTTGTGGTCTCTCATCTGCACCTTCTTTTTGATTCCAAATATCCCATAATAAATGGCAAGGTTCAATTAACTAATGTGCCTGTATTGAAATATCATGTGGATTTAATACATTACTAAGGACACTGAAGGATACTGTTGGATAAAAAATAGAAGATTTAGTGGTTTGGTGACATAAGAGCTTTGAGCTGCAAGTTATTTTACATGCATATTTATTTCCCAGGACAGTGTATTATTCCCATTATGTATGCTTAATTATTCAAATTAAGAGTAATGTTAAAGATTTGGGCCAAGTAGCCATTTAATATTAGTTATTGGAACCAATTTGCCAGGAGATAGCAGATATCTAAGATTGTTTTCTTTGGTTGGTGGAAGGGGAAGTTCTTTTAAAAGTCTTTCATGTATTTGATATAAGCTGCTATATGGGCTTTATGTGTAGGCTAATAAAGACTCCATAGCTTGTTTCAGTTTTCAATTTTGTGTTTGCAAAGTTATTTTACAAAATTTGAGTAGCATTAAAATGAAGACTTAAGTTCTGTATTAATACCTACGGTCTTTAGATCTGTAAAGGGACTGCAAGGTGCCAATGACAAATTCCAGAGAGCGCCCGGGTGTATCCCAGAGGGTGATGGGAAAGACGGAATGCTATATACTTCAGTTATTGTTCATGTATGTGGTCATATAAAAAGGTTGAATGTTGTACTTCTAGATTGTCTAGCAATGCGTCAGATAAGAAGGAAGTAGTGGTGTTCAAAGTGCCAAGTGCGTAATTCCATCAATTTTGATGCAGGGCGAAAATATTAGTACTCCTGTTTCTTCCATTCACCAAAGTGTTTCTATGTATGTTTTATAACATCTGTTACATATTAGTGCTTACAGTTTAAATATTTTGATCATTAGAAAAAAAGTATGCGTTAAAATTTTCACGAGGAAACAGAAGCGTGCATTAGGATTAATTTGTGTTCAACAGGAGAAGAAAATAATAGTTAAATAACAGAAGTTCATTTCTTTCTCCCATAGTGTCACCAGGGCCTCTGCCTCCTATGTTTCTGTTCTACCTCCCCCAACAATTGATTTCCATTTTCAAATTCACCTTTTGGCCCAAAAGGGCTGCTAGAACTCCAGTCATTTTGCTCATATCAGGAAGGAGGAAAGAAGAAATTCCTTTTCTTTTCTTTTTGTTTTTTTTTATTAATAAACTTAATTTTTAGAGCAGTTTTACGTTCACAACATAATTAATTGGAAAGTAAAGAGAGCTCTCATATTCCCCACAGGGGTCGCCTTTGTAAATTTTAGGTTAAGAACTTTTTCTAAGTACCGCCCGGCAGCTTCTGCCTACATCTCTTTGGTCAAAATCTGGGCTGACCTGGCCATAGGGAAGCTGGGAAGAAGAGTAGTCTTTTAGCTGGGGTTCGTGCTTTTAGCTTTTAGTCTTTTGCTGGGGTTCATGGCCAAAGCAGACAGGGAGATTGTTGAGGAGGAAACTTGAAATCTCTGTCAGAAAGCCATTTGACCTAAGAGAATCTCTTATATTTTTCTCGTCACCAAAAGAGAGTTTAAGTTCAGGCCTTAAACTGGTATCTTTTGAAAGCTGTTTTTGTTTATTAGTGTTGAGATGTACTGTTTACTGTGTGTAATTATTATGAGTTCTTAAAGGGCTTATCTTTAAGCATGGAAAATAGTCATTTTAAATTACACAAAGAAATGACACAGTTATACAAGGTGCATGGAAGGAGGTGTTGTATACTAATTTGGAAGCACATTCAGTGTTTTAGGATTTGAAGAAATGCTTTATGGAATGGATAAAGCACAATTTAAAAATGCTAAAAATATTTTTTAAATACAGTTCAATATATGTGTCTTTTGGTACACACTAGACTTCTGTTACCTCTTTTAAATTTGTTCCATCAGTAAATACTTCAACTTAACTGATTTTGAAAGGAAATCGTAACAACCGAATCTTCCTTTGTGTTTCTCATAGAAGCATGCTGAGGTGTAACTAATTGCTTTATGATAAATGCCTTTTGTGTTTCCTCTCCTGTCCTCTCTTCTCTCCAATCACCGTCTGTCCAAAAGTGCATACTCCTTCCACGTTACTGCCGATGGTCAGATGCAGCCGGTCCCTTTCCCCCCCGACGCCCTCATCGGACCTGGCATCCCCCGACACGCTCGCCAGATCAACACCCTGAACCACGGGGAGGTGGTGTGTGCAGTGACCATCAGCAACCCCACGAGACACGTGTACACGGGTGGGAAGGGCTGTGTCAAGGTCTGGGACATCAGCCACCCCGGCAATAAGAGCCCTGTCTCTCAGCTCGACTGTCTGGTGAGTGAACAGGAACCGGTGCACAAGGGTAATTTCTCCCTGGAGCCTCAATAAGGAAATAGCTGTCCAGGCCTGGGTTTTATTCCCATTATGAGGAAATGGAAGCCCATTCTGTTTCCTGTGTTAGCTATTTAGCTCCCCCCATCCCTCTCCCTTAAATGTGAAGGTTTCCTTTGTTGCTCTTTTAGTGGTTAAATCCCAGAGTTGATGGATTTCTTTAAAACAAATATTTTACAGTCGTTTACAGAAGCTATCCTTGTTTGAATGTGTATTCAAAAGCGGGTTTCCCATTTAATGGTTGAAAATACAGCCAGCCCTGTGCTATGAGCCTGCAAACCACTCAACTTTTAATTTCCCTACAGCTTTGGATAAATATTGAATAGTAAACATTTGATAACGTGGCATTAAAATCATCCTGAACAGGGTCTGTGTTTTCAGGGAGACCTGGGAGAGCTGGCTGGGTTTTGTTACCTTAACTTCATGAAAGAGTTAATAGATTACACTGTAAGAAATCAGGGCCGCTGTTAGCAAAGCACGAGCCATGAGAGTGCTTCCCTTAGGTACCTAATCCACCTTCTCCCAGAGCGCGAGAATACCATAGACATGCTGGGACACGTTCCCATCTCTAAAGTGTAACCCCAGGCTTCACAGACCACATACCATTGGCATCAGGTGGGAAGAAGGCCACCCTGCCCGGTATGATGTCTGCCTGCATGTCGCTTTCACAGATGGTGCCATTTTACGCACTGCCTGCCTGGCAAATGGTGAGGATTCTGGAGAGAGTGCTTCCAAAAAGAAGAGTGGCAGTATTTCTGAGATTTTTTGGAGGGTGGGGGTAGTTATTGGCTTATTTTATTTTTTAATGAAATGGCTTAAAAATATGTCCATTCATGACATTTAAACATTCTTAAACACAGCCCAACATTCTAATAGTAGTTGGGAGTCTTTTGTAACACGCATCACCTTTTTTGAAATTATGTGCTCACAGTTTCTCTAATCTTTGAAGAGCAGGCCATGGTTAAAGCATAGTGAAAGAATTCAGCTATATCTATTTGAGTTAAAGGAGAGCAGTTAAATTTCTTTCGGGGGTGAGGGTCATTTTAGGTTCCACCAGTTTAGGTCCCACCTCCCTTTTTAATGTGTGTTGATTTTAATAGAGGGATGCCCTCTTATTTCAATGTCTTTGGCCTTTAGATGGAGAGCCTTAAATATGACAGCAGCCATGCTACAACTTAAGAAAGCACCTCCGTTATATTCTTAGACAAGGCTCCATCTGGCTAATGAAGACACAGTGCCAGCTTTAGGTATAGTTAAGACTAATGAAAACTAAAACATGGGCAGCAGGTCTGCAGTTTCCAAATAGTAAAGAATGGAGGATGATGAGATGGAAGATTTATAAATTAGCTTTGAAGAGCGGTTTCCTCATACAGAATTATGTGTACACCTACCTTACATCTACTGATGATTTCAGTCTTGTCCACTCAGCAGGGAACTGGACATCAGGTACAGTTATGTTTAAATGTGTGATCCTGTGAGTTTGTTTTGCTTACTATTTTGAAGGAGAAAGTTGCCATCGGATCCTGATCTTTACTATAGAGCCCTTGCTTGTTAGTGTCCATGAAATACCACTTTTCAAGTCAAAAGCCAAGATAGCAGTTAGAGAACATGGCATTGTTACTGCTTGTGTAACGCATTACAGCAATTGAATTATGTTTATTTCACAGAATAGAGATAACTACATCCGTTCCTGCAAATTGCTCCCCGATGGCTGCACTCTCATAGTGGGAGGGGAAGCCAGCACTCTGTCCATTTGGGACCTGGCCGCTCCGACCCCGCGCATCAAGGCCGAGCTGACGTCCTCAGCCCCCGCCTGCTACGCCCTGGCTATCAGCCCCGACTCCAAGGTCTGCTTCTCCTGCTGCAGCGACGGCAACATTGCCGTGTGGGACCTGCACAACCAGACGCTGGTGAGGTGAGCACAGGTCGTTTCCTTGGATTCAGAATGCCTCCTATCACCCCTGCTTTTGCAGCTGCCCCCAGGAGCTCAGCTCACACATTAAGACCCTGCTTTGTTCCAGACTTGAACCTGGGTTTTGGGAGTGCAAAGACAGAACTGCGTCGCTTCCCTCGGGGGCTCACCATCTGCCTGCTGTGCTTGGCTGTCCCCAGGCTTTATATTTACCTCCCTCATGTTCCCATTCTTGAGCCACATTGAGATGCCAGACTTGTTTAAAAATATTCCTGGCTTTTCCCAAGGGGCAACACATCCTGGATTACACGATGGTATGAAGGGTCCGCAGTGCTGGATGGTTTTGGCTTTGCCTAGAACCTTGTTTGTGCAAACAGTAGCCAACTGATAAAGGATAGCAAAGTCAACAAAAGGGCATTAGAAGAGGAGATTCTACGAATTTCACTCACAAAATGTTTTTAAAGTATCCGTGTTTCTCAATAGCTAACTAAATATGCCCTGTCCAGGGGTCGTTCACCTAGGAATGAGCCCGGCTTCCTGGAACCTGCCCTCCTAACCATAGTTAGAGCTGCAGTTCTGCCACCTCTGTATCTCCTTTGCTCTGGCAGCTCACTCCCTCTACTCAAGTCGGTGCTCAGACCAGAGATGGTACAGAAAAGTCTTAAAAATGTCAGCACTCTGTAAACATCCAAGGCAAAACTAGTATGCCTTTCGCCCTTTCGTTCCACAGTTCATCTTCACTAGGAAACACTCTTTGGTTATGGTGTGATTTGAGGCTGTGGATTGTTTAAGAGGCCTCCTCTAATGCTTTTGGGCCCCATGTGCCAGAGAGAAGGGACGGACGGACTGTGGAAGTCATCACAGCAATCATCACTCTCCCTTCAAACCTCCTCTTTAGAAATCCAGTAAGTGTCACTGAGCCAGGCTCTGTTCCTGCATGTGGGTCACCGTGTGGCAGTTTTTTCTCTTGTCAGTCACTGAGCACCTCAGAATGAGCAAAACGGACTAATGAATGGAGCTGAGCTGACAGCCCCTTAGATGAGGAGCCAGAGGCAGAGAAGTTCAGGTTACTTGCCCCAGGTCACATAGCTGGGCACGGTGGAGCTGTGATCAGGGTCCAGGTATTCTCTTTGGGCTGTGTGCTGAACCCCTGCTCCGTGCTGGTCCCTGGGGTAAGTACTTATATATAATAGGGTGGTGCTTTAGAAGTGTTGTTCTCCGTTCGGACTGGCCACGTGTGACTAGCAGCTGCTCTGTGTCACAGGGTGACATAGAGTCTATTGAATATCTTTGTATCCACTGTGACCCGCCACATTCTGAACAGTCCTAAGTAGGATCTGCTTTCTAGGAACCTGATAGTACCACTGAGATATGTGCACAGAGGAATGGAGGAACACCCCTCAATCGCTATAAGTCAGCAAAGACATTTGTGGTCAAAGACGGAAAGTAAAGTATTTTATGAATTCTAGAAGTCAAAAAGGCAAAGGGTGACATGAAGAGGAGGTCACTGGGTTTCAAGAGTGTTTGGAGAAAAGAAAATCAGCATTTTCAACAGTGAAGCAGGATCTGCTCTGGGCCTGTGTGAGCAGTGGAGAGGTCTTGGAGGCAAACTGGGTGGTTGAGGTGCACGTGTGTGGCCACAGACTTGGGGAGGATTGGGGTGCATGGAGGGGAGAGGACTAAGACAGGAGTTCAGAATAGCTTGCAAAGGAAAGATTTTCGAAGTGGTGGTTCACATCTTGTCTCAGAATTCAGGGCAATAGTGGTGCTTTTTTCTTCTACACGTTCATTAAATTCCAAGTTTGGCTAAAAGTGTGGAGCTCTATGGGAATATGGACAAGCATGGAAACTTTTCTCTTGGTATTGAGATTCCCCAGCAGCTCTCTAATGATGCCTATCACACAGCGATCGGGCCTCTGAACATGTCTCCCTGGTCTGGTCACTCTCCTGCCAGCTCCCTGTGGCACACAGAAGCAGGGCCAGGCCCCACCTGTTGCCTGGCGGAGCATCTGTGCTCAGCAGATTCCTGTTGGTTAATTGTTCTTGGTGGTGTGTTTTTGACTGAAGCATGAGGTTCTCCTTTAAGAGAACAACTTTGTGCTTAGCTTCAAGGCAGGGTCTTGCTGAGGTGCTGACGAGTCGCCTTCAGCAATTAGCTTTGTCTCTGCTCAGCATCTTTGAATCAGGAGGTCAGCACGAATCTTTGTCTCTTGGCATCCAGATATCCAAATGCAGGGCACCTCTTGATACGGAAAGTGAGGTTGGGTAAATATGTGAGCTCATGCTTTGTTGGCATGAAGGACACTGCTGTGTTGATTCACTCAGGAAAACGAGTACTTCTAGACCTGGAGCGTATAATGGAGTGGTGCAGACCTGCAGGATTAAAGGCCAGGCCTTCATCATCTTTAAGGAATACAGTTGGGATTTGGTGTGTTTGTCTTTTTTTTTTTTTTTTCCTTTTAACACTTAAACACTTTCCCAGACCTGGGAGAAATTTTACCTTCCAGACGGATTTGTAAGAGTAGCTAGAGGAGTGTATTTAACTTCTCCTGTGTAGTGACCTAAAATGGCATTCCATTTCTTTAGCACTTGGATCGTGAAAAAGAAAAAGAAAATGTGCAGGTGCTGTATCTTCCTCCTCGGGGGAAGGTTAGTTTGATCTTGCACATCAGCAGACACTGAAGAGATGACATATACACACCGAGTCCAAAACTAACAACACAACAGTGTTTACCTTGAGCTCTGGCAGGAAATCATTATTCAATCTGGTTTGTTTTATCAGGCAATTCCAGGGCCACACAGATGGGGCCAGCTGTATTGACATTTCTAACGATGGCACCAAGCTCTGGACGGGCGGCTTGGACAACACGGTCAGATCCTGGGACCTGCGCGAAGGGCGGCAGCTGCAGCAGCACGACTTCACCTCCCAGGTGACTGGCTTTTTCCTCCCTGGAATCTATGAGGTGCTGTGTGTGTGGTGTCCTCTCCCTCCCTTCATACTCCCACAGTAATAGAAGCTAGACAGACCAGGCTTAAATTTTAGATACTGATTTTTTTTTTTTAATCACAAAAAAATTCTTTGAAACAGAGTGGTGTCTAAACTCCTGTAGGTTAAGTTAGACCTGTTAGCTATTATGTATGAGTTTGTTTAAGGGATTCATGCAGTGAAGAATATGCAGTTTTCCTTCAGCAGTGTCTGATCTGTTTTATGTATTCTCCCCATTTAATGTGGGGATGAGAGATGATTATTTGTTTCACATATAAACAGAGCTTGAAAAACACACAGCATATCACAAGGAGTCGAGAAAAATCACAACAGCTCTGAAAGTTAATTCATTTCCCTTGCATCACGGAGCTTAAAAAAAGGCAGCAGCATCTCCATGGATAACCATTTTATTCCTCATCCCATAGAAAATTAACTCATGGCTGACTAGATTTATAGAATTGTGAAATGATACAAAAATGGCAACTTTGTGGATTGTGAAGATTATTTAGATTACAAGTGAGTCTAAATCTGTTTTGGGAAAGACAGTGCTTGCCATTTTAAGTGCTTTCTAATAATAGAATTGTCCTTTTCATCATTGTTTGTTTACTTTTTTTTTGTAATAAAAACGATTCCACTCAAATATAGAACAACAATGGAAAACAGCTATACATACTACTAAATTTTCTGTACCTGTTAAAATTTTGTTGAGTTTCTTACAGTCCTCCCTTTTTTAGCCCTTTTTGCAATATGAATAGGATACTATTTTTGGTCTGCCTTTTAAAAAGAACTTATGGAAATTTTTCACATACATTTAAGAGTACAGAAAATGTTCAAGCATATATGAAAGTACAGAGAATTGTACAATAATCCCCAGAGGCCCATCACCCAGCTTTAACAGTTAGTAACACCTGACCGTCTGGTCTCATTCTGTCATTTCAGTCAGAAGTATTGCAGTTCGTGTCTGTAAAAGACAAGGACCCCTTTAAAACAACACACATGAATACCATTATTATTAAGAATAATTTCTTAATTTCATCACACGATAGAAGTGTTGCAATTTTTCCAGTCGTTTCATAAAGTATTTTAACACTTGGCTCATCTAGGTTGGGTCGCTTGTCCTATAAACTTTACCAGTCTGGAGTTTGCTGATACCATCCTCCCATTCTTGCTGTTTTCTTTATCCCCTTTCATGTTGCCTTTTCACTGCCTGAGTTTATTGAGCAGAATCATCAGTGAACCTGTTCTGCTTTTTGTAGATATTCTCCCTTGGGTACTGCCCAACTGGGGAGTGGCTGGCTGTGGGCATGGAGAGCAGCAATGTGGAAGTTCTCCACGTGAACAAGCCTGACAAGTACCAGCTGCATCTCCATGAGAGCTGTGTGCTGTCCCTGAAATTTGCTTATTGTGGTGAGTTCAGCTAAAAGGAAACCTGAGAATGTTGGTGGCCTAAATGGAAAAGACTTCCAAAAAAATAAAATAAAATAATAACAGTAGCGATCATATCTGGAAAAAATGTTGTCTGAGCAGCTGGATGCAATAATTCTTTTGTCTTAATATATCCTTCAGAGCATAGTGATGTCTGTTTTCCTAATTTGAGAAAAGTCAACAGGCAATGAAATTGCCTCATACAAGGTTTTGACATATACTTGTTTTTAGTGGGGAGGATCTGGGGTGAGGGTGGGAGGGCAATTAGGTGCCACTCTGAAGAGGGGTGGGTCGGGAGTTGTAGAAAACTGGGGAAGGAGCAGAGGAAATCAGTAGGAACTGACCGGGATGAGGAACCTACAGTCAGAGAATAGAGTATTTAGCTGAACCTGACTGGACACTCTTCAAGGAAGAGAAAGAGGGTAGAAGTTCCCATGGAGTCACATGTTTGATCACGAGATGGCTGGCTGGCTGACTGGCTCAGTAGCTATCACTTACACATTCTATGTGCTATATATTGTGTCTGGCATTTTCTTTAGGCTCGTCATTTAATCCTTGCCAGTTCCATTTTATTACAGGGAAACTAACTAAGGGAGAAGAACTTTATTGCTTGCTGTTTGAGGACCCCTGTGTGCTGGGTGTGATGCTACCGTTGTGTATCCAGTGGCTAATGAGGCTGACAAAGTCCCCACTGCTGCTTTGACTAAACCCACAATCACAGATGGTTCACAGCGGAGCCTGAATTTAAAACTTGCTCTCTCTAGTCATGTCATAGCCCAACCCTTTAGATGTGATACCTCATGATATAAAATGGTCTGTCTGGTTAAGTCCCTGTAGCTAATGGTAGAGTAGGAATTTTAATCTTGTTAAACTACGTGTTCCTTTGCTAATTCTAGGTAAATGGTTTGTGAGTACTGGCAAAGATAACCTCCTCAATGCTTGGCGGACCCCCTATGGAGCTAGTATATTCCAGGTAAGTCAGGGCTCCTCGCTGAGAATGACAGTGACCGCGGTGTTCCCGTGACACCAGTAGTGAAGGTACCGTGGAGGGAGCAGGGCCCCTGAGTATCTGTTTCACATTAAACACCCACCCATTTTTTTTTTCCTTTTAGTCCAAAGAGTCCTCATCCGTGCTCAGCTGTGACATCTCTGTGGACGATAAGTACATAGTCACTGGCTCAGGGGACAAGAAGGCTACAGTCTACGAAGTCATCTACTGAAAAGATGCGGTTTAACGTTTGTAGTTGAATTGGGCCAAAATGTTTTGAATTTGTAGAAATAGAGAAGTTGTAACTTTGAAAACACGAAAACCCGTTTCCAAACTTTGACACAAAACTACTTTGAGTCTACAAAGAGGAGACGATGAGTCCATCAGCAGAAGGTCGTCTGTCTACCCAGACCAAATGGAGCGCTGAGGCCAGGTGGACGGGGCCAAGGGCGGCAGGCTGGAGGGGCAGAGCCTGCTGTCCGGCAGAGCCTGTCCTTTGCTTTCTGTGTCATCCGCCCAGATTACCTTTCTGTTCCTTGTGCTTCCTCTCACGTTCCGTCCTTGGTAGAGCAGTGGTGTCTCCAATGAACTTGTTTCCTGGTTTTGCATCTTGTGAAATGTTTTTTTTGTTTTTTTTTTTTTGTATTTTTGTTGAAGGTTAAACATTTGTATAAATTGTAAATATATTTGGTTTATTACAGTAAAGGCTTTAGTACCAATAAGTGGTTTTCCTTTTCCTTCTTTATTGTTTTTATCAAAGCTTTGGGATCATTAATGTGGGTTTTATAAGCAAAGTCCAAACATTTGTAGAGAAAGTTTCAAAATGCACTTCTGATTTTGTAAATATACTTGGTCAGGGACTCCCGTGGCCCTAGAACCTAATCAACCCTCTGAGTTACCAGAAGCTCAGACTAGGAATAGTGAATAAACTGAAGGTATGTTGATGACTGTTTTATTTGGGATACTCAAATAGTTTGGTCTAAACGCATTCTTTTGTTAGGAAACTCTTGTAATTGGAGGTTACAGGTTATAGCTCTGCTTTTGCTTGCTGATTCATTAGGAAATAATATTCTTTTCTCTAGGAAGTCCCAGCATATTCAATTCTATATTTCCCTTCACAAGCCGTACATTTCAAGAAATGTAGGTGAGTTGGCTGGTTTTAGTGTTAAGATTGATGATGTTCACAGAGCTGTCGAGTTCATTAACCTGTGAAAGAAAGGTGGGATGTCAGCTAGTTTTGTCTTCATTAATACTTATTTGATCTATGATATTAATTTGTTGTACGTAAGCCAACCACACCCAGCACTTATCCTCATTCTTCGCATTAAGGCTTCCCCTGCAGCGCCAGCCATTTCTCTCTCATTAGTCTGGTCTTGTCTTTGGGGACAAGCTTTTACTAATTTGATGAGACGACATCTAACCCTGGGCTTTTAATATGTTGCCATGCATGTTTCCTCCTGAAAAGGCTACATGGCTCTTTCTTTAGATACCTATTATTTACTGCTATGTTTTAGAAAATACTGATTAATAATTTTAAGCCAAGTTTCCTGGCTGTTTAAAAATAGCATCTAAGGAATTTTTAACGTTTGTGTTCTCTTTACGATCCAGCGAGTTGTTGGCATTTTGTCTTAATATTTTTCATTTGTTATCCAGACCTTGTTTTTATACAGTTAACAACATTGTTTTGTTTGCTTTTTGCCAAAATGATATTTGTTTATGTACAGAGTCTGTGAAATATTTTCTCTTCTCGTTAAGCGAACGGCAAAGCCGTAATTACTGAAACTGATTTCCCTCTCATCCCTTTCCTTGTATAATGAAGCAGGTTTCTATACTACAGATTCTGATGGTTTATTAACATAATGTTTACCTTTTCTGTTCTTTCTCTTTCCCTGCCTTACTTCCCTATTTTCTGTAGTAGTGGGAAAGAAGTTAAGTTGCTCTAACAGAGACCCAGCAACACAGTGGCTTAGAGACCATAGGGTTTCGGTGTCTCCCACGCAGTAAAACGCAGAGGCCCAGGCCAACAGCGCGTCTCTTTGCTGCCACGCCGGCTCCCGTGGAAGTTCAGGGGAAGGGACGTGCTTTCAAGCAGGTGACTAGGAATTTGCTCATCACTCCCATTCCCAGTCCATGAGCAGGGACTTGGTCACGTCCAGGACTGAGAAATGTGATCTCTAGCTATGCAACCGTGTGTCCATGGAGAAGTGGGGACACATTTGAAAGGATTCCGGGTTAAAGAAAGAGTCTTGTTTCCAGCTGTGCGTTTTCTCCCTTCATGCATTGTAGGTTCCCAAGCTTCAAATAGTCTTTCTCTAATGGATTGTCTGAGAGGCTAGGTCTAGATCTTATCAACTCATGTACTATATTGAGGTTGATGAAGCCACTTTAGTTTGCTTTGGGATGAAACACTAGTTTGGTCCTATAAGAGGCGTTCTAGAGCTTCTAGACCTAGTCCCTCTGCTCAGGGGGTTCGGAATCTTGGAAAATTGCCTAGACAATTGTTTCCTCACTCATAAAATAAGAATGATAAAATGTCGCACTTGCCTTTCAGGGTCTTGAGGATCAGAAGTGGGTATGTGAAACAGGGTTGTGAACTGAGGGCATGAGTGGGAGAACGATTTCTTCCTCAGCTGTGACTTCAGGAAGTAGCTGTGAATCACCACCCTCACCCCCAAGAGGTGGGAATCAAAACCCAGCTAAGCCCAATGTTTGTAATACCTCTTATCTTGAATATGAATCTCAAATTAGGGTTCAGTAAATTCAGATTCAACTAGACGTTGATCACCAATAGGTGCTAGACAGTTTCACGTACAAAAATGTGAGTAGGTGATTGTCGTTATCTTTAATTAAATAACCAAGGCTCAGGGAAACCATGTCCCCATGGCCTCACAGGAGGTGGAACCAAATTTAGGTTTCATCCTGTGCCCTGCCTGTGTTCTTTCAAATCTCACAGAGTCCAAAGTTCCTCTTCATTTCACTTGAAATATTTACAACTTGCACCATACCCTTTGGTACTAGTCTGGTACAAAATTATAGGTGTAGATAGGTTTATGTTCACTCATTTATAACTGAATTTAATAATTGTTTTCCCTATTCTTTTTAATAGATTTATCTTATATATGTGTGTTTATCACTCAGTCTTACACCTAGAATGTAGTTTTCTACCATGTAGTTAGTTCTTCCATAGGATTGAAGTTCATTAGGTAAAAATTGAAGTCCTGGTTAGATTGGTTTTGTATTTTTGTAACTAGGTGTTTCTACCACTTATGATAAGGACAAGATATTTCATCAATACGATAATTGACATTTATTAAGTTTCTGTTATTTGCCAGGTGATAGGGAAGTGTTTGACATAAATTATAATAACCTTCACAGTGAGGATTAAAAATCCACAGAGATGGGGTTTTTAATGGGTTCATTCTTTTACAGTTTCACGACCTGTAAATAGCAGCTGGCTCCAAAGCTATAGCACACGCGTACAGGGATGTTTAAAATGGCACTTTTGCTAACAGCACAACGAGGTGGTGACTTTCCCGAAAATTTTCCAACAAATCAGAGAGGGATCAAATTCTGAATTTCAGCATACTGGTTAATTCCATCGAGAGACTGCTGCGTCTGTCATCAGTTTCAGCTGGAGCGATGACGTTGCAAACCGTGCCCTCTGCTCTAGATCCCTGGGTTTACTTCTCTGGGATATCTTCTGTTCACTCTTCGCTCAGCAATGAAATCAGCTCACCACAGTTTCAGGCTTCCCTGAGCAAGATGAAGTTTGTATTTAAGGGTGATTTTCAGCCTGGGGAACTTACTCTCCAGACTTCTAGAACTTAAACAGTTCAGTGATTTGGTTTTCTTTCATTGGGTTCATGTTTCTAAGAGAAGTTTTTCTCAGACTTTAGTCTGCATCAGAATCACCAGGAGGACAAGTTAAAATTCAAATTTCTGGCCCCAGTCTCAGTTTTTGATTCAGTAGTTCAGGGTGGGAGCTGAGAATTTGACTTTCTTAAGTTCCCAGGTGGTCCTGAGGCTGCTGGTTTGGGGACCAATGAGAACTGATGTAGAGCAGTAATCCTTGCAGTGGAGTTATTGGTGCACGAGGTCAGACAATTAAGTTCAAGAACTCATCCTAGAAAAAGTGCTACATACCTCACTGCTGAATATCACTATGGTCACCTTCGAAGTACTCCCCTTGGGAAGCTATGCACCGACGCCAGTACCTAGTCCACCCTTCAAAGCAATTTTGGAACTCTTTTTCTGGAATGGCCATCAGGTGTCATCGTATTACCCTTGATGTCCTGAATGTCATCAAAATGTCTTTTTAATATTTCCTTTATCTTTGGGTAAAGAAAGAAGTCATTGGGGACCAGATCAGGTGATTAGGGAGGTTGTTCCAATACAGTCATTTGTTTAGTGGCTAAAAACTCCCTCACAGACAGTGCCTTGTGAGCTGGTGCATTGTCGTGATGCAAGAGTCATAAGTTGTTGGTGAAAAGCTCAGGTCATCTGACTTTTTCACGCAGACTTTTCAGCACTTCCAAATAGTAAACTTGGTTAACTGTGTGTCCAGTTGGTACAAATTCATAATGAATAATCACTCTGATATCACAAAAAGTTAGCAACATCATTGCAACAAGTTCACGAACTTAATTGTCTACATAGTATTCAAAAACTATTAGTGTATATTCACATTCTCTTAAGACTGCACTCTCCCATATTTTAGGCTTTGGGGCTGAGGATTAAAAGTTAAATGGCAAAATGTAAGGCATGCTGTTTTGAAGTTACTGTTCTTGCGTTAGTTTCCATTCCCAAAACTAACTTTCGAAGCTGAATATTATAATAGGTATAAAACAAAATTTAAGTTTTTAAAAGCGTTGCTTTTTTTTACTTAGCCATAACTCAGTGTGAAGTACGTGAATCTTCTAAGGCTTGGAAAACCTCCCATAATGACCTAATGTAGTGGAAACCTTGAGAATGTACACAGTGTTTATTTGGAGTGGTGATACATAATTAAAAGTTAGAAATTGTTCTTCGAAAATTGGAATACTTTGTGTAGAACAATAAGCTGCTGATTTTATAGGATGCTTTTATTCTTCAAATTATATGAGATATAGTCAATCAGCTGGTGTTTACTGAGGATGTGACCCCGGTATATGGCAAGGTGGCCCCTGGGCTGGTGGCTACGGTGAAATTATTCTCATGTGGGGGTCCTGGGGAAGAATCTGCTGATAGTAACGGAAGTGCTGTAGCTGATGCACTGCCCTAAGGAAACCAGCCGTAAGGGATGAGCAGTCTCGAATATAAATTACCAGTTTGACATAAGCTGGCTAAGACAACCCAGGATCCCATTCCAGCAGGTGGTTGGAAGAACTTCTGTGTGCCAGGCACTGCACCAAGAGCTTCTGGATGTATTCTTGTGATACCTGTATTTTGTAATTCCATGACTGTATTATACACCTCTGAATCTCAATTTGGAAAATAGGGCAAGGTACAAAGAAGAAAATAAAAAATCCATAATGGTACCACCTAGAAAAAATATTTTTATGCCACTTATATCAAATGTAATACAGACGGTTAATAATAGTGAGCATTTGTTGAGTGTTTACTTATGTGCCAAGGACAGTGGAGCACTTTGTGTTACTGAATTTTCACAAAAGCCCAATGATGAAGTTACTGTTTTCATACTCATTTAACAGATGAGGAAACTGAGGCACACACAGCTTCAGTAACTAGCCTGAGACCACACAGCTATATAATTGTTGGAATCCGATTTAATCCAGGTGGTCACACTCCAAAGGCCTGTCTTAATTCTGCTGTTCTACTTCCTTGTCCACATGGTTTTAGAACCTGCTTTTTTTGGTCTTTTTTGTTTTCCACTTGAGGTAATTGACAAAATTGTAAGCAATGTAAACTATATCGAATGTGATGATTTGATACCTGTATGCATCGTGAAAAGGATTCCCCCCATAGAATTAACACATCCATCACTTCTCATTTACTTTCTTGGGATGAGAACACAAGTTGTACTCAGCAAATTTCAGTTATACAATACAGTATTATCCTCAAACCGTTTTCATCTTAAGGTAAGTTTGTACCCTTAACCAACCTCTCGCTATCTCCCCCCACCTCCCACCCCCTGGCAATCACCATTCTTCTGTTTCTGAGTTCCACTTCTTTTTTTTTTAATCCCACATATAGATGGTATCACGTAGTCTTTTCCCTGTCTGGCTTATATCACTGAGCATAATGCCCTCCAGGTTATTCCATGTTGTTACAAATGGTAGGATTGCCTTCTTTTTAAAGGCTGAATAATAATTGTGTTTGTGCGTGTGTGTGTGTGTGTGTGACATTTCCTTTATGCATTCATCTATTGAGGGACACTTAGGTTGTTTCTATACGTTAGCTATTATAAATAATGCTTCAATGAACATGGGAGTGCAGATATTTCATTTAGATAATGATTTCGTTTCCTTTGTATATGTACCCAGAAGTGGGATTGCTGGGTCATAAGGTAGTTCTATTTTTAATTTCTTGACAAAACTCTATAGTGTTTTCCATAGTGGCTGCACCAATTTACATTGCTATGATCAGTGTATGAGGGTTTCCCTTTTCTCTACATCCTCACCAGCATTTGTTATCTCTTTTTTGGCAATAGATGTCCTAACAGGTGTTGAGGTGAGAAACTACTATCTCCTTGTAGTTTTGATTTGCATTTCCCTGATGGTTAGTACTGTTGAATCCCACCTTTTCATGTACCTGTTGACTATTTGTGTATCTTCTTTGGAAAAATGTGTATTCAGATTTCTTTTCCCATTTTTAAATTTGGTTATTTATTTTTTCCTATTGAGTTGACTTTATTTTTCTTTATTAAAATTTATTCACAAACAACTTGCAATTTTGGGTTTACTAAAAGTTGGCCGTTTCTCCTTTGTTAGGTATATTTATCGTCAGGTGTATTAGGTTATTTCAAATATTGAGGTTATTATTATCCTTGTAAAGATGTTTATATATCATATTTTCTCCCTATTTCTGCTTTCCTTAGAATTAATCCCCAAAAATGGAATTACTTCATCAAAAAATAGAATGGTATTTCAGATCTTTGATATTATACACCACCAAATTGCTTCCTAGAAATACTGGGCACATGTATGCTATTCCCAGCAAAACATGGCAATGCCAGCTTCTCTCAGGTTTGCCACATTGTTCTTAACCTTAAAAAAAATATTTGGTAATGATAGGCAATAAGTGATATCCCATTTAGTTTTGCTCTAGTTTAGATTCATTCTTTGAAAGTATCCTGGAGAGGTTTCCTGATCGGTCATCCTATACCCACACTTAAGATGTCTGTCCTGTTAACAATTCTTAGAAAACCTTTTACAGACCGTTGATAGCTTCTTCTAGACACTGCAATTGGATGTCTCATTTTTTCAAAATATATTTGTGTTGTAAAAACTTACGCTTTGTTTCCAGTATTAAGAATCTATAGCTTTCAAGAATTGTTATTTTCCATCGTTATCCTTTGTTTGCCTCAAAGAGGTAATTTGGAAACCCCAATGATGGTAAAACCTCAGTGAGTTAAAAGTAGAGAGCTACGAACTACATCTATATCATTTTTGTTGTTTAAAGCAAAAGATTCTTCTGTAGTTGCACAAGTAATATCTTACTTGTAATGAGAACACAAACTGGTCACTGGTGTGTCGGAAGAACGCTGTGTTTGACAACGCCAGTCAGGTATAGCCCCAGGTGTGATTCATCAGTTATCAGTTGTGCATGGCCACAAGCAAATTCCTTAGCCCCTCAGGATCTCTCTCTTCAACTGCAAAATTGGAATGAAAATGCCTAGCTCACAGGGTGGTTAAAAGGATTAAACGAGGTACCATTTTTTGAGAATTCAACAATTAAATTTAAGAATTTTTAAACATTTTAAGAATTTTTATCAATTTTTTGAGACTGACAATTTTGAGAATTTAACACAGTCTTGGTCCTTCTTTTCTTTGAGAAGTTGCCACTTTATGCCCGTTGGGCTGCCCACTGGATTTACCAGCTGGTTTTTACTGTTACCTGTGAACACCTGGGACAGTGAATAGGTGGTTCCTGGGTGGACTTGAACTGAAGCTTGCATGTCTGTGACTGCCGCTATCAGCAACTCCAGTTTCGTCTGTTCAAGCACATCTGTGAACCTTGTGAAGTCTGGTCTCTGCGTCCAGGACCCTCTGAATGGGCATCTTTCCTCAGGAATAACCAAACCCAAATGTCAGCATCTGAAAGGCAATTTCTACAGAAATTGGGACTCGCTTTGCAGCATGTCCAGGTTTGTAGGTATGCTGCAGTCTTGTTTCTATCCTGACTCCGTCAGCTGACAACCGGTGTTTGTCCATCTGCACAGCATCTCTCAGCTCTGAGAAGACATCCTAGCAGTGTCAGGAAATGGATTTTAACTCAATAGCTTAGGTTGGGAGGGTACCTTTTATTCCTTAGCACACTAATCATTCAGACCATTTTCTAGAAGGGAAATGCGTGTTTCAATACCCTTTAGAGTTTGGACGGAATATATCTTTTGCAATTTTAAAGGTATACTATGTATTTCACTCAAAAGAATGAGTTGTAAGGCTGGCACAATTTCCACCTATTTCATTAATTGCAGGGAGTCAGCATTTTTGTTTTTTGGGTTTTTTTGGATGCGTGTGGCCCTTGCTCTTGCTTTGAGCAGGGCATCCTATTTCATTTCTTTTCCTCACTCTATGTCTGTGGGGACAGAGCCCCAAAAAGCAGTTTCCAGGCTCTCGGCCTCACATAGAAGGGTGCTGGCTCAGGTAGTAAATGGCCATCGACTGTGATCAAATGGCCAGCAGCTGTGGCTAGTTGGCTGTCAGCTGTAACCAGTGAGCCATTAGCCATGAATATAACTGCCGTGGCTAGGCTAGGAGAAGAGGCTAGCAGAGGAGGAAGAGAAGGGGGGAGCTAGCAAGAAGATGGTGGCTGAGTCTGCAAGCGGCGGGTTGAGAATTGTGTTGCTCCTGGTTCCTGTGTCTCCAGCCCAGCCGCCAGTGAGACTATAGTGGTGTGACTCCCCTACCTATGGCTCCGTGGGTGTTCCTTTTTGGCCTCACCATGTCCTGCGTTCTTGTGTGGGGGGCGGGACCGGAGACCCCGCCGGACGCCCCGCATGACACTTGGCGAAGTCGGCAGGATCCCCTGCACTACAATGTCTAGTTAGAGAAGTACCCAGTGTAATGACCCAACTTTATTGTATGCTATGAAACTGATGCAATAAGCAACAGCCAATATGCAAAGCCACTTGCAAAAGTGAAGCAGGAAGGGTCCAATAATCAAATTACTGCCATATATATATAAATGCAGTAATGTATATGTATATCTACACATATACACATATAATGTACACATATAATATACATATATATGTATGTATTATTGAAGGAAGATGCTACAAAGCGTTCAAAAACCCCAAAACCTCTTCAGCCTAGTATTTCTATTTTTGATGTATTTCCCCTTATTTCTGGTGAAGTTCCCTCTTTCTACATGCATTCATAGGTAAGCACAGCATTTCATTTTGTATTCTGCTCTTTGCATTAAGCTATCATAAGTCCTTCCCCCCCATATTTCTGCATAGTCTTCAGTTCTTTTTATACATCACCATTTATTAGACTACTTTTGCAATGTTGCATGGTTATTTTTACCACATTTTAATTCTGATAACTAATACTGCATCAAGCATCTTCAGACATAGAACTTTTTTCTTTTAAGCTGTTCCCTTGAAATAATCTCAGGAATGGGATTGCTAGATCATAGAGTGTGAATTCATTATAAGCCTGTTTTTCATTTCTATAGCTGGCCTTCATGTTTGCATAGGTGTCAGATCTCTTCACCCAACACAAGCATCTCAATCAAGAGTTTTATTTTTATCAAGCATTTCAGGTGTAGTATTTCTTGGGAATGTTTTACATGACAAAATTAAAGAAAGGAACACATGGTTTCCATAATATAAACCATCAGCTTTCAAGTGAGGCCTATGTGTCCAAATCTATGCCCTTCTGGTTTTCTTTCTGACGTACGATGTGACCGGTATCCTACTTTCTGCATGAAAGACAGCTGATGAGAAAGACAAAGCTCTTGTTCTTGGGGTGAGTGATTCATTGGTTGATTGCCTAACGTTTTCCACTTGGGAGCGAATTCCTTCTGTGATTTCCAGAGCTTGAAGAGACATTAGTTTGCTTTTCAATTTACATGGCCATTCTACTGAATCCACCGCGCAGCACTCGGCAGTTGTAATAGCCCCATACGTAACTTCACATTTGGAATGTAAAGTGCAACCATTCTTAATAGTTTAGTTTAATAGCCACTCTTTTCTTTCTCCTGTGGTTTCTTGTATATTATTTTTTAAAGCAGACAGCCATTTTAATGCCACCACATTCTCCATTTAACATACCCTCTGCAGTGAAAATCCTTTTAAAAACAACTATAGTCCCTTAGAAAGCAAATCACTCAGGATGAGAAAACATTGATCTATGGGGGAAAAAATGACCCAATGAGCCCTTGTCTGGAATTTTCCTTCTTCTCTTTCAACTTTCTAAGAAAAGGGAGAGTGATATATAAGAAAATGTATGAGCAGGTGGTCTGAGCCACAGGGATAAGAGCTGTGTAGACCAGCGGGGTTAGGTAGTTAAGGGATGGTGGTTTTTAAGATCAGTTTTTAAGGTAGCAGACCATCACCACCTGTGTATTTTACTTGAATGGCTAAATTTTGAATTAAAGAAAACCTTGTATGTTTGTTTGTTTGTTTGTTTTAAAACCTTACGAAGTTTCAGGTCACTTCCAATTCCTTTTCTTCCTTACACCCCTTCAGCTGATCCCAGGACTTATAGTCTGGCCGACTCCCCTTCAGTACTGTCTTCTGAGATCAGCAAAGGAAGAGTTCCTGCTCTCAGCAATTGGGGGGCGGCATCCCTAATTCTGTTACCAGGGAAACCAGTCTCAGCTGGGGGCAAAGAAGGTAAAAGCTTCAAACATCTTATTTGAAATAATGAAATAAGAATGCAACCCGTAACTCCCTTCTCCCCCCACATCTAATGTCAATTTCTATGGAAACAGGATCAGAAAG
The DNA here is from genome assembly GCF_004115265.2 of Rhinolophus ferrumequinum. Lineage (NCBI taxonomy): Eukaryota > Metazoa > Chordata > Mammalia > Chiroptera > Rhinolophidae > Rhinolophus > Rhinolophus ferrumequinum. Next base: position 45,431,590 of record NC_046295.1, on the reverse strand, counting down.
GCCACCTACAGCCAACAACTGACAGTAGGCTCAGGCTTCTCTAGGTGGCAGGCACCCTTTTGATATCTGCAAATGCCAATTTGTACAATCCCATGACATATCATTAGGCTGGAAAGACTCTCTTATTTGAAAAGTGAATAAAATGGAATTCACCCAGCCAAGATGTCTGTCCTTCTAATGTTTTATCAAACAAATAATCACTCAGGAATATGGTCCAGGTGATTATTATTGCTTTCCTGGATAGCCACTTTACCAATGTGCAAACCTTGTCTGTCATGTTTGTCTTTAGTCTAATGTCTGGACTACTACTTAGCAGCGTAATGACCATCTTTTCTGGGCTGTAATTTAATTATATCAGATATTTTGATCCTCAGATTATGCAGACTTTCTGTGCCTTCAATACATAGAATGTAAATTTTATATTGGTTTTAATCTCTGCGGTAAGACTTAAACAGTTGATCACATTGTCTACTAATTTATATCCATTTTAGATGTTTTACCATCTAGAAGACATGGACTTGCAGGATGAAATAGTTGGAAATCCTAACGTTCACGTCTAAATAATTGAAAAGCTCTAGGTGGTTCCTCACATCTGCAGAGCTGAATCCCCTGCAGGTAAGTGAGATACTTTTTAAAAATGCTTCATCACGGCCATAATTCAACGGAACATTTCAACACGGGCTGAATGTGGAAAAATTAGTAGCAGAAGGGACTCTATAAAAAGGAGCAGAGTGCTTTAAAGGGTTTTCAACCCTCACCGTTCCCATGTACAGATGTTGAATCAACGCACTTTATGAATTTTTGCCTTTCCAGTTGGCTTTTGTTAAAATAAAAATACAAAATAAAAAAGGCAAAACAAAAAACACACCATCTGCACTGGGATCCTTTATTAACATTAGCCTTAAATTATTTAGATTAAATAGACTAGAGGTTTACTGCTTAAGTTTTAAACCTCAATGGATTATTTGCACTTAGTAGATACCAGTTGCTACCTATTAAAGGTGGCAAAAAATATACAAACTCTTAAATTGTTCAGCACAAACCTACGTCTCTGAAAAACACATGTGTAGAACAATACCCATGTATGACGAGCTCGGCCCGAGTCCACACTGTCCTGGCCATCTGCATTCTTCTTAGCATCCACACCAAGGGACGCTTTCCCATTAGCTACAATTCAGCGAACATGTTTTCTAAGGGCGAGGTGATGAGAATTGGTTGGTTGAATGACTCACTAAGAAAAGTGCTGAAATGGAGTTTGGTGCTGTCCTTTTTCACTCCTCCTGGGGACAAAGAAGCATTAAGATAAATGACCAGTTAGATAATTATCACAAGCTAAAAAACAATTAAATCTAGCCTACCACTTTCTCTTCTCCCCCTTCTGTCTTTCCTCAAACTGTGAAATGGGCGTGGCTGACGTTCCCCCCGGGGCCTCACTAAATCCTTAATACATGTATGATTTAAGTTGGGAGATAGAGAAATGTGTATAAATAAGACTTCGAACAGAAATTTCATTGTATGTAGTGTGTGGTCCCTTATGTTGGTAATTAACAGTTGTTCAAAAGCAGGTGATTAAATGATTGTGAGAACTTTTGGAATTAATTTCTTGGCACGGTCACAAAAATATCAGTGACTATCTTACTAGAATGGGCAGTTTTTCTCCTGGTATTTCCATGAGCTATTTCACAAAATTCTCTTGTCTGTATTGTGAGCTACTCTGTCTTATGGCTATTTCAATTTTAGGAATTATTGTTCTGTGATTTGCCAGTAATTGAAATCTTCTAAGTCATTCAGATTAACATTTCCATGATTCTAGAATGTGAGGAAAATCATAGAAGAAATAAATGCCAATCAAATAAAACTAGAGTTGATAAAAACATTAGAGCAAATCCTCAAGTCAGTACTGAATTACCCTTTACGTTTTGAACTTTAAATAAAAACAACCCCACTGACATGTAGTCATGTGTAAGTAATGCTGCCTGGTATACTTCTTCTTGAATCATAATGTTACTGTAATCACCAGTAGAATCCCAGAGCGAATGCATGTCTTCATCGTCCTCTATAAGCTAAACAGAGGAAACCAGCCTTTGTCCCAGCCAGAACAGAAAATCTTTTCTCCCATCCAGAACTCAGTGGGAGCATTTGCTACCTAAAAGAACTAGACTTGACTTTTTAAACTGCAACCTTTGAAATGTTAGAGGTGAATATAAAGATAAGGGCAGGCCCCAAATACCAAATTGGTTCAGTGTGACAGAATAGGCAATAACGTGCTTTGCAAGTAGGGTACAAGAGAAAGGATAACGTCACGTGTAGAACAAGCTATTACTTCATTTAACAGCCATTTGCTATGTGCAGGGGACGCTGGCAGATGCTATTTGAGAGACGTAAGAGTAATTAAGGTTCACATCTATTGAGCACTTACTGCATGTCAAGCATTTTCCTAAATACTCTACTTGCCATATTTCATTGAAAACTAACAAGCCCCGGTTTGTGCCCTGGAGGGCCAGGACTAGGGTGAGTTGATGGAGGCATTCTTCTTGGACTCCAAGTTTAAGATGACACCAAAACACTCAGGAATCAAGATAAATGATGTTTTATGTAATATTTAAAATACCGAAATTAATGCACAAATCTATTATGATGCAGAGCACCAGGGACTCTTGTTCACTGCTGGTGGGAATGCAGAATGGTACAGCCACTTTGGAAGACAGTTTGGCAGCTTCCTGCAAAGCTAAACATACTGTTAACACTCTTACCATAGCATCCAGCAATCATGCTCCTTGGTATTTGCACAAAGGAGTTGAAAACTTATGTCCATATAAAAATCTGCACAAAGAGATTTATAGCTGCTTTATTCGTAAGTGTTAAAACTGGAAGCAACCAAGATGTCCTTCAGCAGGTGAATGGATATAAAAGTAATACTAAGGATGCAAGCATAAGCAACCGAAAATGTCAGTGCTGACATGTTTCCTAGTTGGAATACCAGGAACTCTTCATTAGCTAAATTATTAGGTTAAAAAAAAAAAGAGGTTTTCTTTAGATCTAATAAGAAGTTTGTCCAGAAGAAAAATTCAAAATTATGAAGAAGACCATTTGAAAACAGGAGTTTGCATCCACTCTGGTCAAGGATACACTTCAACCTAATGTGTTGGATTCTTTTGGTTAATGATTAGAGGTAGGAGAGAGTTCTTTGTCTCCTCCCCGTTGTCTCCACCTCCTCAATACCAGTCAGGGAAGCACATCATCATAACAGTGGCCCCCTTGGATTATTTTTCCCTGTGGCTACACCTCTTTGCAATGTGATGTTGATGCTAGTCCCATCAAGAGTTTGGGTGTATTGTTTTGCCCCCTTGAATTTGAGCTGGCCTTGTCCTGCCTTTGACCAATAGCACATGGTGGAAGTGACTTGAGCTAGTTTCTCTAGAGGTCTTTTAGCATCCACTCTGACACTCCCAGAAGCGTGATATCATTGTGTGTGAAGAAGCCTAGTCTATTCTCCTGAGGACGAGTGCTCAAGTGGAATACAATGGGGGGCTGACAGCCAGCATCCACCGCCAGACATGTGATTGAAGGCAGCCCCAGTCAAACCACGACACAACCATACCTGCACAAAGCCAGCAGAACAATGACCCAGACGTCCAGTCAACAGAATTGTGAAAATTAATTAATCATTGCTTCAAGCCACTAAGGTTGGGGTGGTTGGTCACACAGCAACAGGTAACTGACACAGGTGGTCTGTGAAAAACGGAAGCTGACCTCAGAAGGTCCCCACTTTCATAACAAAGCATCATACAACCTTTCCTCTAGGCTCGGTGCAGCGCCTGTTCTCTGTCCTTGTGAGTGTTCTAAAAGGCATCCCGTGTGGCAGCGTCAGCAAGGCGTCTGGTCAAATCAGGCAGCAGGACCACGTGGAGTTCAGGGACTGCCGGCGCTCTGACGTTGCTGGGCTGCTGGGCTCCCAGGGGCTTACTGCTTTGTTCCTGCAGGATGATGGTACATGCATAATCATTCTAGCTAAACATAGGGCTTGGAAGCACGTACTTTCCCAGTGAAAAACTTACACCACCATTCTTATACTAATTAAGGGACCCTTGATGTTGATGTAGATAATGACATTTGAAGCATTTACAGAATCTGGAGTATGAACTATGGATTAGGGTTCTTCACTTCATAATTAACTGTCCTAGCGTAGGGATGCCTGAGTAGAGTTTGTGCTAACTCACAGCAACTAGGGCAATTGACATTAACATACATGCCTGTGTGGATCCCTGATTTTATGGAAGTCTCTTCCCTCTCCTCTTTCTCCAGGCAGAAACCTCAGACTTGAGTACCGTCGTCCCTCCTTATCCGAAGATTCACTTTCTGCTCAGTTTCAGTTACCCACAGTTAACTATGGTTTGAAAATATTAAATGGAAAATTCCAGAAATAAACAATTCTTAAGTTTTAAAAGGTGCACTGTTCTGAGTCTTGCAGTGAAATTTCATGCCATCCCACTCCGTCAGACCTAGGACGTGACTCATCCCATTGTATCCATGCTAGATATTCCTGCCTGTTAGTCACTTAGGAGCCGTCTCTGTCATCAGATCGACTGTTGGGGTATCACAGTGCTTGTGTTTAAGTAACCCTTATTTTCTGTAATGATAGCCCCAAAGCACAAGATTAGTGATGCTGGCAAATCAGATTTGTCAAAGAGAAGCCACAATGTGTTTCCTTAAAGGTGAAAGGTGAAAGTTTTTGATTTAAGGGAAGAAACAAAATTGTACGTTGAAGTTGCTAAGAGCTACAGTAAGAATGAAGATTCAGTCTGTGAAATTGTGAAGAGGGAAAAAGAAATGTGTAGTAGTTTTGATCCTCCTGACATATCAGAAGGTCAATAATAGCCTAGTGCTACGTCACAGTACCTATGTCATTCACCTCACTTCATCTGTCATGTAGGCTTTGTATCATCTCACATCGTCACAAGAAGAGTATAGTATGATAAGATATTTTGAGAGCGAGAGAGAGGCCACATTCACACAACTTTTATTGCAGTATATTTTTATAATTGTTCCATATTATTATTATTTATTGTTGTTAATCTCTTACTGTGCCTAATTTGTAAATTAAACTTTATCATACGCATGCATGTATAGGTAAAAACAGTATATAGTATAGGGTTTGGTACTATCAGAGGTTTCAGTATCCACTGGGAGTCTTGCAATATACCCCCGTGGATAAGGGGGCACTGCTGTATAACACCATCCTATACGAGACTGCTGAGCTAAAAGAGGATATGAATGCCCCTCTTTTCATAGGGAAGGGAGAAAGGCAGGACTGACGATGGAAGATGGGAAGACACCCAGGGGCCCAACCAGGAGGAATCTGGAAAAAAGGAAGAAGGCCTGGTCTGACTTTTGACTCTTACTCAGTGTTTTTAAATCAGTATTTCCCCACCTTCTTCAGGCGGCACATACAGAAAAGGAAGATATTCGTAAGATGCAATGGGAGAACAGAGAAGCAGAACTTAGGGTTTCCCCAGTGTGCCTCGGCAACCATGGGCCGGGCTGGCTATTTGCCTTTATGTAATACACATTGCATATGTATGTAATTAATGTAAATAAAAGGTGACTATTACAATAATCTGTAGGAAAATTTTCACTACCCCCTGATATCACTGGAGGCACCCTAGGCAGAGCACAGCCGAGGCTGTGAGTCTCTGCACCCAGCCACGTTCAGTCACAAACTCAGTAGAAAGAGGCAGAAAAGTGTAAGAAAGGGGATGTCTAAATCAATGGGAATTTAAAAATGTGTATTGGAGAAAAAAATATCACTTTATTAACTTTCATAAACTCTACGAATTAGATACTAAAATCTAAATAGCTCCTACCCGTGGGTTAAATGAGAAGAGCTAATAAAAGAACTACCATTCCCAATTAAATCAAGAACAAAAAAGTCCCAAGTTGCCAAATTAGCTATCTCAAATTAGTTGGGTCTAAATAAATCTGTCACAAGGGTAAAGATGGGAACTACATATACTGAGTGACTGCTATCTATGTTCCAGAGACTTCTGTATCTGATTTCATTCCTTTTAGCATAGTTCAGGCCGTGTAGGCTGTCCTATCTCCCATCTTAAAACCAAAAACCAAAGTCCAAAATCAAAACAAAAATGTCCTTAACTCCATGCCCCAGAGGTCTGTTGGTCTTCTCCTTATCACATCAGTTCTTTGCAAAATAATTCCATCCCAGTAGCCTCCATTTCTTGACCTCCTGCCTCAATTCAACACACTCAGCAGGCTTTTAATCCCATCCGCACCTGAGAAACTGCTCTTGACAGGGTCTCCATTGCTCACCTTGCCAAATCCATTGGCCAATTCTTTATGTTTTTCTTGTTTGAACTCTCAGCCGCTTTTAAAACAGTTTGACTCCTTTGTCCCAGAAACGCCCTCTTTTCTTTGCTTTGGAGACTTTGAACTCTTCCAGATTGCCTGCAGCCTCTCTGGAGGATGGCCTTTGCTCATTGGTACTCCCTGTTTCTTTACAACCCTCCAGCCACCCTTGCTTTCTTTCTGTTTCTGAAACATGCCTCGCTTGTTCAAGTTTGTCCAGTGCCCTTGTCCAAACTGCTCCTTCGGCCTGGTTGCCACATGGAGAGTCCTTCTCATCATTCAGCTCAAATATTACCTTCAAAGAGTCCCAGATCTCATTATCTAAAGTCACCCCCCACCTTATCTCCTTCTGTTGTATCTTTTTTCATGCACGTGTTTCTATCTTAAATCCTTCTTTGTGAACTTGTTCATTGTTTTCCTTCCTCCCCAAGACTGTGAACTCCTTGAGAGCAAACTCAGTATCAACCTGAAGATACACATTACGGTAGCCAGCCTCCAAGATGGCCTCCAGTTACCTTTGCCTCCTGCTATTCAGGCCCTGTGTAATCCCTTCCTACACTGAAGCAAGGCTAACCTGTGTGACCAATAGAATACTAACAAAGTGACAGCGTGTGACTTTTGCCTTGGTCTCTTGAATTGCTTCCTTTGGGGAAAGCCAGCTTCCTTGTGGTGAAGTCACTCAAGCAGCCCTGTGGAGAGGAACTGAGGTCTCTTCTAATAATCAGCACCAATTAGCCAGCGATGAGAGTGAGCCCGCAGATCCTACAGGCCCTGTCAAGATATTGATTGACTTTAGTCTGCCAATATCTGACTGCAGTCTCATCAGAGATCCCCAAATCAAGGCAGACTGCCCAGCCACGCCAGCCCTCACATTCCTGATCCACAGAAACCATGGGAAATAATATTAGGTTGGTGCAAAAGTAATTGCAGAAAAAGTAATTGCAAAAATCGCAATTACTTTTGCACCAACCTAATAAATGAGCATTGTTATTTTAAGTCATTAAGTTTTTGTGTGGTTTGTAAAGCAGCATTAGATGATGAATGCAAATACCTTTATTCACTTGAAAAGGATGCTTGAACTAGCAACTTAATTCCTGCCCTTCACTTAACCGTATTTGGCGTTAGTGTGAATCCACATAATATCATCTGGGTATCAACAGGTGTTTATTGATTACACGCTGTATGGCAAACACTGCTAAGCTAGAGATACAGAGCTGAACAATATGGCTCAGGCACTCAACTAGCTCTTGATATAATTCAAAAGACAATAGCTCTTGATATAATTTAGGAGACAAACAAGAGTATGTGAAAAGTTAACAACTTAAACTAAAAATGTAAGGGATGATGATTTCAGAGGGAGGCAAGAAATCTTAAAGTTTGCTGACCATGAGAAGTTTTCAGGGTAGAGATGGTCATGCACCTACATGAAAATACATGGTCTAGATCTGGAATATTTACAATTCTCAAACTTTAGAGTACATCAGAATTACCTAGAGAGCTTGTTAAAGCTCAGATTTCTAGACCCTACACCCAGAGTTTCAGATTCAGTTGGTCTTGGGTGGGGGTCTAGGAGAATTTGCATTTCTAACAAGTTCCCACGTAGCCCTGATGCTGCTGGTCCACACACTTTGATGCCTGCTGCTCAAAGTGTGATTTACACACCAATAGCACCAGTATCTCTTGGAAGCTTGTTAGAAATGGAGATTCTCAGGCCCCACCCCATACCTACTTGAATCAAAATCTGGATGATGACAAGTTGTGCACATTAGAGTTTGAGAAGAACTATAGCAGAAAGACAGGTTGTGCTGTCATCAGCAAGCTGGTCTGAAGACATCTGAGTTCAGGCATGGCCCATGTTTATGAGAGAAATCTTCTCTATGGTCAGCCCATTTGGTTTCATTGATTTTTCTCAGGCAGATCACTTTTTTCACTCATTGATTTTTGCTGAAGCTTGTGTCTTCCTCATCAGTTTTCTGCAGATAATTTCAATTCATTTTGTTTAATTTCCTCACCAGCTTGGCATTTTTCCCCCTGGCACCAGGCAGTACGACTAACTGTGCTTGCCTGTGAGTGACTAGATATGGCACAACTGTGGAAAACAGCAAAAGGTCAAGGGGATATGGCCCTGTGCAAAAGCAGAGAGGCCCGGATGCCTTCTGGAAAGCCAGGGAATTTGAGCCAGGACCAGCCTTGGGGGCTGAGTGATGTCGGTGCTGTTTGCTAAGTGAGAAGCAGGTGACAATGAGCGTGCTTGTGGCAATGCTTTGAACAGGACTGAAAAATTCTATGCTAACTTGAGGAGGAACGGGCGTTTTCCACTGGTGATTATGAGATTGATGTGGTGACATCAGCTGCTCTAATGTTCAGCCCAAAGAATTTTATCTTGTGCCTTTTGTACTCTCACAAAGGCCACACCATTCCCACGAACAGAGAGGGCCATTGTATCTGCGCCGTCATGTCAAGACTCAGGGAGAGAAAACCCTGTTCCTCAAATCTTACGATCCCAATTTTTTCTTCCTTCCTTTCTTGTCTTTTTTGTGGGTTTTCATATTTTATCCCATTGACTGAAATCATATCAGCTACATTCTTCTAGCTGAAGAATAGCAAGCTCCCTCTTTAAAAAGGTGTTTCATTTGGTTTTGTTTTTTCTTCTGGTGGTGGTGACGGTTTCACAGATACATGCTTATCTCCAAACTCTTCAAGTTGTGTACATTAAATATGTACAGCTTTTTGAATGGGAATAATACCTCAATAAAAGTGGTTTCAGAAGTAACTAAATAGAAAGGCCTTTTTTACCCTCCATTTGAAAGGAATTTAGCAAACGTTCCTTGTCTTTGGGCAAAGAACAAGACAATCTCTTTCTTTAAGGAGGAAAGCCACGCTTATTTTCAAAAACTGCAAAACAGTGTTATATGTTGTATAAATACTACTGAGCTTCCACAATCATTCAGTTCTCTTAGGCAAAGTTTCCCAAACTTTCTCTGTCCATGGCACCCTGTAAGGTTTTCATGGTACCCCAGGCCAAAAGGAGTATTGAACAGTTATTGCTAATTCAGTAGTCAGGTCCAAACAACTTAATTTAATTTGTGTCCTATAAACTTAGTGGCCTTTGTGAGAGCACAAAAGGCAAGATAAAATTCTTTCGGCTTGATTTAATTTTGTGTTGTTTGGTACAATAACACACTGTATAGGTAGTAGGCTGTACAATCTAGGTTTGTGTAAGTACACTCTGGTATTCCCATAATGTCAAAATCACCTGAGGACCTTTCCTCAGAATGTTTCCCCTCAATCTTTATGTTCTTGCAAGATCCACAGCAACACTTCTCAACGACACCTTCTCATTTTCTCTCTCCCCTGAATGGTCTCAAAGCCTCTCACTTGCTCAACCTGAAGAATCTCCTAGAACAGGGGTGTCCAAACTTTTCTCAACATTTTTTACCAAGGGCCATATGTGGTAAAATACACAAACAGCCGGGCCACTCACTCGAGGTGAAGTACGTATTGCCTCACCTGGTTTATTTAAGTAAACTAAATATATTGTTGGAATTTGCTGCGGGCCAATTAACAATGGATTGCAGACCGCAGTTGGCCCGTGGGCCGCAGTTTTGACACCCCTGTCCTAGACCCAACCCATGTCCCTTTTCAGTTTCTCTCCCCCTCCTCACTCTTTGCTACCTGCCAGCTCCTCCTTCAGGTCTCTCTGCCCTGCTGTCCCTTCCATGCTAGGCCAGGTGAGGAAACAAGGCACTGAGAAAGTATCCGAAAGCCCATAGCTCCCACATTCCTGTTGCTTCTTTCTTGCTGTACCCGCTACCCATTTTCTGGCTTCAGCCGCCCCACAAAACAGAGATATAGGCTGACAAAGACTGACTTGATAGGGAAGAGGGATTTCGAGGGCATATTTGTGAGACGTGGGAGACAGGTGATGCTGACCAGTTCATCAGTGGGTATTGGGGTTGCCATTGCTGGAACCTTGGCAGCTTCCTGCTACCATTTGGTCCTTCCCCTTGCCTCTAACTCTGGGATGAGACTCAGTGTCCCTCATTCTGGGAACAGGAACAAGCTACAAGCTTCCTCCTTATGTTGGCTCCTCTGTTACATACTCAGTTTTCGATGTTTGTTCTCACAGTGGATTGTTTTGTTTCTCTGTACTTAATATAAACATGTCATGTTAGTCACATTTTATAGCTGATTAATGGACAAATTTGGATACATTTGAACTTGCAGAAATCAGGTGAATGTTGCTAGGGGTCACTGTCCTTAACTCGGTAAGATTTTGACACCAAGAGGGAGCCACAACCTTTGCTGGGTAGATAAGTCAGGAAAGTTTCCAGAGAAAGTGGTGCTTGCATTAAGATTTTGAACTCAGATTTTGCTAAACACTTGTGACAGAGGAGTGTGTTCGAAGTGAATTAAGAAAGTTCAGAGGAAAGGTAAAAATCTCAGTATCATTTTTGTGACAGGAAGAGGAAGGAGCAGTATTTAAGTCCTGGGTAGAAATGGTGAGAATTTGGGTAGGGTAGGGGTGCAGATGGAGTGAGGGTAGAAGCTTCAGTGTTTTCTGTGGTTTATAGGGAACCATCAGAACCTGGTTAGACTTATTTCACACAAATCACCCTAGTAGCTCTGTGTAGGTGGACGAGAGGGAAGGGTCAGTTAGGGGACTTGTACTTTAGATTAAATGAGCCATTCATCTGTATGTATGAATGTATCTAGTCCCCTTGTTTCCCTCCAAATGTCTAGTTGACATTAGCAGTAAGGAGATGAGGGTTTTACTGAGGTAGGGAGAAGACAGCAAGGCATTTCGAGGCAGTGGATGTTGCCAGGGAGGTCAGGTTTGCAGGAGAGTTTGCAGTGTCTCACTGCACAGGGGCCACCACCAGCAGCTTTCAGCCACTGAACCCATGAAGGTGGGGCAGGCAGGCAGGGATGGGATTAAAGAAAGCGGGGACGGGACAAAGATGATCCACGTATGAGTCAGCCTGAAGTTGGTGTCAGCCGCATTGATGAGGATGCCAACGTGGGATTGTGGGAGACTCTCAGAATCCGGAGTTTCAAGGTGTGACATCTCCGGAACATCTGTTCTTGTATTTATGAGTGTGTCCAGGAACCAGACTGAGATTAAGAGAACAAATAGTTTGGAGATTAAGTAATCAAGCATTCTGTTGGGGCAGTCCCCATGCTGTCTCATTTGATCAGTTTAGTAGAAGCAAGAGACAGTAATTTACAGCCACAAAGCATAAAGCTGCTCTCCCAGAAAGGCCTGAGTTCCTGGTAGGGAAAAATGAGCTAGCAAGCTGAAAAGGTCACAAGGGAAGTTAACCCATAGCATGGAAAACTGAAAAATGACTTGTTACATCCCTTGTCATGGGTCTAATTTGTTTAAAATCAAATCCATCTGTTCATTTCACACTCTTTGTTCCACTTCCTTGCTGCAATCCACCGTGGATTACTCCATGACTTTAAAAACTGGCTGCATTTACAATAAGCTAATAACTTATTTTGTGGTTAACTGCATCAAGATATTCTGGAACATGACCAACATTTATTCCCTGTCTATCTATCTATCTATCTATCTATCTATCTATCTATCTATCTATCTATCTATCTATCTATCTATCATCTATCTATCAATCATCAGTCTACCATCTATCTCAAGAATGACCTTAGTGTGGCACACTGACCAGGAAAATCCTTTAAGTCTCCTTCACAAAACATACTGTTACAAGCTCTGAAGTGACACAGGTAGGGGAAAGTTTTCTGTCACTAAGCTAGTCATTCCTCTCACTCCCCACATAACCTGCAAATGCTCATTTGCCTCTTGTGCACCATACGTTACAAAAGACTTCTTGGCTGAGTTGATTCCATCTATGATCTCCAAATCTTAATTTCAAATGAAGCTTGCTCCTTTTCAGGAAAGAATTAGCTTCTATGCAATAAAACAGTGTCCCCAGAGGCATTCATTTGAGATGCATCAATTCCCTTAAAGTCTCCTAACCCATTAAAATATGTACAGTATTTTTGGTTAACTAATGGATCATTGGAAAAATGGGATTGCATGCAAGATATAATTCAAAGAAATGCACTTGGGGTTGCTAGCCAATCCATTCATAGGAACATATGCTGATTGGGAAAATATTTTATTTTTTTGGCTTAATCCTTTGCCAGACCACACAAACTAGTGAAGGTCGTTACTTTTGATTTGTTGGACCTAATTCTGAAGACAGAGCAGCAATGGAATTTGTGATTTTGTCACTGCTCCTGATTGAGAAATGACTGGTTGGCATTTAAACTCAGTTGGATCTGTACAATCTGTGGATATTACCATTTTTTTCCTTGTTGAATGCTAGTTATTGCTAGATGTTGTCTTGCATTCATTCCTTTCTTGAGAAGGGGCAAACGTTTTGAAAATACGATATTTATGAAATTGGATATTAAAATGGCAAGTGGTTTAAAGGCTGAGGAATGGGTGTTGAAAGATCTCAGCACATGCACTCACAGTAATTTTACATTTTTCATTACTGAGGTAATTAAAAAATTCCTTAGGGCTGAATTATAGTAAAATTTTATGTATCCTTCTACTAAGCATAAACTAATTTTCTCTCCCACTGGACACCGTTAATTTAAGTAGGAAACATTTTTAATTCTATCTCATTTATTCATATTATGAAAAATTGCAAGCCTTACTAATTTTATTCAAGACTTTTTTCTTTCTAAATGTTCTTAGGTTCAGTAACTGATATGCATCTAGTAGTAAACGTTAAAAGAAATGAAAGATGGAATTTCTTGTCTCACCAATGACTTTCCTAGTTCGTTCTTAATTATTGGTTGCCCCCAAAGAACTCATAGGGTCTGAACCCTTTGTATCTAAGTCCATGAAGCTCAGGAAAATGTGTCCATAAATTTTTCTTTTAATTTTGAGATTGAGGAGTTTATGGTCTTGGGCAAGTCTTTGGCTTCTGTGTATCTAGGAAAGAAATTGAATGAGCTTAATTCTGTCCTTTACGTAATTCTTGAAATAGCAAGTAAAATGCTCAGTGAAACCCTTTGACTCTTTCAGGCCACAGGATACCATTTTGTGTCTTATGAATCCAGTGGTATTAACTTTAGGGTTCGCTCTTCTGATACAAATGGAAAGAGAGAAGTGAATGTAGCATGCAAGAAATGGTACAAAATCTGATTAAAAACCATAATTTCTAAAAATGACAAGAAGAAACTGAGGGCATCCACTCATGGAGCAATAATGCTCTCTAATGGCTCACCCATTTGGAAGTTATACGCAAGAGAAATGCAGTGACAGAGTAGAGGAAGAGAAAGGACGGAGAGAACGCTATACCCGATGCCTGAGCTGAATCCATGTGGAATCTTGAAACCTGGGAGAGGCTTTGCACTTCATGAATCGGGGATGGCTTGGGCGTGGGGGAACTGAAGATCCCTTGCCAACCTTGGAGGAAGGGAAGCGAGAAGAGGAGGAGGAAGAGCTGCCATTTCTTATAAGCCTCCCCCAAGCAAGGTGCTCCACCAGTGCTGGCCGTAGTGGGGTGACCTTCACAAGCATTACCTCCTGTGACCCTACAGTCGCCTGTACTGCAACAGAGAGAAAATAAAAAGTTCTGACTAGGTCGCTAGGCTAAGTTCCCATAGCTCCTAAGATTTAAAGTGTAGCGTTTAATTGAGGGCCCATTCCCATGTTCTTTCCACAATGTGTTGTCTTTCTTAGAGGTTCTTTATGGGTAAACATTTGGTGTCTATTCCATTCCTCTCACCCCATATCTATGCCATAGGTTTTTACAACTAGCTCCGCCAGGGAATCAAACATGCAGATGCTGCGGGCTTTACCCAGATCTATTCAATCGGAACGTTCTTCATAAGGCACATGGATAAAAACTGGTTTCTACCAGAGAGTGTTTGTGTTTTAATTAAGGAATTCTTCATTCAGTCAATCAGTCTGTATGGAAGATTATTATGGGCCTACCCCTGAACAAAATACATTCTTGAGATTCAGAATACATTCTGTCTTTCAGGCTTAGGTCATCTAACTAGGCCTTCAGGACAGGATCAAATATGGATGGTGACGTTTCAGATCTCACAATTAGCCAGTGGAAGAGCTCCAATGAAAGCAGAGATCTCGCTAGAACCCTTCACATTTCTATTGCTTGAGTGAAGCTGTCCTCAAACCAGCAAGCCAGGATTACCTGCTAAAATAATCCCGCAAACCCAGGGGTTAAAAAGATCCACGGTAAAAGTTGTTCCTTTCCTCTTTTAAGGAGACCCTTTTCGTTTACCTTTATGTATACCTGGTATGATAATGAGCTGAGAAAGAAAGCATCATATCACTCCTTTTGATGGCAGTGTCGGCAAATATAGCAGAGACTATACAATCTTTCCTGTGGCCGCCTAAGGTAGCCCAGAGAAATGGGAAGCATTTCTGCTTCAATTTTTACAAATCTGTAAAGATCAGGTGTTTTCTAATCTTTAGGAAGTGATTAGCCATCCTGGAGTCCTTTTTTAAATTAAAAAAAATTTTTTTTTTTTTTTAAACAATCCCAGGTTTCTCTAAGTTCTTGGAGATAGATGATAGCATTTAGAAATAAGGTTCTTAAGATTAGCTGGGAAGTCTGCATTTCTTTCTGGCACTTACTCTGCTTGCCTCACTTTCCCATGCAGGCCCCTGTAACCCTAAAGCTTATACCCTAATATTATATCCTAATATTACCCTTATACCCTATATTATCCTAATATTAGTACAATCATTACAGCACAGATCATGTGTCCAAAACATTACTGTTTATACACTTTTCAAGTGATGGTCTCTATATGTAAATCATGACAGCACATCGGTTACTATTTCCATATTGATCCTCTCAACTAAAATCACTTTGGGAACGCAGAGCTGACTCTGAATCTCTGCTGTTCATTTACCAGCACTACTTAACTCCATCTGACCTGTTCTGCTTCTCACCTCAGTTTCCTTTAGCAGGCAGTCTGTTTCCCCTCTCTTCAAAGTGGCATTCAGACAACTGGGACACGTTGTCTTACAATTTATTTGTTTGCACGCCTGTCTCCTCCACTCGGCTGTGAAATCCCCAGCAGCAGGAGCCTATATTATTCATTTTTGTGCTCTGCTTGGTACGGTGTAGGTCTCTTTAAAATTCAGTTAATTAAAAAAAAAAATTGTTTGAGGTGAAACAATGACTGGGTGTTACTTTAATCAGACTTCTCCCCTCTTCTGTTACTTATCTTTTCTAAATCTTTTACGTTGAACGTATTACTTATGTAATGAGAAAAAAATATTTAAATAAAAATAAGGGTGCTTCTGTTTAATTCCATGAAAGCATTTTCACTGTTATATTAAATGCTTAGCTTTTTAAACACAATCTAGGCAAAGAATAAATCCGTGTTGCGAGCATGTTTTGCAAAGGTTTTTGTTATTTTTTGAAATGCATTTGACTATACACAAACACGTGGAGCTACCAGATAGAAGAAATAGGCTCTGTGTGCTGTCCAAAGGCGGCAACCTGTTGCACAGAACGTTCTTCGTTCCTTTGTGGCTCTTCCTTCCAACCTTCCCATTCCATCACTTGAAAAGTACCAGCCTAGCCCTAACTTCGTAAACAGAAATTATTGAATGCTAATAATTTCTGGTAAGCAATTTAGGAGACATTTAATAAATATATATATGTATATACATATATATATATACATATATATATGTATATACATATATATATAATCCCCCTTTTACTGCAATTTTCATGGAAAGTGCTACAAAGTGATATGTGGCAATAACAAATTCAGAAGGCAGAATATGAAATTCGCGAGCAGCGTGAATGATTTGCTGTTAGCATGGGGCCCAATAACACTACAAAGCTATAAACTCTGTCGATCTAGATGGCCCAGTTAGGTGGCAGAGATGCAATTTGTCTTTTCTGAAGCCGCCTGCTGCTTGCTAGCTCCATCTCCTGTCACAGCCTATTAGCTCCCCAAGAAAATTGGTGGGAAATTGCCTGCAGATTGGAGGAAATTGCATCTCCAGGCCCTGGAAAAAAATGTAGGATAGCACAACACTGACCCTCCCAGAGCAGCTATTAATACAGCAAAAAGTGACCTTTGACTTGTGGGGAAACGACTTTGCTATTTGCTGCATAAAGACTGTATTATGTGTGGCTGAAGGAGGGTGCAAATGATTATAGCGAGGCTCACAGCCAACCTGCTTTGGAAAGCCTAAATATTACTTCGGAGATGGTTTTTTTTTCCCCCTTTGGTTTATTTGTTTGTTTTAGGCGCAGAGGGTTTGAGTGTTGTGGCTCTGCAGGGACAGAATGGTACAGTTGGCTTGCTTTTGAAAGCACCTTTTCCCCGAGTTACAAAGAAAAAAGTAAATTGTCATAGGGAAATGTTCACGAATCTGTCAGGCAAAAATCCAGGAAGCATATCTTTCACAGATGAGATTAAAAAACAAAGATGAGCACATCAGAGCATTGTTTTGTTTCCCCCTTGTTCTGCTGCACATTCTTCTGCGGCATCCCCCGCCTCCCTCCCTAATTGCATTGTACAGTTCCGTCTATTTCTACTCACTTCTGAATCATTTCCTTTATAGACCATCCCCAGAAGTTCAGACATCAAGATAATTCAGTGTTCCACAGGGGTACGTATTGTGCATATTTTAAGCATCATTAACTTTATGTTACAAAAAAAATAAAGATCCTGACATGGTATTTATGTGCTTGCATTTCTCCATAGAAGGATCTGAGCTCCCATTTACAAGAGATATTTTTGGAGAACGAGAACAACACTTCAGCTGCTCCTGAATGAGTAAGACGCCCTACCACCTTGGAATCCTGAACACTGTCTCCTAGCCCAGCCCCCTTCTCCATTATTAGGTCATTCACTTTCAGTGCCCTTGGGAGCCGATCTGAAATGAGATCATCACTACTACAAAACAGTAAGATATGTCATGTTCGCAAGTAGAATCCCTACACAGGGAAAAATAATTCCAATGGTAGCTCCAAATTTAGACATGATGGAAGGCATTGCCCATCCATTCATGTGCTCATAAGTTAAGGTCAAAATTGGCCTCCGTTTTGATACACCAGCTTGTGTCCCTTGTGAACTGCAGTGTTACCCCCCCCCCCTTTATTATTTGCACAGATTAAAAAATAGCTAAACGAGACTGCGCTCCGCTTTTACAGAGTTGAGAGGTTTTCTTCAGACCTGCTACCTTTTTGCATTTGGTTCGTGCTTCTAGAAGAAAACTATTGGAAACCATGTCATATCAGACAGCACTGAATTCAGCCTGAGAATTTCTGAGCTTTTATATGGGGTCTGTACTCTACCTATGTGATCTTGGGTAATTTTTGTGAAGCTTCTAGGGTTTTAGTTTCATTATCTAGGAAACATGTTATCTAAAAAATGGATGTTATTTAAGAACTCTTCTGGATTTTAAAGTCTGGCGTTAAGGGTGAGGAGCTGAGGGTAGGATTGAAGGCTGCTTCCTGCTTCCTTCTTGGGTTTACCTTGACTCAGTGTCCTTGGAGGGGTTCTGTTTGGTCAAAGACTGTATTTTGGAATCTGCAAGCACCCAACATGCAACCAGCTAACTTACCAATTATTGTCCATCAAATGAATACTTGCTTATAACTACAGAAGAGCCCAAAGGAGTTCTTAAGACATGACCCCTAGAGACATACGACCACCAGGGTGAGTGGACCCTGGGTGGTAGACGGCCCATCGCAGGAGTGCTGCTAGGGAGTGGGACTTAGTGGCACCGTATAGTCCTACACTGCAGAATATTGGAAAGAAAATCAAAAGAGGTCCAGTTAACCTTGAAAACATTATGTTAATTGAAAAAAGCCAGACACAAAAAGTCACATATTATATGATTCCATTTATATGAAATAGCCAGAATAGGTAAATCCATAGAGACAGAAAGCAGAGGAGTGGTTGCCAGGGGTTGTGGGCAATGGGATTATGGGGAGGGACTGCCTAATGGGTGTGGGTTTTCCTTCTGGGGAGCTGAGAATATTTTGGCACTACAGTGAGGTAATGACTGAACAACATTGTTAGTGTACTAAATGCCATTGACTTGTACGCTTTAAAATGGTTGATTTTATGTTATGTGACTTTTGCCTCAATTAAAGAATGAGGTCTAGTTAAATTGATGAATAAAGGAACAAATGCAAGAAGATATAAATGCTTAAAATTTAAAATAGGGATTTTAGCCCAGGCAGTATATATAAGTCTTGCCACAATACAAACCACCCTGTAAACTTTCTTTTTCTTTTTTTCTTTTTAATTTTTATTGGGGAATATTGGAGAACGGTGTGTTTCTCCAGGGCCCATCAGCTCCAAGTCATTGTCCTTCAATCTAGTTGTAGAGAGCGCAGCTCAGCTCCATGTCCAGTCGCCATTTTTAGTTTTTAGTTGCAGGGGACACAGCCCACCATCCCATGTGGGAATTGAACCAGCAGCCGTCTTGTTCAGAGCTCGTGCTCCAATCGACTGAGCCATCCGGCCACACCCCACCCTGTAAACTTTCTTATCTGCCTTTGTTTCCACTCTAAGTTTTGTCCATGATAATGGTTTGAGAAACGCCCGGAAGCATCAGAACTCTGACTCCACAGCCCCAAAAGCCAATGTGAGGGCTCTTCTAGAGTAGGAGAGACAAGGCTGATATTTCAATTTTCATATGATTTACGAACACCGTTTTTTCTACAAGCTCCTTCAAAATCCATGTCAGGTGCCATGTCTTTTCTGAAAAATTGTCTAATCCTTCCAGCTGAACGAGATCTCTGCCTTCTCTGAACAAATGGCATTTATCGGCCTTTTTAGAGCTGTACTCGCTTCCTGTCTTGGATTATGGTTGTTTATTTTTCAGACATGCCTTACTCCCCTATTTGAGGCCACAGTCACCTCCTCCTCACCTATGTATCCTTCCAGACAGCAGGGCAGTATGTACTAAGTAAACATTTGCACTTCTGCTCTTGTTTTCTTCTCTACCTGAAATGTGCTTTGTAGGTGAATTCCACAGCAGTTCTTTCCCTCCTTCTACTTAGCTGCTGGAGTTTTTTTAGGGACCCACCCCTTCCCATCCCTGAAATTAAGAAAGAACGGAATGCCTCCCCCTTTGTATGCCGCCCCTCCAATGACTTTGGGGTGGGCTCAGCATATTCCAAATCTGAGACTCTTTCCACAGAGATGGCAGATTTGGGCCATGTAGACCTGGAGCTGAAGGTGACCATTTGCCATGGCGTGGGAAGAGCTTGCCTGGGAACAAAGCCAACATGAAATAAAGCATTAGAGAGAGACTGGTTCCGGGAATATTGTTTGGATACCAGAGTTCTGCTGGTCTGAAGCCAAATTTGCCCCTGGACTTCTCAGTTTCATAAACCAACTGTTCCCTCTTTTTTGCGGAAGCCAGTTTGAGTTGGGTTTCTGCCATTTGTCATTGAAAGACTACTATCCGATACATTCTTGGTATCTCTTCACCATATCCAAAACATCCTTCAAGGCCTGGATAAGATCCAACGTTCTCTGGGAAGCCCTCACATCTATTATGTTTTTATTTCATTCACCTTGTTATTCATTATTCTACTTTCAACAGAAATTTATTGAGCATTAGAACAGAAGCAGATATATACAAGAATAAGATTGTTTTTGCTTCTAGGGAGTGATATTTACAGAAAGCCATATATTTAGGCAATTTTATATAATTTCATCTCCTTTAATCTTTACATTGGTCTTATGAGATGAGTATTACTCCCTGCATTTTGTAGGCAGGGAAACTGAGAATCAGAGATTAGAAAATTACTCAAATGCATAGCCTACAGCTTGACCATTTGGATCGCCTTCCTTCCTTTGTTCTTCCAATGTAGTTTGCCTTGCATTGTAATTCCTGTATTTTTTGGTCTCCTCCTCTGGATTCTGGGTCCCTTAAAGACAGGGACTATGACTTACTTTTCAGCCAGCCACAACTTTTAGCATAGTCTCTGAATGATGATAGAGTTCAATTTGTATTTTTTGTGTGATTTGATAGATAAGTGAATCACAGCTGAATGAATAATTTGTGTCCTCAGAAATCCAAATCAGAAGTCACATCTCTGGATTCAAAGGAGCTAGAAATGCCAAAATGCTGTTTCTCAAGCTCAGAATATTATATACCTATACAGTCATCTATTTTCTCGGAGACATTTCACCCATCATGGAAGCATGAGCTATAAGGACTCAGAATTAGTGGAGATTTGCCATTAAAACGAATGATGCTTAAACTTTAGGGCTACTTACTTGCTAGGCTGTTTGTATAAAATTTGTAAAAGTAAAACTTTGTAAACATAATATTTAAGATCATGATTTCTTTCCATTCCAACTTCCCTTCCACTACTCTTTCTCTTGCCTAGAAATCACATTAGAATGGCCTTATATGTTGGGGAACTAAGAGGAAGTTGAGTTGGGGGTACATGTAGTTTGAGTTTAGTGAAATGGGTTTATATGGTTCACAGTCACTTCTGGAAGTACATAGTGAATGTTTATTTAGAATGAGAATGAGGTTAGGTGTCCTGCTGGGGTAATGGCTCCCCGAGAATGTTCCGATTGTCTGTTGTGCTAACTGACCCAGTGTTGTGCCATGTAGGTGTGGGGAGATTGTCTTGCACTATAAGTGTGTCTTATAGAGCCTGGAATTGTAAGGATTTGAGTAGTGGAGAAAAACCAAAATTTGAAATGTATGGAGTCAGAAGCTAGTATGAAGAATTTGTCCATTAATAGAAATTTGTCCATTAATAGAAAGTTTGTTTTTTGTTGAAGCCTCATTCTTTCCTCTCAGGAATATAATCTGATAATGTAACATACACAATCATAAAGACACCATAATCTTTTTCTTTTGTGATGGGAATTGAGGAAAATACAGAATTGGTGTAGGGCCTTGCAAGGGACCCATGAGAGTGAGGGGTCCTGAAGCTTCATCTGCTTCATGGTAAATCTGCCTTTGAAAATGCTTATCAAAATTGTACAAAGAGATGGTCAAGGATGTAGACAAAAAATGTAGGGAAAATATTATGGAAGTGCATCAGATAGTTACAAATGTCAGTGTTTTTGAAACATTTTGTGACTTTGTGATATTTTCTATTTAAAAAAATTTATAATGTGACTTTTTTTCATTCTACAAAAATATTCACTAAGTATTCCTTTTACTAAAGAGCACCTCCCACTCCCTGACTAAAGTGTAAAAGCTCCAAGTCTCACAAAATCTGGATTTGCCCCTGCTGAGCGTAACTATCAGATAATGACTCTGGCTTGGCCATTTCCCTAAACACTCATGAAATTCAACTTACAGTGTTTCCATTTTTCTGGAGAAGCGTTCACTTTCAGTTTTCTTCAGGGGCAGAAGATATGATTTCTGTTTGCAAATTTCAAAGTGGTGAGAGTCCCCTTGTTTTGGGGGAGTTCTCCCAGCTTCAGGATCTGGGGGAAGAACATCACTTTTTGCCAATGAGCAGTCCGCAAGGCAACACCTTTTGGCTTAGCAGCAAATACTGAAATTTGGTATTGCAGTGGAGTCCTAGTAACTACAATTTATGCACAAATAGGCCAAGGCCCAGGGAAAATAAATTGCTTTACCCAAGTTCATGGGATAATGAATATCAGAGCTGCAATTACAATTTTCCAACTCCCTAACTGTACGTGCAATTTGAAGGTTTACAATCCTGTGCAAAAAAACCGACAGGGAACACAGATGGGCTTCTAACCCCCGCTAATGAGAGCATCACTCTTCATTGCTAGGATAATTAAGCAAATATGTAGTGGTCAGAACCCACCCAGAGTTTCAATAAAATCAATCAAACCCCAATCCCTTGGGAGATGTTGATTTTCGAGTTTTGTTTTATTTTTGTTTTTTTTTTTACTCTGAAATACAACTTCTTATATATGTGTAGTTCTTGTTTTTATGATTTATAACAGAAGAGAGTTAATCCAACTGCACTATGCCTATTGAAAAGCCACATTCCCCAGAAAGACCAGGCTCCTGACACTAAGAAGGCTCCAGGTCAGGAGAGCATTTTCTCTTTGTTGATTGCTCTTTTTTCCCTCAGAATTTGCCTTCTTCCTTATAGAATTAGACCCGTTAAGTAAATTGCAAGCAGTTCTCCCTCTGTGAAGCAATGTCTAGTCTACCACACTACCCAATACAATCATTGACATTTCTTGTATAAATAACAGCAGTTGGATTCAGCATTTTCAAGGATGGGAGCTGAAAAAACACAGAACTATATTTTTGAACAATTTTTTTCAACATAAAACATACAATACATCCCAGAAATTAGAAGGGTCTGAGGTATGGAGAAAAAAAAAAGACCAAATTAGAAAATAATTCTTGTTTATTTTTGTTACCACCCACCCATTCCTCCTCACCTAACTCTCCTTACTCAGCTGTCCTTTTTTTTCCCCATAGAATTTATCACTTTTGAATAAACTATAGCCTTTATTTATTTATTGTGACTATAGTTTATTAGCTGTCTCTGCATGCTAGAATGTAAGATCTAAGGAGACAAGAATTTTTATGTGGGTGTATCCCAAGCACCTAAAATAGTGCCTGGCATACAATAGGGGCTCAAGAAATAGTTGTGAATGACTATGGACTGTGTGTCAGCACTTGGAGAGCAAAAAGGGAATATGATATTATACTTTCCTCTGAGAAGCTTAATTACTTTCTCCATGGGTTGAAATACTAGAAGTTTGACATGAAATATGTATACCATTCTTTCTTATCATTTTTAGGAGAACCTCAATTTGTCTGAGGTGGCAATATGTCTGGTGAAAACAGCCCATTGTCTAGCCTTTCTTGCAGCTTTTCTTTCAATTCTGGCCAACAAGACATAAGTTTAATTCTATTAAGGATACCTAGGAAAGTTTTACTTTCCTGATGTAGACATTTCCTTTTCCTCTTTTTCACTTGGTTTTTTTGGTTTTGTTTTTTCTTTCCTGTCTGGAATGTGGATATGATGCTGGGAGGTGTAGCAGCCACATTGAAACCACGAGGATGAAAACAAAATGTTTAAAAGATGGCAGAGAGAAAAGATAAAATAGTCAGAACAGGATGGCCTACTCCTGAATTTGTTACAAGAGGAAAATAAAACCCTATTTGGTTAAGCTTTTTTTTTATGTGGATCTGTTACAGAACCGAAAACAATCCTATGAAACACACCTATATCTAACTGTGATTTAACTAAATATCTGTATTATTTTTCATAATCCCAATTTTTCAGAGTTAAGCCCATTCGATAAATTCTACATTTTGGTGTCTTACTATCATGGACCCAGGGAGTCTTAGAAACAGAGGGGAAAGGAAGATGGCTGGGATACAGAGGATTGCTGCATGACCTGCTACAAGAAATACACATCAAATAAATCTAGATTCATTTTAAATGCCAGAGGACATAATATCTGTACCATTTCTACTCTTCAGAAAGCAACCACTTTTTGGCAGAGGCTTTTTGTTTGTTTTCCTGCCCTCTTTGGCACTAAATTATAGTAGATTTATTACTGTCCATGTGCAGGGATGTAGCAGAGATACTGAAATTTCAGATAAGAAAGCTGAATCATTTAGAAATCTTTTGTGCTAGTATTGTGGTTGCTGTGATTCACACACAAGTATATGTATATAGCTGTATGTTTGAGTGTGCGAGTGTGTGAGTGTATGAGAGCCTGCAGCAGTAGAAATTTTCTCTTTGCGTCCCCAAGTCAGCCCAGAATTTCTCTCTTTAACATAGGCAGCAGAAGCATTCCTACAAGTGACTGTCATTTTAATATTTGCACAACAGTAAATTTTATTTTTTTCTTGTACATTAGCTGAAAGCACTGCACAAAAAGTAAAATATGTCCCTTATTTCTGGGAAATTGCACATGCCTCTATTTTGGATTTTCAGATTTGGTGCTGTGATTGTGTGTGTGTGTGTGTGTGTGTGTGTTAAGCTAATTCTATAAAGGGAAACTTAGTCCCTTCTCCCAAGAACATTTAGTAGCATTAGCTATGGATTTGTTATTTTTTTAAAGATGTTATCTTATTACAGAAAACGTCCCTTTTAAAACCTTTTTTTTAAATTTAAGAAGGCAATTTCCTATGCTTTAGTCAGGCACCAAAAAAACCCCAGCAAAACAAAACCAAAAAAACCAAACAAACAAAAAGCCTTAAGCAAGACATTCCATCAAAAGAAAACCGTTTAGTGATTTCCATTTCTCTAGCTCTGCAGGAGGGCTCTGCCACTGTACTCTTTTGAGGAAATTTGTGTTATGAGGAGCAAGATGAAGGGAAACAGAAGAAACAATAAGGCTGCTTCAGTTCTGATCAGTTTTATCTATCCTAGGGACTTCAAGTTCCCCTAAAAAAGGAACTTTAATTGCAGTTTATATGATTTCTTGATTCTTCTCCCTTTTTTCTTATTATTTGAGAAATTGAATACCAATTTCAAATATTTTTAAAAAGCTAGTTAGCTTTTCTACCTAGAAAAGTTGAAGACTAACAGAATCAATTTATTCCACAATAAGGCTCAAAAATCCTATCCATTACTAACTAGAGGCCAAAGCCCAATGAGGCATATATACCCAACATCTCCCTCTGTAGTGCGTGGAATGTTTTGGTCCTCTGTCCTCTGGGCGTGTGTATATTTGAGGGCAGTGGTAGGGATGGGGTGGGGAAGAGGACAGCTGTATGCCAAAGCTTTTCAATTTGACCTATTCCTTTGCTAGAGCCCCAAGTTGTATAGGTGCAGCCCAGTCAAACGTGAGTCATCGGCCTCTTGAGGATTTTTCAATAGTCCTAAGACAAGTGCTTTCTCTACTGCTTGCTTTCCTTTCTAGATTCTCACTTTCATCTTTGGCCTCCAATCTATTCATAGTTTCTTGCCAGACCAGCCATGCATTCAAATGACATTTTAAATATTTTATTCAGCATTTTAGTTATGCCTGGAGGAATAGTCTGCCATGTTGTTGGAAATAGAGTTCTAAATTCTGTTTTGTTTCATCTTCAAAAAATAGTGCTGATTTTCTCTGCCAGCAGCCAGCCCCACCCATACTGCACTTTCTTGGAAAACTATCTGAGTCCACCGGCTCCAGTCAAGCAGAGACTAGCCTTGGTGTGCTCTGAGATTTTCTGAGTAGCTCCCTGGTCAGTACTGGCACTAAACCAGAATCTACATTAATCTGTTGACCACAACTCTTCCCATTCTAATAATTCCCTGATACCCCGCCTCACC
Source organism: Rhinolophus ferrumequinum (assembly GCF_004115265.2). Classification (NCBI taxonomy): domain Eukaryota; kingdom Metazoa; phylum Chordata; class Mammalia; order Chiroptera; family Rhinolophidae; genus Rhinolophus; species Rhinolophus ferrumequinum. Next base: position 45,405,983 of record NC_046295.1, on the reverse strand, counting down.
CAACTTCTGTACCACATGAAGCTTTATCAGTGGCTAAACCTTAAGGGAGCTGGCAGGTGACAGCAGGCCTCAGGGTGTCCTGCCTTTTGGGGGAGTTACCACAGGCCTGGTACTGGTAGCTGCTGTCCTCAGTGCACAGTGTGAACTCTCCTACAGGACTCTAGGTTTAGCACAGGCAGCAAACAACTGTAGATCACTTTGTACCTCCTACCAGGTAGCCCCCAGCCAGTCACAGGCAGTGGCTCACCTGGGCCTGCACTGGAACCCTCCTAAGAGGCCCCAGAACCAACATAATTGGAGATGTCCTTCAGACCACAGCGGAGCACTGCCCAATTAGTCCCACAAGTGTCACACAGAAAGTTTTCAGTCCAGAAGTCAATAAAGACAAAGAGAGAATCCTAAAAGCAGCCTGGTGTTAATAGAAGAATGGATAAAGAGGAGGTACTACATATATACAATGGAATATTGCTCAGCCATGGAAGGAAATGGGTTCTTTCCATCTGTGGCAGCATGGATGGAGCTGGAGGGTGTTGTGCCAGACAGAGAAAGGCAGATGCAGTGTGATTTCACTTACATGTGGAATCTAAAGAACACAATAAACAAACCAGAAAGAAACTCAAAGATACAGAAAACATTTTGATGGTTGCCAGATGGAAGGGGCTTTGAGGTGGTGGGTAAAAAAAAGGGAAGAGATTAAGAAGTATAAATTTGTTGTTACAAAGTAGTTATGGGGATATAGGATATAGCATAAGGAATATAGTCAATAATGTTGTAATAACTCCGCATGTTGTCAGATGGCTGTGGAGGTCTACTGGGGTGATAGATGGGAAGGGGTTGGCGGGGTGGGTGAAAAAGGTGAAGGATTCAGAAGTACAAATTGGTAGTTACAAAATAGTCATAGGGATGGGAAGTAAAGCACAGGGAATATAGTCAATGATATGGCAATAACTGTGTATAGTCAGGGCAATCATTTCTTAAATTAAATAAATGTCTAACCACTATGCTGCACACCTGAAATAAATATAAATAATACTGAATGTCAACTGTAATTGAAAAATTTTTAAAGGGGGGAAAAGTTGAAGGGAATAAGAGGTCCAAATTCCCAGGTATAAAATAAATAATTAACGGAGATATAATATATATGTCACATAGGGAATATATTCAATATTGTGATTGTATGGTGTCAGACGGTTGCTGGACTTATCATGGTGATCACTTCTTTAGGTATATACATGTTGAATAACTATGGTGTACGCCTGAAACTAATATAACATTGTATGTTAGCTATATTTTTAAATAAAAATCTTTAAAAGATAAAAAAATAAAAAAGAATAGTCTAATGGAAGAGCCTTATTAAAATTAATATGATAAGTGTTATCAAGGACAGATACAGTATGCTATAAATGAAAGATCGAAATTAGTCTAGATAAATGTCCTCAGTATTTTCCTGAAAATGAAACTGGGATCTTTTCATTGAGATCTAAAGGATGACTAGTTTAGCTGATAGAAAAGACAGAAGGCTCTGGGCGGAGGGAACAGTGTGTGATAGATAGCCTGAGGCATGGAGAAGCCTTGCTCACTAGAAGAAGTGAAAGAACATCAGAGAGAAAAGAAAGAATCAGAGAATCTTAAAAGATAAAGCAGGAGAATGAGGTAGAGACCAGATAAGGGTGTGGCTTGAACATGTTAAAAGTGGGAAAGCCAGGGAAAAATTATAAACAAGAAAGACACATTCAGATTTGCATTATTAAATGATTGAAAAAGGATTTGCAGGACAAAAGGAAGTGGGACCACTTAAGAGGTTGTTACTCTAATTCAGGGAATAGACAATGAGAGTTTGGGATTAGGATCCTGGCAGAGAAGATGCTGTGATATGCAAAGTCTGAGAGCTATTTAGGAGGCAAATCAACAGAACATCAGACTTCAAAAATAAGAGGGACAAGAGAGAGGAAGAGTATATTAAATGAGCCCCACATTTCCAATTTGTGCAATTGGATGGATATTTTTATGGTTCATTCAGATGGGAGCCAGTAGAGGAAGACACTATAAATTCAATGTTGAATATGGAGATACAAATAGACAGTTGGGTATAGGGGGCTAGAATTCAAATGAGAGGCTTGAGATATTGACACATGTTGATATATTTAGCGTTGGGGCTTACCTAACAACTGAAGCCATATCTGCTTGGTGAGAATAATGCCAGGAAAATGTGATATCAAATAAATCAAGGCAACATGCTGTTATTTAAAAAAAATAGTGCTCACTTGGTCACTTTATACTCAGCAACATTACTTCTTTTATTACTCCATTATCCTTTATATTAGATATAGAGGTATGGGATTCCCTTTATTTCCTTCTTTCCTTTCTTCCTCGTTTAGTCTTTTATTTTATCTTCTTTGCTCTTCTCTCATTCTTCTCATCCCATATCACCTCCTCCTCCCTCAGCCTTCCCCTCCTTCTTCTTTCTCTCACCCCTCTTCTCTTCTCCCTCCTTCTCCATTTTTTTTTTTTTTTTTTTTAAAGAATCAAGGGGCCCAGAGCCCGAAATACTGGTGGGTTTTAAGGAAGAAGTAGAAAAATCACTGTCTACTCCACCAGTCAAGAATGTGTTGTGAACTTCCAGGTTAGAGGCATTTGTATTGTAAGGCATACCATGTTTCAAAAGCTTTTTGCACATTAAAAGATCAGGTTTATTCAATAAACGTCTATTAAGCACCTTCTATAAACCAGTGACTGAGGACCCAGGAGAAATAAGGCATGGTCCCTGCCCTGAAGCCCTTATAATTCACCGAAGCTTATACACTGGTTCAGTCACTAAGCGTATGCCTCCTACTAAGCATGTCTTTCATTTGGCTTCAGAATAGCATGTAATGGTTGGAGAAAGGAAGAATAGACAGAGGCTTATTGATGAGTTCATTATCACTGTGGACTCGCACCAGACTTAAAATATCATGACGTGATAACCTAGACTTTGTCTCATTCATTCATACAGAAACGTTTATGTATGTCAGGCACTGTGCTAGGCACTTGGGCTCTGTGGATGAGTAAGGTCAAATATCCAGTTGTGTGGGATGATTGTAAAGTGTACTGAGTACTGAGATAGAGGGGAGTATAAGGAGCATGGGGGAGGGGCACATGTGGAAGGTTTTCTAGAAGAGGTCATCATTAAGGATAATCTGTATATGGATGTTCCTCTTTAAGAGACCCCCAAATGAGTTAATACTATGGCTCAGGAATGAGTGATTGAAGTAGTCCAGGCCTTGGAACGGGAGTTTTGTCTAGGAAACAAGAACTATATTATTATTGCTTTAATTACATATGTATGAGACTAATTTAGGCCTCAAAAAAAAAATACAAAACGTTTTTCTGGTGGCCATGTAGTTGAGCCCTCATATCCAGAAGAAACAGGAAGAATCTTCTGCTATTGGATGGGTGGATAAAATGATCAGAGAGCTCCAAATGCAAGAAAGAGACCCCCCCAGTAAGTCTGAACATAGCTCTCAAGCTGAAAGGATAAAAGAACTGCCCAATGGTTTCTTTTTTTTTTGGAACAGGACTTTATTGGGGAACAGTGTGTACTTCCAGGCCTGTTTTTCCAAGTCAAGTTGTTGTCCTTTCAATCTTAGTTGTGGAGGGTGCCGTTCAGCTTCAAGTTGTTGTCCTTTCAGTCTTAGTTGTGTCGGGCGCAGCTCAGCTCCAGGTCCACGTCCAGCTGCTGTTGCTAGTTGCAGGGGGCACAGCCCACCATCCCTTGCGGGAGTTGAACCGGCAACCTTGTGGTTGAGAGGATGCGCTCCAACCAACTGAGCCATCCGGGAGCTCAGCGGCAGCTCAGCTCAAGGTGCCGTGTTCAATCTTAGTTGCAGGGGGCAGAGCCCACCATCCCTTGCGGGACTTGAGGAATTGAACTGGCAACCTTGTGGTTGAGAGCCCACTGGCCCATGTGGGAATCAAACCGGCAGCCTTCGGAGTTAGGAGCATGGAGCTCTAACCGCCTGAGCCACCGGGCCTGCACTGCCCAATGGTTTCTTGATGATCACATCTTGGTGACCTCAAGTAATCCTTTGCAAATGGGTTGGCACAGACCATTACAAAAAGTGTTATATTGCCCTTCAATATGTGAACACATCCTTATTGAGATGGGTGAAAGCATGACCTAGGGATAGGATTATTTCTAGAGGCTCATTTTCCAATTACTATAACGTGAAGTGAAAATGATTGCTTTGTTAAAACCCGGTCTGTTGGGATCACGCTTTACACTAGTACCAACACACATAAATTTTTATTAATGCAAAAGTGCAGAGTGAGGTAACAGACAGTTCAAAGAGCTATAGTTTGATGGACATTTCTCACTATATATTGCCTGTTTTCTTGGGTATACCAGTTGGTCAAAGCAGGGCCCAACGGATGACAAACTGCATGCACTCTTGGTTGTAGATCACAGCTGAACAAACTGCTCTGCAATGTGAAGGGTCAGTGCAGTGTAAACAGGAATCTGCAGTGACCTATGGAGTCATCTCAAGACATAATAAATACTGTCTTCATGTTCCCTCCCACCTTCTGCTGATTCAGGTGTTCTCTAGCACCATGGGGCTGGTCTATGCAGCAATATTTCAAATCCAGCAGACCATTGTATTTGGAGCAGATTTTCAAACTGTGCTTTTAATTTTGGCAAAATAGCTTTTAGCTCCTTCTGAAAATGTCATCATACATGTGGAGCTTCATTGAGAAAGAATAAAATGCTTTTTAGAACACTCCATTAGCTTTGGCTACCATTAGTTTTGCTATTCTGGAAGAATTTTTCCTAGATTTAGGGAATGAAAACAGAGTCCTTTTTTCAATCCAGAATAGAATTTTGTGGCAGAATCATTAACTTTCCTCTCCTCGAAACCCCCCAAGGACCATTTTGTCCTTCTGCACTTCTTTATTGAGGGGCATCCAGCCCATTATTACCTCTTGCCAAAGTAGGGCTGGGCCCACATCCATCCTTTTCCCTTCCCTGGAGCAGCCACAAATCAATCAGGAGAGCCTGCACTACTAGTTCCTGTCCATTTGGGTGAAAAGACTCTCAGATTATCTTTGCTGTCAGCTAGCTCATACTCACCTATGGAAGTATTTTAAGACAGAGTTGCTCACCTGGCCCTGAGGTAATTGGATCTGGTGAGAGTGGATCATACACAATGTTCCCTGTGCATTCTTGGGCAGAGGAAACATAAGTTTTGGAGGCTGTATGAATATATGAGAGAATGCTTCCCAATTTCCATCATGTGCAAGATTCACGTAGATTTGCTTGTCCAATAGGATAGACTTACAGAAGGCCTAAAGCCCCATAATATCTAGCATTGTACTGCTAGACGTAAGTGTAAAAGGATGATCGGTGGAACACACCTCACCCCCACTCCACCTCAAGCCAAACCAAACAAAAACTCAGTCCATAACCCATAATGACTTAACCCAGATGGCCATTATTTTCTTTTGACTGCAAATCACTTCCAGTGAATTCATCAGTTTCAGTGTTTCTTCTTTTCTATTCTTGTAGTTAATATTTGGGCTTGCCAAGTTCTAGCTATCCGAGAAGAGGAGAGATCAGATGCTTAGCATTACATAGTTCAAAGTCAATGATATTTTGTTAAAATAAACAAATGGAATAAAATGGACTGCGGATTAACTGGTCTAAAAGATAAAACTTGTTGATTGAGACTTATGCTATTAGACGGTTGGTTTTACTTGGAAATCAAGTGCTTATTAAAGATAAAGCAAATAACAGTGGCATCAAGGAGCAGATAGGGGTCTTATGTTGAAGGGATGGTCCACATTCACCCATGTAGCATTATTTTAAATCCCAGCAAAATTTCTCAGTGAAATAAAAACAAAAAACAAAGCAAAACAAAATAAGAAACTGAAGCAGTGTGCTGGCATATTGGTCACTAACCTCTTCCACCTGGAGGTCTGGGGTGATTCAGGGTAGGAAATATAATGAGGAGAAACAAAATTAAAAGTAAAAAGAACAAGAAACCACAGAAATCTGACTTAGAAAATTATGTGCCTGCATTTATATCTTAGCAATTCTTCATCTTGCGCTAGATGCATTTAAAAATGAAAAACAAGGGCTCATGACTGGCTAAAAATAATTTCAGGACCTTCATCAGTCATTTTTATCCAACATCTTGATTTTCAAACTCAAATAAATAAAGATGTTCTTGACAAATAAAGATGTTCTTAGTTTACTTTAACTACTGTTTCTTGTTGGGCCTTCACGTTGAGCCTGTATATATGAAACTGTATATGCTCGTCGCCCATTGCTTCTTCGCAGCACTGCTTACATTGACCACCAGCCTAAAATTTTCCCGCAATTTAGAAGATTCAACTTATTTTTCAATGCAAAACAAAGCATACCTTTCCCTGGACAGCTAAGCACCATTCTGCAACAGTCCACATGGTCTTTGTGGGCACATGCACTTTGCAAGGGCAAGACCCTTGCAAAGGTCTTTTGTGAGCTTGTGTGGTTCCTACTCCTGTGTCGTGACCCGTATGGCACTCAATGAATGTTGAATAGAAGGGAATTGCTTTCTAGTGCATTTATTGGCACATGTACTTTAGTAGATCAAGATCCATCTCTTTTTGCACTGCTCAGTTGTTTTCTTTTTGAGTGCATTCCCGACCAGGCCAGAGTTGTTGGATGTCTCTGAAAATTGTTCACAGCTTGCTAAACAAGGAAGCAGCATGATTGTATTATTGTACTGTAGCCATGTCCCAGGTTTACACATCAGGGAAATTCCACTTGTGTTGTACAGATGGTTGTTCTTTCTCTCTTGTTCTTTCATCTTTCTCCCTCCCTCCTTTCCTTCTTCCCTCCCTCCTTCCTTTCCTTTCCTCTCTTCCTCCCTCCTTCCCCTCTCTTTCTTTTACTTTCTTTTTAACAAAGCTTTCTTGTGAAGCTCAAACACTTAGAACAAGATGAACAGCAGTGAAGCGCTGTCTTTTTCAGCCCAGCAAAGCTAGACAAATCAACTCCAGAAGCCTGGCCTCATACCTCGATTGAGGAAGGTTTCAACAAGTATGAGCTGAGTCAAGACTATCTCCAATCTCTGCCCCAAGATGGCATTGGCCCCACCAGCAGGAACACTGAGTTTCTAGCTTCAGGCTTTCAGTTCTCACCATAGCTAGTGGCTCACAGCTCTTTTATGAGACAGCTGGGTAACAATGTGCTTTTATGACAGCCTGACTCTTTTTTTCCCCCTTTTAAATCTCAAACTGTACTGTATAAAACATTCTGTCTCCTATCGTTCCATCAACAAGGATTGAATAGCCAAGGAAAGTGCTCCTGCAGCACTCGTTTATTTCCGTGGATTTTTTTCCCCCACATAAAAGAATAAAGGGAAAAGAAGATCCAGGATGTGAGAGACAGTTGGTAAAGGCCTCTGTGTGAGGTCCTTCGCGAGATAATCTCATTCTAACGATCTGGGTGACTGGAATTTCCCTTCCTACCATCCCCCACAGACATGCCCCCTCTCCTACATCCTTCTAATACAAATCCTTAAGCATCAAGTCAGGCGGAAAATGAGTCTACTCTACATTTATCTTCCTGAATGGCAGTCAACTCCCGCTTAATCTTTCAACATATATTTGTTCAATGGATCAACAGATTGTGTAAGCAGCATGACGGTTGGATTTAGAAATGTGTCTGCTCATGTTTGGTTTGTGCTGAACCATTGACCATTTTGTTTGTGAATCCATCATAAATTATATCTCTGAGTTACCCAGTACTCAGGATGGACCGGGACCGAGGACAGTGCTCATACAGGCGGAAAGAGTTTTTTTAGTTGCTGTCATTTTCCAGCACTGGGAATGCTGACTTGTTTTATTTTGGAATGCTTTTTAATCTCTTAAAACTAGAAAACTTCAAAGTTAATACCTTCCTCCTTTCTCAGAGTTGTCTCTTACATATTCTTCTGCTATCCTTTCCCCTCTAAAACAAAATAGGCTTTCAAGATAAAGAGTTAAATACAGAAAAACAGTATTTGACATATGAATAAGGTTAAGAAGCAAAAACCTTATGAATTTCCTAATGTCCTATTTGGATATATTGGTTCAAACACTGTTCCTTAAAAATGAGAAGTTTATTTGGGTGTTAGAAGATTGAGGCATTGATCAGTCAATTCATGTCATAACTGATTTGACCCTTGTTTTTTTAATGAATTGTCAATTGTTTACTGAATTTTCAAGTTATCATTTAATTAACCAGTGTTTATTGACATGTCCTGCATTAAGGGCAATGGAAAGAGAATACAAAAAGACAAAGACAAATTTCCTGAACTCATAACTTAAATCAAGTTAAAGGAGTAAAAACATTTTGCGCACACACACACACACGCACTTATTATGAAGATTCCTAAATAAAAGTGAGGGGAAGAGGAAATTTGTAGGAGTATAGTTTGTGCACAAGAAGTTTTCAGGGAAGGTTTGCTCAATTATTTGAAAACTGTTAAACAGTATTTATTGAACACCTACTCTTTTTTGGACACTGAGCATATAATACAGATTAAGATAGATTTACTTGCCACGCTCATAATACTTAAGTTTGAAATAGGAAGAGTGGAAGTAGGGATGTGGATGAGGAAGAACAGTTCATGTCGCCAGCATGTGCAAGTCATGTTCAAGCCAGGCTTGAGGTCTGGAGCTACAAAAAGACTTCACTTGCTGGTTCTCAATAGATTTTTGCATGTCAAAGTGGAGACTTGTTAGACAGAAGGACATTTCCATATATTTTGAATGAATGAAGGGTAAGAACCCAGATTTGAAAACTCATCTATTGATTCTTTTTTGTTTTACTGGGCAACATTAACTAATATTTTTCTTTAGCTCCAGATATGCTTTAATATTTATAGGTGAATTCATCTGCAGATGCCAAGACAAATTCTTTGCAAATGGAGAATCCTGTTGTGGTGATTCAATACCGACTGATATCTCCACACATCTTGAATGTGGAGTAACAGTAATAGAATAAGATATTTAACATCTGATAAACAAAATGCCAACAAAAAGTCCTTTAGGATCTACTGATCAAGAGACATTCAGGTTTTGGAGTGTTTTCCTAGATTTAATGGCATCGAAAGGTACAGAAAAGCTATAGTCCTAGATCGAAATTTGATAGTGATGATTCTCTTGATTGCAGAAAAAGAAACTCACCCAAATCAGCCCAGGAAAGGAGAAAGCGTTCTTATGACGCTTCAGGGATCTATCAGGAAGTACTCCTAGAGCTAGTAGATGGGCCTTACGGGTCCTGTTGCTGGGAAGATACAGGAACCACAGCCCTTCCTTGACTAATGTAGGGTTAGGCAAACTTTGGGTTAAGTATGCACCCACCGTGAGTCCAATCACCTGAGGGTCCCAAGGTGTCGCGCATACTATGTCAATTCAGATTAGGGTATGGGCAGAGCTAGCAATGGACATTGTCTTTCATTAAGAGTATTCTATTTATTCTGTTTATCTTACACCACAGCTAATGGCCTCAGTAGACTCTAAATGTTCTTCCAATTTGATTAGGGATGATCTGTTTATTTATAATTGCTGAGATGCATAACATAGTTTTGTTTGCACTGTAGTATATTATGCAATATTTGATTTCCTCTAAAAATAGAGGGAAATTGTAATATTTAAAATGACCATATCAGTCAATGGCAGGGACAGAAATTAGAATTCTGCATATTCTGTCCATATGGACTATGGTTATCCCAATGTTTCCTAATAAAAGAGAAGAATAAAATTATCCATTATTTAATTTCTCTGACAAATATAGAATCTTTGCTAATAAGGGCCAGAGAAAATATATGAGTTAAGTTTCCTTCTGCTCCTCCTTCTTTTTCTTCTCATTGTTCCTGAAACAATGCTGGCTTTCTCTATCTCCTCTCACCCTTCCTCCCACCCCCCGCCCCTTTTTTATGTTTCAGGGCAGCAGTTTCTATCATGGAGTGTGAAAACTCTGGAACCCTTGAAATCTTTCAAGGTAGATATTATGGGGGACTGAATTATGCTTCCCCCAAATCCATACATGGCCGTCCTAACCCTCAAAGACTGCATTTGGAGACGGGGCCTTTAAGAAGATAATGAAGGTTAAATGAGGTCATAAAGGCGGGGCCTAATCTGATAATACTAGTGTCTTTATGAGATAAGGAAGAGACACCAGAGAATTTTCCCTCTGTGAGAACACAGGAAAGTCCGTGTGAGGACATAGTAAGAAGGTGGCCATCTACAGGCCAGGAAGAGAAGTCTCACCAGAAATCAACCCTGCCAGCGTCTTGTTCTTAGACTTCTAGCCTCCAGAACTCAGAGAAAATAAATTTCTATTGTACAACAGTATTATTAAAAATAATAATACACATATTTTTATACATGAGGAAACTAAAATGCAAAGAGATGAAGTAATACAAGGTATTCAATGGAGAAACCAGAATTTGAAAATGGGCCTTTCTAAATCCCATGATGATGGTCTTTTTCCTACCTGGTCTGCCTCTTTAATTCCCCAAAAGCCTTAGTGTTGAAAACTCTTACTGGTGTCAAATTTACAGGCGGATCAAAAAGTTTGGTAAGTAATAAAATGTTGGGTGAACCGAGAGGCAGAACCTGGACAGTCCCCTCTAAAACTGAGTGCCCTGGAAGCTGGGCTCCAGGCAGACACAGCGCTGAGTCACACTAGGAAGTCGGTTCTTCGAAGGGAAGCAGAGAAATGGGCCATTGTAATTATCAGCTGGAAATAGAATTGGGGAGATGGGAGGAAGCTATTGAATCCACATTCTACCTCCTCCTTGTATCCAGTCTAGGGAGAATGGAGCAGTCTAAGAAAGTAGAACTCAGCTAGAAGGGTGAAGATTTGAATAGAATTGGCAGCAGCATTCACTGTTAAGGAGATTTTGAAAAGCTGCCACTTAATTTAACAACAGTCTGCCTTAAAAACATCACATGGGTTTACATAACCTTCATTTGTATTTGCTAAGCAAAGCATTTCATCACACTTTGCTCTTAATTTTTTATCCTCCTTGTACAATGTTCAATGTTGAATTTCATCAGTAGTTTCTTTTTATCCTTGGATGATGGAAACCTCTGTATGTTTTTTTGTGTGTGTGTGTTTTTTACCCCCCTTTTCTCTTTACTTTAGAGAGGAGGAGGAACACTTAGAATTTGCCCTGGAGATACAATGTCTTCCAAATATTAGCTCAGGGAATAGAAAGGCTCTGAGTTGCCATGTGCTGTTGTTTGCTGGAATAAATAATCATACAAAGGGCTTGCTCTTTTCACTCCTCTCTCTTTCAGCAGAGTTCAAATCAGGGTTATTTGCAGGTATCCTCTTGAATCCAGTTGAAAGACTGAATATCTTGGCTTTTCAATCTTGCTCTTTCTTTTTCTTTTCCATCACCACATTCCTTTTTATTTCTTTCTAGCTTCTTCACCTTATTTTTTTATTTCTCTCAAGCAATAGGAGTTCTTCTGTGTGTGTGAGTCTGTGTGTGTGTGTTTGTGTATGTTTATGTGTGTATATGTAAGTGTGTGTATCTGTGTTTCTGTGTGTGGGTAGGTGGGTGGGTAGTGTTTCCTTTAAAACCACTGCTAACTGTATCATTGTTGAATTATCAAGGCTCTGCCATCCATAATTATAATTGCTAAGTACTGATAGACTAAAAGTCAAATAAGTGGATGAACTACCAGATTCATATTGAATACAAATAAAGATCTCAAACGTCCATTTCCATATCTGTTGCCATTTAGAAAGTTAAATGTATGAAAAATGCCCTGAGATGCCTTGAAGGATAAGGGTTATGACACTCTGGGCTCATTTTTTTCCAATGTTCACTCCTGCACCTGCTTTGAAAAACAGGTATTTTCCGTTTTGAAAGAGTAAACACCTTACAAGCTGAAAGTCATCAAAATTCTGCCTTCCCTATTCATCATACATTACACTTGCCGAGCACAGATTAAGGCAGATTATTAACCTAGTCAATTACAGTGGAACTCCTATGAAAACGTCTATTACAACTGCATTAATATCTCATTAGTTCATCATTTTAATGTTATTACAATGGTTACCAAAGGAATTGGCACTGATTGGTACCTAATTTTGAAGGGTTGTTGCCCCGAGCATCATTGCAGAGGTGGGGCTTGAGAGTAGAGGTGGAAATCTGCTTTTTGTCTTCCCTAAAAACAGAAAAAGAAAAAAAGAACAAATGAATATTTCTGGCAAAAACATGCTGCAGAGGCTGTCTGAGACTCAAGATATAAATCTGTTTTGACAGGTGTAGTCATTATTCTTACCGTCTAGGATAGCATTATTCTTTTGTTTAATGGCAGGGATAGCAGGAAGGCAAAATTTGCCTTAATGTGAATGCATAAAAATGTAATAACAATTTGCTAATATAATTAAATTATTACTAATGATGATAATAACATGTCTGTGTCTTTACAATGAACGTACAGTTCTACTTATTTACATCTTTCCCCAGAGGAGTTCAACTAGATTTGCAGAGAGTTAAACCACTCCCACTTCCCCATTCATTTACATACATTAAAAGAAAGAAAGCATAGAAGCTGATTGTGCCAGTTTATAAGGAAAACAGTGTGCCTGCAATTTCATGCCTTTAATTCAGTTGGTAATCCTCCCTGCTTGGTCAGCATGGTTTGTGCAGTTGTAAGGTCAGTGGAAGCCAGATTAGGGTGCAGGTTCCCTGACATTGGGCTAATGTTAATCTCTGTATGTCCAGGGTGTCTAGCTGAAAGGGGAGGGTCCTACACAGCAAGCTGATACTGCTATATTCTCTATACTTTTCCTATCTCCCTATTTATCTCTCAGACTCCAGAGCTCTCATGGTCTTTTCAGTGAAATTTTGGGTATGTTGTCATAGAAGTTAACCTTTTACTTTGTTTCTATTTTCTTAGCAAAAAAGAAAAAAAACAAGCTGGAAATGACTAGGGAGGAATTATTAGAGGTTTTCAGAGAAAGGAGAAATTGTGAGGAATGGGAGAGCACATTGTGTCAGAAAATGTTGTATAGGGCTTGCCTGGTGGCACTGAGGTCCCCACTTGAGGTTTGCACAAACGTTGAGTGGTGAGCCATGAGTGGTTGTGTTCAGCTGCTTGGATGCAGGCACCTGGTCTGACTGGGTTTTGCTGTCTGCGTAAGACGAAAGGAGAGAGGTACAGGGACATAACAGGCATATGCAAGGGAAACACTATAGTAATTGATTATAGACTCTAACCAGGGGTGACCAGGCCAATAAGAGTATTAGAGATAGTGAAATGTGATAGGGGCAGGAGCAGTCAATGGGAGGTCCTAATGTGGTTGAAGTATTATTGAATCAGTATTTTTAGAGGGATGATAAGGAAAAATAAGAGATGGTCGTCTAAGTCAGATGCTTGAAATGGAAATTTAGGAGGTAGTAACAAGATCTGGAACATTAACATGGGAGTGAGTAAAAGGTAGATTATTGCAACAAGGGTGGGTTAATGTGGTAATCTAATGTGATAACACATGTTTCCATGTAACTGGGGAATTTTAGTGATTGGGGGAAACCATAGTTTGGAAATAGAGATAAGGAGCAGGGGGAGCCTAGCCCATTTTCAGGCCTTGTTGAATATTGGTCGTGAGAATAAAAGCAACCACAGCTTGAAAGACTTGCTCTTGAAGTGGTGCCTGCAAACTCCAGCTAGAGCAAGAAGGTGAAGGCAACTTCCAGAGAGGGGGTAGGAAGCCTAGGGGACTTTGAATTCCAGAGGGCATAGTGCAAGGTGTTGGGGAGTCATAGAGGGCTGGGAAATTTAGTCAAGCGAGAGGTGCATCCCCACTGGGGCAGGGAGATCAGCTTTTTACAGCTTCCACCTTGGGAACGGTCTGTTATATAACGTGTAATGGTGAGGCCGGAGATGTGTGGCCATAGTGGCAGTGGGATGGGAGGATTTTGCCACAAACACGAAGGATTCTATGGATCTTTTTAAAATTAGGTTCTGGGTATTTAGGAGTGGGTGGGATGGGAAGAGTTTCCCAAGAATGAAGAGTTTTGTTTATAAATTTTGAGGTAAATATTCAAAGGAGAATGATAAGAAACATCTAAAAGAGTTATTTAAAAATTTTTATAATAAGCCTTCGGGGGTTATTTAACTAAAAATGATGTGTGTTTATTACTTTGCTAAAAAGAAACAAATTAATTAAAAATAAATGAAGAGTTTGTAGAGGTTATATAAATTCTTTTAAGAGAGAGAATGGAATAAAGAGTGTAATAGGCGTGTGTGGCAACAACAGTTAATTGTTTGCCCAAATATCCATTTACCTCCTCCTTCCTAATAACAGAACCTGAATCTTTAGCAGGGCACATTGCAATATAGAGAGATTTCCCCAGACTCCTTTGAAGCTAGATGGGTCCAAATGTCTAAGTTTTCACCAGTGGGAGAGGTGGAAGTAGGATGTATCCGTGGTAGATCAAAGACAGCTACAAGTATTTTGGCATTCCTCCATTGAGATATGGAGTCTATGCCCCTTGCCTTGAATCTGGTCAGGATCTGAGGCTGCCTTCTACCTGCCAGGCTGTGAGACGCTCAAGTCACATGCAGAGGCCATATGCAGGTGTTCAGGTTAAGGCTTCCAGCTGAGTTTCCAGCTGATGGTCTGCATCACCTGCCAGACATGTGAGTGAACCATTTTGTATGTCTAGCCCAGTTGAGCTTTCAGATGACACAGCTCCATCTGACTTCAGCTGCTCCCAAATGAGAACGGCCCAGCTGAACTCAGTCAATCCACAGAACTGTGAGAGAGAATAATAAAGCTGAGCCACTATGTTTTGGTACAGTTTCCACACAGTAATAGAGGACCAGAATAGTATCTTTGTGGTAGATCGCATTATTATTATTTTAATTGTTTGCTGTCCATGCTGTGAGAGGATTATATATCCATTGCTATTGCCATGTGACTTACAGTGCCTCCTTCTAGGAGGAGTATACTCGGCTTCTCTTTTAATGTTGAGTTTGGACACATAACTGGCTTTGGCTAATGGAATGTGAGCAAAGTGACAAATGACACATCCAAGCAGAAAGTATAAGAGAAATCACCTGATTCAGCCATTGCTGTCCTCCCTCTGCCATGAGACTGAGGGCCGCTTCTTCAGCTTGGATCTCTGTGTTGGTTTTCCAGGGCTGCCATAACAATATACCACAGACCAGGTAGACTGAACAACAGAAATTTATTGTTTCCCAGTTCTGGAGGCTAGAAATCTGAGATCAAGGGGTTAGCAGGGTTGGTTCCTTTTGAGGACTGGAAGGGAAGGATTTGTTCCATGCCTTTCCTTGGCTTGTAGATGGCTATCGTTTCCCTGTGTTTTCACATCATCTTCCTTCTGTATTGGTCTGTCCAAATTTCCTCTTCTTATAAGGACGATGGTCAGATTGGATCAGTACCCAACAACCTCATTTTAACTCAGTTACCTCTTTAAAGACCTTATCTCCAAATACAGTCACATTCTGAGGTACTGTATATTTGGGTTTAAACATATGGATTTTTCTGAGGGGGACACACTTCAACCCACAACGATCCCCAAATGGGAGGAAATATGGAAGGGAACTGCAGCTAAGCCACAGACACTGTGTAAAGTGAGTAAGAAAGAAATGTTGTAAACCCCGGATATTTTGGAGTTTGTTGCCAATAGCATAATCTGGGATAAATTAATCAATACAGCTTTTTAAGGGAACGGGCATATTTTTCTGTCTCCCCTTCTCCTTTGTGCCGATTGGAATATGAACAAGGTTGATGTTTGTAATTAGTTTGGACTGTGGGGTACATGCTAAAGATTGCTGAACTGTGAGAGAAAAGAAGCTCAAGTCCATGGTGACGAGGAAGCTGCCATAACTCCCATGGGCTAGCTGCCTCTGGGCTTCTTCTTTTTGGACAAATTTAACACAGGAAAGAAAATGATAATGATACTTCCTTAATCAGAATTGTAGTCAAAGGGGAAGGAGAGCCAAAATGGGCAAAAAGATTAAAAGGAGAGGTTGAAGCACCCCCTTGTTGTAAATATGTGATTTTCTTTAAATTACATTTCAACATATTACAAAAAGAACTTGTAAGTGTTGAGTAATCCTGGCAAACATGAGGTATGCTAGAAGATCAGCTATGGGTGATACCATGTTGCCATTCCAGTTTTCAAACAAGAGGAAACGAGATTCTGCAAACTATTGAATTATGAGCTTTATTTTATTTCCTGAGGTTCTAAGAAGAGGAAGTGGTTGGGTCATCATCACAGTAACCTCATTTCCTTCTTTGACAGATATATTGGACTGCGGTGCCAGGGGAAATGTGGCAGAGTGTACTCTTGAACTAAAGTAAAGCATTTTAAGGGGCTTTCGAAATGTCTTCATAGGTCAATTAGAGGAATATTGGTTGAATAGAGGATTGAGAGAGTATGAAGAATATATGGGACAACTTGAAGGTAGTTTCTATTTTTGCCTCCTGCCGTAGTGTCATGGTCATCGTAAGGGTTGGCTCCCCCTTGTGGTTAAAAGTGACTTCACTGATGCTATGAACGAGGAGAGGGTGCCTTCTCAATCTTCCCTCTGAGGAGTCAGGAGTTTCTTTCCTGGATTGTGACAACAAGACTTTTCTCATATTTTATTCACTCCAATAGGATCCTGAGGCCATAACTGACCCAATAACTCTGCCCAGGAAAAGGGATAATCTACTTGGTTTAGGTCTGAGTGGCTAGGAGTGGAGTTGGCTCCCTCCAAAGAACATGGGGCAGGAGGGGTGGGATTATGTATGGCTATAGATATCTGAAGAGAAGTGAGTAGCTAACAAAAGAAGAGGGAGTGAATTATTTTGTAGACAAACACAATAGTCATTATTTTTGGAAGATTTTGAGGGTAATATTCTTTAATTCTATAATATAAAAGTGTAAATGTTGATGAGACAGACATCCTGTTAGGTCTGTCAGGATTACATTAGGCACAAAATACACTCCAGTTAATCAGATGGGTAAACCCAAAGCAGAATTATTTATCATTATCCATCTTGTCACAGAGACATGTTCGCCAAAAATTATGATTTTGGTTTAATTATAATCAAGGTTAACACTTCTACCTGATTATAATTGACCAGTATGTTTACCTTCTTTAGAACAGTAGAGGAGGATTATGTTCTCAGAATGGATAAGAATGACAACCATTCTTTTTTAAATTGCAGAAGAACATGTATCTAAATACTTGCATCAAATTGTTCAGGTATAAATTAAAAAGGAAGTGGCTGGAATGTAGTCCTTTTTTATATTGTTTGAAATACTTAAACTTTAGTGCTATTTTAAAGGCGATAGTGCAAAAAAAAAAAAAAAAAGGATCTCACAGCATCCTTAAGTGCTTGGGTCATTTTATTGAGATCATAGCAATAGATTCTATTTTTAAAAAATGCTTAGATCTGTCCAGTACTCATTCCTATTTTTAACTAGTTCCTCTGTTAAATGAAGCAAAATGTATCAATGGTCAAAAGTTCATTTTGAAACTAGCTTATTCCTTATGCTGAATATTTAACTGAGAAATCAATGTGTGCAATGTATTAAAGAAAAAGAGACCAAGAGTTTGGATAAATATTTGGTGAAATGATAAATTTCTTAATTTGGGGAAGTTAAGAGAAACCCTTTTTGGAGATCAATCATCTCCAAAATTATTGGAGGGTGTGTTCTGCAAGATATAAATCTAAGGACTTCAAAAAAGTTAAATAGTTTTGTAAGATGATTCCTGTAAGATGAATCCTTTCATTCAAAACAGGATTTAATGATGTCTCTCGAAGCCATCTTCACCTAAAAATAGTTAAATATTCTACAACTTCTTGTTACTAACTGTGGTCCATGGATCAGCAAGATCATTATCGTGGGGAGCTTGTTAGATCTGCAAAATCTCACCTTCATCCTAGTCCTGTTGAATCTGAATCTTCCTTTTAACAAGATCCCCAGGGGATCCATGTGCTCATTAAAATATGATCATAGATTACTAAATCTCAATTAGGGAAATGTCCACAGTCCACAGAGTATTAGGGGGTGGAGGCTCATAGGCCAAAGAATTTGTGTTTCTACAGGTTCTCCCATAAAAGCCCTTCAGATATATCACAGAATTTCCATTTCCATTTACTGTTATGGCTACATATCATATAATCGGTATTACTTGTTTTTTGTTTGTTTGTTTATTTGTTTGTTTGTTTTTTAAATGAGCTGTCTCCAGAACAAAGGCTTTGAAGTTGAGCATAGGTTTGAAATATGATCTACCACTTCCCAACCATCTGACTTTGGGCAACTTACTTCAACAGCTGAAGCCTAGTTTTCTTATATCTAGAATCTCTAGAATCTAGAATGAATTTCTAGAATACTGTCTGTACATGATATTGTTCTTGTATTGTTGTAAGGATGAATTGAGATGATGTGGGTTCCGCATGTAGCCCAGGGCCTGGTACATATAAGGAACTCAGTGAATATTAGTTCCCTTTCTCCTTGTTGGAACATTCAGTCCATTGAAGCCTTAGAGTTATCTACTACAAATGATGCAAAGACGACAGAAATTCTTCCCCGACGTGGCAAAACTGCAATGTGGTTCCTATAAAACATTAGATTTTAAATAGCTCTGCTTGCAGGGTGATTCTCAAAACGATATTTAAATAATTAAATGGAATTGAATTGTTTAGCGTGGTCCATCTGCATGCCAAATTGCACTTGCCAAAATGATAATTTGGATTTTAACATAATTGATACTTTACTGTTCTTTCTGCATCTGATTTATCAACAGGCTTTGCCACTTCTTTGCTATTCAGCTTTTGCTCAGTGACTGCTTCTGGGTTCTGCTGAAAAGTAGTCATCTTGCTAATTTTCCTTGACTTCCCTGCAATTTTGTCTAAGGAGGAGTCTGAGCGGTCCATCCCCTGGTGCTCAGAAGTGTGGCTGGATGCGTCCTGATGAGCTGTTGAGTGATTGGCTAAGAAGCTGAAAGACAGCCTGGGCTGAGAGTTGTAAACTCTTTGGACCATCAGTAGTTCTTTACAGTTAAACTGTCACTCTGTTGTAAGCTCTCTGATGACACCATCCCAGGGTAGGCGAATTGTGCAGTGGTAGCTACATTGCCTGTCAGTTGAGGCATGGGGGTACCTAAGGGCAATGAACAGGCAAATCCATGTGTCTGGTGATGCGGTGTCCACTCAGGGAGCCTCGTTCTATATGTGCTACAGAGCTCCACAATTCTTTCCTACCCAGAGAACCTCCAGTGTCGGTTCTCAATATATTATCATGTATTTATATATTGTTTTAAATTACAATACATAGTAAAGTATAAAAGAGAACATAACAAATACCCATCACCCAGAATATCCCATTTAACCATCATTTCTTATCCCATTTCCCTTCTCAACACCTCCAAAGGCAACCACCATCAATAGTTTGGTTTTGGTGTGTGTCATAATATACCTTAATAAAAACTCTCTCTCTTTACACACACACACACACACACACACACACACACGCACACACACACACATGCACACATATCCATAACCAATATATAATTATTTTGTGAATGCTTTCTAAAATGTACATAATGGCATGAAATTATGTCATTCTTTTTGAGCATTGCTCCCCTCCTTTCCACTTTATGCTTCTGAGATCCAGCCATGCTGGTGGACCCAGTTTTTGCCTTTTGATATAGTGCTGATCAATTTCATTTAGCAGTTAGTAGAGTTGTTGTCTGAGAAATAGACCACATTTTACTCATCTCTTTTCAGGATTTGCAAGTTGTGGCTAATGTCTAGCAGCCATCAGTAGACCTGTGATGCACTGGCATTTCTGTTTCTACCCTACTGTTTGCTTACTTAACTAGTGGCTGTTGTCTTCATTAGAGATTAGCACATGAATTGAAACAATCCTTATCACTCTTGGTAAAGGGATGAACTGTATGTTTTATTCTTCTGCCTCAAGATATGAAGAGTAAAAATGTGATGTTTGTCCCCTTTGGTGAGCTCAGAAGTCCTAAATAAAGGACGGTGCATTAGACAACCCATTTGGTGAGAACAAGAGTAGTCCACTTAAGTGTCCTCCTCTAATTTGGTGGCTATTGGTAGATACAGACCATTAAATAGATTATTCCATTTAACAAATATCCAGGTCCAGGCTTACTTCTGCATTCACAGCTTGCCTCTCTCTTTGGTGGCAAGAGAAGGAAGTTTCTATGGCTTCTGCCTGTCACGGAAAATTTGTTTACCCTTATTAGTAAAGTCAACAGAGTAATGACACTAAGGTCTTTGAGGTCATCTTCATGCCACACTGAAAAGAGCAGTTATTTTAGTGGGAACATTATCCTCCATATAAACTGTATTTTCTAGTTGCCTCAAGACACTTTATCTTCTGACACTCTTCATTAAGAACGTACTTTGAATTGTCAAATAAAAAGGTAGCTGTGTAAATTTGTACATTGAAGTGAAATATAGTACAAAGCAGTTAATGACCCTAGAAGTTGAGTTAGGTTCT
The DNA here is from genome assembly GCF_004115265.2 of Rhinolophus ferrumequinum. Classification (NCBI taxonomy): domain Eukaryota; kingdom Metazoa; phylum Chordata; class Mammalia; order Chiroptera; family Rhinolophidae; genus Rhinolophus; species Rhinolophus ferrumequinum. The sequence goes on along the minus strand of NC_046295.1, from coordinate 45,385,458 downwards.
AACATCAGGGGAAGGAGCCTGTAAGCAGGACCAGGTGTGGGTGTGTGTGTGTGTGGGTGTGTATATGTGCGTGTATGTACACACACAGACGTATGTGTGTGTATGAGCCATACTTTTGATTGGTGGTGCAAACATATTATAAAGGAATTATGTTATGACTATTTCTGTTCCATTCCAATCAGGTTTTTCTCCCTATTATTGTTCAACTGTAATCCTTCTGGGTAAAGTCACTCTGCATTGCCAAGTTTGGTACTAGTTTAGTTAATTTTCAATCTTCATCTTACTCTACCCCTTAGAGTATTTGACCCAGCTGATCACTCCCTCCTTGAAACATTCTCTTCATTTGGTTTCCAGGGACAACACTTTCTTCTCTCATGCTTATGTAGTCTTTTTGCGTCTCTTTTGTGAGATACCTTTCATCTTTCAGACCTCTACATGTCAGTGTATCCAAGGGTTTAGTATTTCCATTTCTTTACTTTTTTCTATACATGGTTAGATGTGATCAAATTTACTCCATACCTTTAAGTATCATTTATAAAGTAGTGATTCCCAAATTTTTATCTCCAGTCCAGATCTCTTCCTTGACATTCCAGTTCTCATTTCCAGTCTGCCTCCTTGGCAACTTATTTTGGAAAACGAATTGCAACTTCTCCTTACAAATTGTAAAACCAAAATCTTGAGCTCTATACCCCAAACCTTTGTGACCCCAGTATTCGTCACTTCGGTAAATAATACTTCTGTTTCATCCAGTTGCATAGGCTGCAAACCAAGGGAGTTGTTCCTGATTCCCACCTTCATATTCTACATCCATGCTATCAGCAAGTCTGTTGTTTTATCTTAAAAATATATCCAGATAGTGACTATTGCCATCTCCACTGCTACTTCTCTAGTACAAGTTGCTGTAGACTCTGGTGTGCACTATGCCTACAGCCTCAACCAACCTCCCTGTCCCACTTTTGTCACTTTATAGAGTGGTCACTGCATAGCGGCTACAATGATTCTTTAAAAACATAAATCTGATTGTGTTACTATTATTATTATTGCTTGAAACCTTCAGATGGTTCCTATCACACTTGGAATGAAATACAAACTCCTTACGGTAGCCTGTCAGATCCAATAAGACCTGGCCGTTCTTAGAGCCTTTACACTTGCTATTTTTCTCAGCCTACAAATTCAGATCTCATTGAAGCATTCAGATTTCTGCAAATGCCACTCCACCAGTGAAACCTTTTCTGACCACCCTATCTAAAGAGCATACTCCTTCTAATACACTCTTTCTCCTTAACCTGCTTCATTTTCTTCCTATTTTTTTTTTTTTTAATGTAGTGTCTTTCTTCTTCCACTAGAACATATGGTCCAAGTAGGCAAGGATGCTTTTATTCACTGATGTATCCTGAGATCTGAGAATAATGGCTGGCACATGCATTTGTTGAATGGATTATTGAATGGATTCTACTTCATTCTTTCTCTGTCTATATTTTCATTATAGTTATAATTCTTGAAAAACCTATCATTTAAGATAATGTTGTCAGGGGAGCATCGAGTTCCCTTGCTCTCATCCCCATCCTGCCCCTGACACACTACATGTTTTCACAAGTATTAAGAAAGTTGCTCAAGAAATATGAATATTTCTACAGATATTTTAGAAGCCATGGTACCTCATTCTTTTTTCAGTTTCAGTCTTTCTTTAAATGTTTTGTTCAGCTTCAGTGAATTATGGGCGAGAAAGATATATAATCAAAAGAAATGTTATATGTAGGATAAACACACAAATCCTTAAATGATAAGGAGTTTCACCGTGTACTGGCATGGCCTCCTGCTATCTCAGCTATACTGCCAGCATAAAACACCTCCAAGTATCTTGTTCATCATTCAAAGATGAGTGATAATAAAAAGGAATTTTCAAAAGATCTAGTAAAAGATACTACAAAAAAATCCCACATAAAATCATAAAAATATTTCAGTGAAGCAGGTGAAAATGTCAAACACATATCGAGGATCTCAGAGCATTAAATAGAATAAATGTCATTTCAAAACAAGAGCAGAAAGAAAAGATACAAACATTCAAGAGAAAAAAAGTGATAAGACATCAAAAGGAAATTAAATATGACGTGTCCAGAGTTCAGGAGAGAAGTGGAAGAGAAAAGTGAAATCATCACAGAAATTAAAGTTAGTATTTGGACGTGTTTTATGTTGGCAGTGTTCTTGGGTAGCAGGAGGCCTGGCTGATGGTGCACAGTGAAAATCTTTATGATTTAGGGTTTGGAGTGTCAGCTAGTTGATGCTTTCATCTCTGAGGCTGACAGAGCTTAACATTTTCTTAAACTTCAGAATCTCTCCGCTCTCCTGCCTCAGCAACAAACTCTTTCAAGGAAACGATGGCAAGTCTGTGTGTTTCTTTTTCTATCCTGGCCTCTCTTGTTATTCCTGGCTGCTAAAAAGGGGATGAGACATGGAAGAAAAAACTTCTCCCTCACCATTTCATTTCACAGACTCTTGGATCTCTGCTGGCAACATCAAGGAGTTTGGGGCCTTTTCTTAAGTATTGGAGATTGCTGAAACACCCAAGGGGGTTTTGAGGAGGAAAATATTAGCATCCCTTAAGTTTTTTGTATTTTGTTTCCCATCCATGCTCATTAACTTGCCATTTTCAGAGAGCAAATCACTTTATTTGAATTTCTGCATAATGGGGTGTCACATGAACATCAAGACCTGGCATTCCCACTTTGTATGAATAAATTAGCCTTCAGCCATCTGAAGTCCATCAAGGTCACTGCAGGCCCTGTTATTAGTACATCCAAAAGTACATCATAGCATATGTGAAAAGGGCAAATCTTTAGGGAAAATCGAAGCTGTGGTGTGATGCACAGTTGTGTGGCTGACCCTATCTCCACCTTGATCTTCTCAGCCAGGGGTCATATGGTAAGAAATGGCATGGTTCTGGGCCAATGAGGACATTCTCTGGATCTTAGCAGTCCTGGTGGCCACACCGAGGGCATTCACCTGAACAAGGAGAACATAATAGAATCTGCTGTTCTAACATCAAGCTGGTTAAAAAATGTTGATAGGATATCACATCTACCTTGTGTTCAAAAATCCCTCAGTAAATGGTTATTAAGCCGACCCCTCCGCCTCTCCCATTCTTTTCTTTTTCTTTTCCAGTGCATTCTCTTGGCACTGCCTGATAGAAAGACCCCAAACCTTTGCACATTTCAGAAATATGCTGTGCCCTGAATAAGTCCCACAAAGAATATGTTGACAGACTTTGCATCGGGCCCATAAAATTCAAATCTAAAAAGAAAATTACGAGCCTGGGTCAAAGAAGCTATTTCCAAGAAAACAGTTGGACTCCATGCAGAGGATTTTTGACACAGAACATACTCTTCTTTTAGACAATCAGTGGGAGACTAGCTGGTCCCCAGCCATACATAAATCTGTCTATGTGCAATTGGTAGCAGTTCCTAATTGGAGAAAAGGAGGGTGGGAATGGACTGGGCAGTGCAGGCTGAGACCAGCAGGCTGGGCAGAGCCAGGAGGGAGAAGCACAGCGCTTGCTGTCGCCCTTCCTGAAAGCCTCCAAGACTGCACTGAAGAATAAATCACCACCTTTTCTGGAGCTCAGAAAAATAAGACCATAAATAACGAGTAGATGTGCTCGAGTGTATTGTGGAATGGCTGCATATTGAGAGAAGAGCAGGAAGAGCGTGCCCAGGCCCGGAGAAGGGCGAGTAGAGCTGAATTTGTGGAATACAGTGAAAAGCTGAGTGGTCCAATTAATTTTTATGAAAACACCTCCTGTACCCTGGCTATCCAACCCCCTGCTCTTCAATAGGGGGAAAAGAAATCAATGCTCTTGACTCCCAGTGGGTAATAAATTGTAAATTGCTTGGATGGGACATTCATAGCTGTCTGGAAGGCTAATTTTCAGGGACTGGGTTCACTCTCCAGGCTTCTCCCCCTGAACTTTCTTCCTCTGTGTTGGAACACTCAGTGCCAACATTGGGAAGCCGCTTTTGTCATTTTTTACTCCATTATGTTGCAATTTTAACATCTCATGCATTTGGCACTGACAACATCTTTATAATGGTCTTTGGTTTATTTTTGGCTCAGTTTTACGGCTCACTGCCAGGCCCAAACTTCTGCTGTGTAGCCGACCCAAAATAGTTTCAAAGGCTCAGATGCAACTTGATATCAAATTTTTCTCCTCACGTGTTTAAGTTAGCCCTGTAAATTTTGAAGGCCCCACAAAAGTTTCCCTGGTTAGTTATTAGACTCATAGGATGTGTTGTACATTTGTTACATGGGGTACAAAAGGCAGGTGTTCATGTCACTTGCAGGTGAATCCAAATAAAAGATGCTTCTGCAGTGAGGTGCTTTCTACAAGTCAGAAAAAGTTCCAGATGTCTAGAAATAGAAATTGGGCTGATATTTAAAGGAATATAAATATGCTACATAGCCAGCTAGGCTGGTGAGAGTCCTCGTGAGTCTTCATCATCTGATCCCTCATGACTATATATTTCTACTCCCACCACCACAAACTAATGATAACTATTATTTACTGATCACATGTAATGTGCCAAAGGCTTTACCGTCTACAACCTTGTTACAGTGTCTCTTTAACTCCTTATAGTTGGGACCATTTTCTCGACTGTTTAATAAGATGGGGGAACTGGTGGTTGAGAGCAATGGTTTCCAAACTTAGCTGTAGAATTCCCTGGGGTGGGGGGGACTTTCAAAAATCCCAATGACATTTTGGGTTTAAAGCACCTTTGAGACACCTAATAAGTTTTGTCCATAGGAGGTGTCCGGACTGGAGATGTGTTTTTTTGTGCCCTTAGCAGGCTATTGAGGGAGAGTCAAGGAGTGCTAGGAGACAAGAAGCACAGAGTGAGAAGAGGAAAAGACCCAGGACCAACTTTTGAGGGAACTCCAAAATTTGGAATTTGTCTAGAGGGTGATCCTGTGAAGAGAATGAAATGGAGCAATTGGTATGAAAAAAAATGTGTGTGTTTTTGGTCACTTGGAGCCAAGGAAAGAGTATTTTAAAAAGGAGGAAGTCAACAGTGTCAAATGCTGCTGCACAAGGTCCAATGGGTTGAGGACAAAAATTTTGTTGTTTTGTGGACACGTGTGTCACTGGTGTCTCTAGAGAGAGCTGTTCTGATGTATTTTTGGGGGGTAGAGGTCAGATGGAAGTAGTTTAAGGAAATGGAGAGGGAGAAATAGATATCAACTTCGCCTGACATCATCCTGTCATCTTGGCTAAAGGCAGGAAACCAAATGTACAGTTCAGCAGAGGAAGTCCTGGACAGCTCTTTGTAGTAACAGGAGAGCTCCCAACTTTCTCCCGGGGTCCCAGGGCCCCTGGCTACTCCTTCCACTCTGGAGGCTCAGATTACTCAAGTCACCTCCAGGATAAATGAGTTAATTCACCAATACAAAATGAAAGTCACATGTGCTACCAATATGAATGTACTTGTTGGGACAGGTCTGGTAAGTTTTGTTCCGTCATCCCTTTAATATGAGTAAGACCAAGATCTGATCTTGAGAGTTTTAAATGTTCTCTTATTTAAACAAACTGTCTCAGTGATAAAGGCTACCATTTTAAAATGCCACCTGAATGTCAAATACATATTTTGCAAACATTTTACCTAGTCTTCAAAACAGTTGTATGAAATAAGGTTTGCTGCTTTTATTTCATAAATGAGGAAACTGAGTCTGTCATGGATTAAAAATGACTGCAAATTCTTTGCCACTCTTCATCAAGAGATTCTGTTTTTTCCTCCCTTCCCTTGAATATGACTTGGCCCTGAAGGTTGGCTTGAACAATAGCATATGGTGGAAGAGACATTGCATGCACTGGGTCTAATCTTTAGAAGGCCTGATGGCTTTTGCTTTTGCTGCAGCTTCCATGAAAGAAGTTTAAATACCCTGAGGCTGTTATGCTATGAGTAAGTCCAAGCTAGCCATGTGAAGAGGCTGCCTGAGGAGAGAGGGAAGAATGGAGAGAGAGAGAGAGAGAGAGAGAGAGAGAGAGAGAGAGAGAGAGAGAGAGAGAGAGAGAGATGCCTGGTCAGTACCAGCTCTTCTAGCCATCTCAGCCTAGCAGTTATCTTAAACATTCCAGCCCCATTAATTACTGTTTGGAGATGAACCAAAAAGACTAACCAACAGCCACAATCTGGGCCCCAACATATGTCCAGAGTTTGGTCATCCCAGTCGTTCCCAGCCCTCTGTGGTACCCTTTCTGAGGCCACAGACGTTGTGGAGACAATCTATCCCTGCTGTGCACTGCCCTAATTCCAGAGCCACAAAATTATAACTATGGTAAGATGGTTGTCATTTTAAACCACTGAGTTTTGAGGTGGTTTGTTATGCAGCAATAAGTAATTTAAACAACATTTCATTATGCAATTTTGCCCAATGACAGAGGAAGGAGCAGAGTCTGGATTGAAACCCATATCTGTCTGATTACAGAGCTGGGCCACTTTCTGCTACTTTGTGAGGTCTCTTCTGGGACTTCCAGATTGGTGTTTAACTTCTCATCAGATCTCCTGTTAAATTTCTCTTAGCTTAAATCTTGAGCACATAGGAAGAGGAAGAAATGTGTGTCTTCCTTCCACATTATAATAAAAAGTTAAATAACAGGCAAACAAGTTCTGAGGGTAATTTTGGGTCAGCCTGCTGCTAATTCTTTTTCCTAGACCAGAAGATGTAATGTGGTAGGAAAAGCAAAGAAGTTCTGGAAGATTAACCCGAGTCAGATCTTCATCCCTGCCCACTCCTACTTTTTAGTTGTTCAAGAGAGACCATCCTTTCCCTACCTCTTGATTTTTTTTTAAAGTTTTATAATAAAGCATAATGAAGATAATTCTGCCAGAGAAAGAAGGCAAAGGAAGAGTTGTGTAAAAAGAAGGCATTAGCCTCTACTCCAAATTCCCACGAAGTAGGAGCCCATAGAGGCATTTTGTGGGATCTTTAGGAAATGGCAGGGCTTCAGCTTACAGGACGAATAGGAGATGTTCCTGTAGAGGAGGTTCTGTGTTTCTGCGGTAGCAAATGTACCAAGTGGTGATAGCCCTGTGAATAGCTGTGTTTATCAAATTCCAAAGCAAATACTCAAGTGAAACACCACATGAAAGCCCAGACCACAAGCTGGAGGCTCCCCATGGCACTGGCGAGTTTGCAGAAAACGCCTGTGGTTTGCGAGTGTGTGTGTGTGTGTGTGTGTGTGTGTGTGTGTGTGTGTGTGTGTTTAAACTACACATCATTTATACGTGCATCTATTTCTAGTAACTGCTGCATACAACTAGCGGAGAGGCTTTGTCCGTATCTCTCACCCGATGCCAAGAAGGCCGTGCCATTAAAGTCGCTGTGGTAGACAGCTTCCTTATTTGTGGAACTATCATCTTTTCTAAGTTCTAGTCTAGGCAAGGAGCACACCGATACAGAGATGCAGGGAAACATTCAGTGTACAGGGAATAAACAGCTGGCGTCTACAGCGGTGTTACAGTTTAGCTCAGCATTCAGCGAACATTCGCTCTTTCTCTCCCCACTCTGTATGGGAGGAATATACGTCCCCACCCTACTGATGGAGCTTGGCATTGTGACTTGCTTTGGCTAATGAAACACAGTAGGAAATCACAATGCATTGAGTTCTGATTCTAGGCCTTTAGGAACTTTGTGTGTATCCCACACTAACCTCTGGAAGCTTCGGACCCCTTTCCATGATAAGGACGGCTGCCTCCTTAGACAGGGACCCAGGATGAGCCCTTGTGGACTAGAATTGTCCCAGATGACTTGCAGCCTGAAGCAGAGCCTTATGGTGTAATCACTTAGATTCAGTTGTTTTCTTACTTAGCATTATTGTGACAATTGCTGGTTGACAAAGTAAGTGTGTCTCTACTTTTATGCAAATTTCCCCCCCTGACCTTGTGGTTGCTTTGGGGTTGCAAGTTAGGTGAACTTCTAGAAAAATTATTAAAATCAGGCTTTCAGTTTATTCAGAGGGCAGACCAGGAGACTATGTAAAAAGTTATAGAATGGCTACAGACTAGACAACTGGGCAACCGGGCTTGAATTACAAGGGAGATGGGGCAGTTCTTCCTCTGTGAGGGATTTATAGCTGCCATTTGAATTAGGTAAGTGAACTAATAGAGCATGTGCGGTTAAGGAAGAAGCCTATAAGGCAGCTGGTGAAAGGGAAGGATAAGATGATGGAGTTGCCCCATGGGAAGTTGAAGACCTCCTCCTGTTCTAAAATGTCTTGTGTGAAGGGAGGAAACTGAGTTTCCTTTAGAGTTCGTTGGATTCCCCTGCTTGAGGAGGCGCTGTGTGGCTGACTCCCTCTATAAGCTTGAACCAACAGAATGAAATCTTTTCTGAGATGTCAAAATTTTCCCTGGACCCCAAGAGACTACCAGAGGAAGAGTGGCCTGGGCAGCCAGTCAGCTGCAGACAGACCACATAGTAACAACTTTGCCATTTTCTTTAGATCACATGTTCTGGAGGGAAACAACTTTGCCTTTTACTGTGGACACATCAGCATCCTAGGAAAAACATCCAGAATTCAGTGATAGACAAGAAATACATCTTCATGGCCTTTCTGGTTGTCACTGGTCTCCTTGCCTTAGCTGAGTACCAATGATAGAATGCCAGTCGAGTGCTGTAGTGCTTCTTTGTGAGATTGAATTAAAATGTGAAGAAAAAAAACTCAACCAATATTTACTGAATGACTAACATGTCCGGGGGTAGTTTTAAGTGGTTTACTTCATTTGCTTCTTGTGCAACTAACCCTGTGAGGTAAGTATTATTAGAACCAGTTTACAGATGAAGAGTTAATTAACTTCTGGCCACACAGCTGATTGGTAGGACTGTCTTGTTGACCTAGGAGTTTTGGTTCTCAACGTAGTTTTCTTTCCGTTATGCCCAAAACTTTCCTGAAATTTAATTTTTGGCTTTGGAGATAGAATTTGGTGGAGAGATGGTAGTTGACTCCATTGAAAAATTAGGGTCCAGTCATTATGCTGTACACCTTAATTTTATACAGTGTTATATGTCAATTATATCTCAATAAAACTGGAAGAAAATAAAGAAACAGATTAGGAGAATGCAAGGGAAGGCATCTCAGACTGTCTTGTGGAATGGGAATAAGACAGATGTATTGATGAATTTGGGACTTCTCCCTCAGCCTTAGGCTTTCGGCAGGGCCTTGAAACTGAATTAGAATGGATATTTGCAGCAGGCATAGAAAGGGCAAAGGTCTCCTTTAGCCCGTAAGCCTTTCTCTACCCCTGGTTTATGCTGCTGAGAAGACTCCTGATACGTGGTCCTCAGTGACATCTATGTGATGTGGAGAACCCATCAAACTGCCGAGGCCAATCTAGCCCCGAGTATACATCCATTTTCCATTGGCACCTTTGTTAGCCCCTCAGTCAAGAGAGAAAGGAGTGGACGGGGAATCAGAAGAACTGAGTGCTGATATCAACTCTGCTGTATGATCGTGGGCAAGTGCCGTAGCATTTGCAACTCTCTGCCTTTCTGTAGCACGAGTGGGTTAGATAGTATCAATACTCTTTTCTCTTTTTGGCAGCAAAATATTTAAAAAATAAGATATGACATGGAATCCTAATATGTAATGTAGACTATCTGAACGAAGCAAAGATTAGGGTCCCAAATCCTTGTCCCTTCTGAAAGTCCCCAAGCACCTCTGAGAAAACAAGGGCTTTGTGGACCAAGTTAAAAATTGCTGTTCTGGGTGATCTCTGGGGTCTTTCCCAGAATTAATAGGGTAGGATTACAGAACATGGTAGTCTAAATTGCCTTCCAACTGTCCTCCCAGAGTTAGTATCTTGGATATTTCCAAAATTTCCAGCCTTGTGGAGTCATCTTTTATTACACAGACTTATATTTTTCTTTTAATAGTCAAATGAACTGGCTCAAGCCTCTACACCTAAGTTTACCCCAACCTTTGTATCTGAGGATTCTTGAGAGATATCCATATCCATCAGTCATACATTGCTCTGGTTCCACTGAACGTTGCTCCTCTTCTGCAGTTGTCTCTTCCTTCTGTCCACATCAACTCAATATGAACAGCAGCTGCCTGGCCTTTGGTCCTCCTTCGCAAACCACTCACATGTGGCTGTGTGGGCAATTCCTTTTACTTATGGTTTAGCAGTAATGGTGGATTGAGGGTTACAATATCTTATAGAACAACAGACACTTCAAAATTGAAATTTCCAAATTGAAATTTAGCCATCTCTGTTCTAAATAGCCCCATAGCCATAGATAGCACTGAATATTTCTTTAAGGACAATATTTTCTTCTTGAAAAAACTTTCCTCCAGGGTGCTGGGTTCTCTCACTATCCATATGTCCCCTTCCCCCCTTCCTTCTTTTGAGGCTACTCACCTCTCAGAGGCTCCCTGTGCACCATCCTAACTCTTCTCATAAAATATATACATATATATTTTAATACTCCTAATGTCTTTCCTTTTGCTTATGTCCACTTACACGAGTTTTTGTGCAATGCATTTTGCTTACCTAAGTTTTCTAAACTGAGAATGAAGACAATCAGCTGTGAATAGCTAAGAATTGAAGACCTGGCTACTGGAAAGCCATAGAGAGCAGCCAGTGAGAAATGAAATCAGGGACTATCTGCAGCTATAATCAGAAGATGAAGTCCCTGAGAAAGATGTATTTTCCTCCACTATTCAAGTCTCATAGCTGAATCCTTTGGAGCCTAGTAATTAGGTAGTTAGGGAATTCTCTGAATTCCCCAGAAAATAGCTTCATTTTTTTCATGTTTCTGCAATGTAGATGTGGAATAATGCAGAACAGGTGGCATAAAGGAAAAATGGGCACTTTTGTTTCCTTGCTCACCCTGTAAGGGCATAGATGGTACCTGCTCAGAGGAAAATTTTCTTTGGCATTTTGTCTGCCTTGGAACCCTCCTTTTTCTTGTTGAGTTGGGTTTAAATTGCAGGGTGCGTACTGCAGTCATTTCCTTCCAATCCATGACATTTCCAGAGAGTGGGTGAGGTTTAGTCACATAAAGCTGAGTGACAGTTAGGGACCCACCCTGCTCAAATGTTCTTATCACATTTCTTACTCATCTCCTCACCCAAGGCACAGGGGAACTGGAGATGCTGCACTTCGCCGTTTTTTCCTGATCACACCCTCTCAGCACTGTCTGTGAATTCAACACAGACGCAACCAGGCCCGTGGGAAACTCACTCTTGAGTGCATCTCTTCAGAGTTCCTGTAGAAGGGGGCAGAGTTTGAGTAAAATCAACATACCTATGAAGCATTTAAAATTTATGGTAAAATACACACATCATAACATTTTCCATTTTAACATTTTAAAATGTTCCATTCAGAGGCATTAAGTACATTCACGATGTTGTGCGACCATCATCACCATCTAGTTTTGAAACTGTTTTGTCACCCCAAAAGGACACTCTGTATCCATTAGTGTCATTTCTCATTCCTGTGTAGCTCTGCTCCCCTTCCTAGCCCGTCACAATTACTAACTTGCTTTCTGTCTCTATGTATTTGACTATAATGGATATTTCATATAAATGAAATTATACAACACATGGCCTTTTGTATCTGGCTTCTTTCACTTAACATGATGTTTTTAGGGTTCATTCCCATTGTAGCATGAATCACACTGCACAGCTTTTAATGGCTGAATAATATAGTCTTGTATGGATATACCACATTTATTTGTTCGTTGGTTGATGGGCATTTTGGCTGTTTCTACTCTTTGGCTACTGTGACTAGTGCTGCTATGAACATTCATATTCAGGTATTTGTTTGAACACCTGTTGTTGGAGGAGGTCATTGAGAGGGCATGACTGCTGGTTGACCTGTGAGCTGGCCCAGGGCAATTGGAGGCTCCTCACCCCCTTTCCCTGTTTTTGGAATGTGTGTTCTGCCTGCCTCCCCCATGCTAGAAGCTGCCCCAGGGACACATCCTTGAGACAGCAATGTGCTGTTGAGACCATCTGTATACTCTACGTGAATGAACCCAGTTAAGGCTTCTACATAAACTTCTAGGATTCTGGAGGAAAGGTACAGAGATCTGCTTGTCTTGTGGCCACCCAAGACAAGCCTTGTATGCAAGTCCCCTTGCTTATTAAATCTGCCACCCACCAATCTGAAGTGGTCTGCTTATTTCTTTGGTCTCTCTGCCTTCCACATATAGTGGCCCGTTTGTGAACAGCACTTGTTTTCAACTCATTTGGGTGTACAGCTAGGAATAGAATTGCTGTGCCATTTGGTCATGGACGTTTAGCTTTTTGAGGAACCGTGAAATGTTTATCAAAGTTATAAAGAACTTAGGGATGGAAATTTCAATAGTGAAGTCCATCTCTGGATAAATTAAGAAGTAGTTTCAAAACTTCTCTTCCACTTACCTATCCCAGCCCCCCTCACTCCTTCTGAGGCCTACTTTCTTCATGCTGTCACCTGGATTCCCAGATTTTTTTTCCCAGAAGCAAACCATCCTGGCCCACTTTTTTTCTTTCCTAGCTACCATCTCACCGTCAAATCTACCTGTTCCTTGTCTTATTTTTTCATGACCCCTAAAATGACAAATCCATTTTATTGTGTTTGGATGCTTAATGAAGTTTTACCACAGTGGACTGAAGCTAGGATGAACATCGGAGTGGCCTAGGATGCTTTCTCAATGTCTACATACCCCTAGCCTTACCTACTGAACCACATATTTTGGAAGATGAGGCTCAGTATGTATATTTTGAAAAGCTTCACCAGATCACTCTGTGGCACACTTCTGCTTAATAATCAATGGATTAATATGTTGCTTTCATAATTTACAATGTAATAGTGGTGTTCCGGGTGTAATACTTTATCTCAAAGGTTAGGATCTAATGATAATGTTCCTGGCCGTCAGGCAGATAGAAAGGAAAGACATTTTGACATTTTCAAGCAGTAATGGGGATTTGAGATTCCTTAGTTCATATTGAATAGGGAGCTGGTGGATAACAGGACTATTCACCGTGATTCTAGGGACATATTGTTGGTCGTGGTTGAAAATATGTTGCCCCCATAGAGAAGAGGATGCCCTAATCTTTTCGAGTTGGTATAAAGGGAGAGTGAGTTGATTGGAAACTGCTGTGATTTGTTTAGTATAAAGCAAATTAGGGATCCAGAAAGAACACTTACTTAAGTGTACTTCCTGAAGAAAGACTAGAGCTGAGTGGAAATCAGCTGCTTTAAGAAACAAGAAGAAATGTAATATCAAGACTTGCGTATGTCACAGTCCTTTGACTTGTAGACTAGTTGATGTGGCATCTAAACATGGGAATTGGCTGAGAGACTGAGAGGGCCTTGTCAATCGAAAGATGAGATAGAAACCTATAATTTTTTAATTTAGAAATTTGTGATTATTTGACATTACCTGGATTTGGTATTTATACTAGGTAAGTGCATTTGATAACTTGTTTTATTGTAAATATTCACATATACACTAATATTTTCCATTGATTTTTCCTACCCTAAAACTAGGTCTTAAATTGTAATGTGTGCTCCATCACCTTCTGGAAGCATTTACTATGAGGGTTTATTCATAAGGAGGAAACTTTAAGAATGTGATGAGCTGAAGAATCTTAAAGTCTGGGGATATCCTGACCCTTGTTCCTAAATGTATACATTGGAGATAATGGGATGAATATGTTATGGAGGTAATTTAAAGATGACTTAACTAATATTTTGTGAAGCTCATGGGAAATTACATATTTGTTACATGGTATTAGCAATGAGGAAAAAAATCTCAATGCTGTCTGTTGAACACACGTCAGGAATACTACTAAATATATTTAATATAATTCAGGGTATCAGTCAGTTGTTGCTCAGTTGATATCCTGGGCTAGGAAAACAGGTGTGTTATGCTGATAGTACTGCCAAATTCACACATAGGCTGAGATATGAATAGTGGTGCTAATTACACTTTGCAGAACTGGTAGCCAATCAATGTAATAGAGACTCCCACGAAACTTCACATCAGCATGCTAAAAATAGTATAATCCCAGTGGTGACTGATATGCTAATTTTATTTGCTTATTTACTTACCATAAGAATATATTATGTTATTTTATGTCCTCTGATCCTATCTGCTATTGAAATCAGGATAGAATTTTTTTAAAAATTGAAAAATATTGGAGAATTTCTTCTATAATATACATTCTTACAGTGTAGGTTCAGTTGCTTTATTTTACAGCCTGGGGCTATCTGGTTAAATCACCTAGTAAATAAACTAGTTCAATGACACAAACAAATAGGTACTAAATAAAAATTTTATTGCATATATTAATTTGGAAGTTTATAGCTTGAAAAATCGGCAGGCCTACATCTTAGAATATAAGTATATGAGTGACCTCTTTGCCTTGACAATTTAAGCAAATAGTTACCATACTTTTGTCTTAAAATCAATCCACAAGCCAAAATGCATGTTTTCCAAACACTAGTAATATATGGACCCATTTTAATAAAAAAAATTTCACTCATTCACCCCCACTGAATTAACTGTTATCATTTTATGAAAATGGTACTTACATTTGTGCAAAGTAGCTAGATATAAGCTCATTATGGTTATAAAGGGTAAATAATTAATTATACAATCAAAATGTATATACAAATTAAATATCAAGAAAATTACCAAATCAATAAAATCCAAATTCTATAGGGATTTAAGAAACCTTAGTTACTGAGTACAATGGACTCAGAGTCTTTAGTTCTGTTTAGTTTTGGTATCATTGACTCATTTTCCCCATTTTTTTTAGTCAAACCAATGAGAACTCATTGTTTATTTAGTTCACCAGGATTTCATTTGGCCTTCAACTGGCACAAATGTGTTATTTCTATATAAATTCCTCCTCTGCTTTCTCTGTATGAGCCCATGAAAATGAAACAGTACTACTTGGTGTCAATGCAATAGAAAAATGCAAGTACATGCATCAAAATAGAGTAGAAGCACTCATTAATAAGGTAGGTACCACCATGTGGCCCAAAGAAAGCTTTTACAAATTTTTTAGGTTATCATTATAAACACCCCTGCCCCCCCAAAAAACCCAAACAAACAAATACAAAAAAATTCCCACAAAATTTAAAAATTCCATGTTAGGCAATCTGGCAGAACTCTCTTCCTATCCTCAAATTTCTTTGAACTGACTTAGTTTATGCTTGTCCTTGTTTTTCTGGTTCGAGAAATTTAGCTCTGTAATTTGAATTTGGCACCCGTCTCTGACCCCATCAGATTTTATAGTTCCTTAGAATTCACATTTCGTGTTTTGGACTGATGAACCCCTCCAGGGATTTTGGCTTTTCTGACTCCTGAAACCAGAAAGGTAGAATAAAACAGGTTGAACAAGAAATGGCACATAGAAAAATCCCTACCTCCCTTCAGGATTTTCTGTTCATGGCATTCGGTTGGGGAGCCCACTAGCCATCTCATATACGGAATACATCAGCCATACTTCCCCACTTTCTTTGCTTCCTCTATTCCACATAGCACTGCCTGATCAATTGCTCTAAAATGCATTCTGAGAGACAATCCCTTTTTCCTGAATTGCCCACCTACCGGGGTTTATACTCTTTTACCATGCATTCAAAACCCTTCATAAGCTAACCTCAACTTACCTTTACCTCCCAAGCACCACCACCCCCTACAGTACACCATGGTCCAGCCACATTGGATCAGTTTGTTCCTTGTGCTTTGCTACTGTTGTCCTTGCTGCCATTCTGTCTGCTTGCAATTCCTCATCTCCCCACCTGTGGCTTCTGAAATCTGACTCATGGCTTAATGCCCAAATCGGAGGTCTCCTCCTCTACGTTGAGAGCATTCTCTGACGATCCCTCCTGGAAGTGAGGCTCCCTCTGAATTCCTAGGGTACTTGATCCTTCTGCCCACGGCCCCAAATTCATGCTGCCTCACATTACGACCATTTATGTGCTTGTCTCACCTTTCACTCTTTGTAGAGTGTCGGATTCCTGGAGGCAGGAGCCAGACCTAATTCACTTTTCTATTTTCCCCACTGTCTAGCCCAGTGCTTTCGGCATAAAAGAAACGAAATACTAGTTTCTGTATAAATAGGAAACTGAAAATCACAATTACTGAAGAGATGAGAATAAATAGTTTAACGCAGCTCTAAGTAATAGATGGTATTTTAATTTCAAAAATAGCATTTAACCAGTAAAGCCTGATAACTTTTTTCCAGGTTTTTGAGCAGATGCTTATTTTCATGCATGATCAATAACAAATTTAACAATTTGTTCAAAGGTAAAAAATGATCATTTTAAAGAGTAAGCAGCCAATTCACAGTCACGAAAATGAGAAGAGACATTTTATGCACATGCAGGGGATCTAAAGGGAAATCAGAGCAATGGCCCAAGACTCAGGTCCAAGGACGTGTTATTAAGCGTCTAGAAAGTATGTTTACAAAAAAACAGCTGACTTTGGGGATCTATGAGCCCCTGTACTTTCTGGCAATCGTTTTTTGCTGCCAACATTAAAACATGAATAACTGATTCACATCAGTTCATTGACTTCACTCACTTGGTTTGTACTTATTTATTTTCTCTCGGTGTAGCATATATTAATGGGAAAATGAAAACACATAAGGATACATTCTTCTACTAAACTCTGACACGAAACTGAGGTCAAACTTATCATTCGGAGAAATGTTTTAGGTTTTAAATAAATAATTTTCTTCTGCTGGCCCCTATTAGTATAAACATCTTTATGAATGGGCACATTTTTCCCCTGGTGGAGTTTATTTTCAGTCGAGTTTAAATACATTGCTTTCTCGTTATTGCATCACTACTGGTTGCCAAAGTTATAATAATAAATTTATCAAAAGGAAGTGTCTGCCATGCAGACATTCTTAGTTATGAGAACTGCATGGTATAAATGTCTTAGTAATGAGGAGGGCCACTTCTTGAAATGCCTTAGTAGGGAAGAGGGTCACATGACTAGCATTAGTGGACCAGGGAGTGCATAGGTGTGTAGGTGGTTGTCTCCTGCAAATCTGACCATTGTCAGTTGAAGATTAGTGTAACTCTGGAGGCAGTGTGAGCAACACATTGCTTTTGGCACTTGGCGGGTACAGTGTGGTACCCTGAAGAAGTTGTAAAAAATCAGACTTTCTTTGGAAAGTTAAACTTCAAGTTCATGGGCCAGTAGCAGTGATATGTAGGATCCTGAGAGTGACACCTTTTCCTCCAGGATTGACTGAATGTAATGTAGTGTTCTAACACGTGTAAAGAAAAAGTTGCCTGCCAGAAAGAAGGGTTGTTTTGTCATCCACTGATGTACCGAGGAGAATCAGTGAGACATACATAGATTGTGCCTTTCCAAGTACTGTGTGGGAAGAGAACGTCCTAGTCAGTGGCTGGTGAGTTCAGGATACTAGTTGTATTGGCAAAGATTTTGGCAAGATTCCATCTACTATGAAAAGGGATCCACATACTTATAGCTAGAGCACTTTGGGTCATATTGGTACAATCACCTCTACTGACAACTGCAGACATCTGGCCCCCTTGACATGCTGCCATTTGCTTTTGATTCATTTGAGGGTGGCTTCTTTCTGATTATAACTTGCCTTCCCATATAATTTTGCTTACAATCAGGAGGTGTGCTCATTGTGCTGGCACAGAGAATTCTGGTTTCTGTGACATTTACATTTCTTGAGTCAAAGTAATAAATTTGATTACTTTGTGACTTGGGTTAAAACAAATGGATCTATCCCCAATGCTGACAAAAATCTCCTTTTTGAGGCTGTAAAACTGAGAATCAGACTGTGGATTGTGATCAAGTAAATTCACAAAGGAACTGCCATTTTGTGGGGCTGCTGGGGCCAGTGTGTAGAAGTTTGGCCAGATGGAGGCAAGGGGAGTGACTGCTCTGAGCACGTTCTCTGAAAGTGGAATGTACAGGGCTCACATGTTTGGGCGTTTGTGCAGTTTGTTCAGGGCACAGGGATATCTGCTGAGGGGTGAGTGGGACTGCAGTCCGGCCGCTGCTCAGTTGTCAAAACTGTGCTCTCCAAGCAGGTCTACCTGGATGAAAGGCTCCTTTTTAAAATTTGCAGGAAGGCACAGTTTGGTCCTAAATCAGAGATTTTGCAATGATTGTAATGCTCGTAAAAAAAGTATTTTCGGTCAAATCATATATGTATTTAAAACGTCACTGTTCATAACCTGAGTTTCTGAGAAATGGTTTCCAAATATGTGGATCATTCATCATTATCAGGAAAAAATTATAAGTATGAAAATATACTATATATATATTTTTATTTATATATACAATAAATATATATATATATTTCTAAGTTAGGTACATGTGCAATTGTTCTGATGTACTATGTTCACCATTAAATATATCCGATAATAAAAGGAAGAAATAAAAATAAATGCTAACAGACGATTTTGTGTACTTCACTCTTGAGATCACTAATATAAGGAAGATGATCAAAGTGGGTCCCGTCTTGCTCTAATATTGAAAGCCTGTCTATCTCAAATTCTAGTCACATAAGCTTACCATTCTAACTCTAGATGTTCTTTAAAATAATGAATCCTAGCAGCTGGTATTTAGGTAAGATCTTAGTCTTGACCATATTTAAGTAAGCAATTAAATCAGTGGGTGGACCTGGAGGGTATTGTGCTGAGTGGAGTGTAAGTCAGACAGAGAAAGACAAATGTCATATGATTTCACTTATATGTGGAAGCTAGAGAACAGAATAAACGAACAAACAAAACAGAAACAAACTCATAGATATAAAGAGCATTTTGATGATTGCTGGATTGGAGTTGGGGTAGGGAAGGGGTAAAGGAGGGCAAGGATTAAGAGGTGCAAATTGGTAGTTACAAAATAGTCATGGGGATGTAGAGTATAGCATGGGGAATATAGTTAGTACTATTGTAATATTATGTATGGTGTCAGATGGGTACTGGATTTATCAGGGTGATTACTTCATAAGTTATATGAATGTCTAGTGACTGTGTTGTACACCTGAAACTAATATAATATATGTCAATTGTAATTAAAAACTAAAAAATAATTTCAAAAATCCAAACACTTAAAAAGCTTAATTTAATAAATAGAAAAATTTTATTTATAATATTTTGAATTTTATGTTTCTGAAAGGTACCTTCAGAGTGTACAGCAAAGATAAAGATGAGTACGTTTCTGAAAAATGTCACTATTGGGATGGCTGGATGGCTCAGTAGATTAGGGAGTGGGCTCTCAACAACAAGGTTGCTGGTTCAATTCCCACATGGAATCATGGACTGCGCCCCCTGCAACTAAAGATTGAACATGGCGACTGGACTTGGAGTTGAGCTGCACCCTCCACAACTAGATTGAAGGACAAAGACTTGGAACTGATGGGCCCTGGAGAAACACACTGCTCCCCAATATTCCCCAATTAAAAAAAAATTTTAAAAATAAAATTAAATGTCACTATTTACCAAAAATAGATGCAATCACCCATTTAGTTTTTTAACTGGTTTTAAAAAGGAGCCAAATTGACCACTTGTAGAGCAGAAATTGGTCATTGAGATAAACATTTCCTGCTGCCATGACAGATTTCCAGAAGTTTTGCTTCATTATCATTGATCACTTTATCTGGTTGTCAGTTTAGGGTATTTGGTGATAAAACTACAGTACTTTTCTTGTCTATGTCTATACTTTTTTTTTAACATTGGCACCAGACTCTGTCTGCCAGAGCAATTCCATGGAGAGGATTAATTAGCTTGGTTATGACTCCAGAAGGTCTGTTCGGAGACAGAGCCCTGTGTAAATATGGTTAACCCCTCAGAAGTTACTGGAACTTCAACACTCACCTTATAACTTACTGGAAGGGTGCTCTTCAGAGGCCAATAGAGTGTTCTTTATATCTGCAGGAACTTCTAACAGGAAAGAAACTTCTTGTTTCTACTTGGAGAAAAATTATTCCTTGGGTTAATAGATAAGGAAAATGAAGTGAAGGATAAGGAAGAGGATCTGTTTATAGACTCTTGTTATCTATTGAAGGAAGTCGTATCCTTTGAATACTTAATATTTACTGACCTTTGACATTTATCTGTGAGCTTTCTTTGGGAATTATTTTGGTTATTCTCTCAAAATGCTGAGCTACCCCACCCCTTTTAAAGATTTTCATTAAAATATAGCTGACATACAATATTATATAGTTTCAGGGGTACACAGTAATTATTCAACACTTACATACCTAAAGAAGTGATCACCATGAGAAGTCCAGCAACCACCTGGCACTGTACCATGCTATCACAATATTATTGATTATATTCCCTATGCTGTACATTACATCCCATGACTTACTTATTTTATACCTGGATATTTGAGCTTCTTATTCTCCTTCACCTTGCCTCCCTTCTTAATTTTTCAATTACAGTTGACATTAAATATTATTTTATATTAATTTTAGGAGTACAGTATAGTGGTTAGACATTTATATAATCTAAGAAGTGATCCTTCTGACTTGTGTCCACCTGGTACTATACATAGTTATTACCATATTATTGACTGTATGCTTTACTTTATATCCCCAATGACTATTTTGTAACTACAAATTTGTACTTCTTAATCCTGTCACATTTTTCACCCTGCTCCCTAAACCCCTTCCATCTATCACCCCAATAAATCTAGTCTCCATCTGACACCATACATAGTTATTACAATATTATTGACTATATTCCTTATGCTATACCCTACATTCCCATGACTACCTTGTAACAACCAATTTGTACATCTTAATCCTTTCCCTTTTTTCACTCACCCCCATCCTTCCTCCCATCTGGCAACCATCAAGATGTTCTCTGTATCTATGGGTTTGTTTCTGTTTTGTTTGTTTGTTGTTTTGTTCTTTAGATTCCACATATAAGCAAAATCACATTGTATCTGTCTTTCTCTGTCTGACATACTTCACTCAGCATAATACCTTCCAGGTCCATCCATGCTGCTGCAGATGGCAAGAACCCATCCCCTTTCCTGGCTGAGCAATATTCCATTGTGTATATGTACCACCTACTCTTTATCCATTCATCCATCGACAGACACAAGACTGTCTCCACATCTTGGACATTGTATACAATGCTGAACATATGGATGATCAGGTCCCCTCAAAGAAGTGTTTTGGGTTCTTCGGATAAATAACCAGAAGTGGGATTACTGGGTCCTTCTTTGTCTCTTGTTATAGCCTTTGTTTTGAAGTCTATTTTGTCTGTTGTAAGTATTGCTACCCCAGATTTTATTTATTTATTTATTTTTTCATTTCCATTTTCATGAAATACCTTTTTCTACTCCTTTAATTCTGGGTGTGTCTTTTGATCTGAAGTGAGTCTCCTATAGGTAGAATATATATGGGTCTTATTTTCTTATTCATTCATCCATCCTATCTTTTGATTGGAGCATTTAATTATTTTACATTGAAAGTAATTGCTGATAGATATATAGTTTTTGGTATATAATATAGTTACCATTTTATTATTCATATTTTTAAAATCTTTTTTTGTTTTTGTTTTTCTTAAAGAAGTCCCTCTATTCCTTGTAATTCTGGTTTGGTGGTGATGAACTCCTTTAGCTTTTTCTTGCCTGGGAAGCTCTTTATCTGTCCTTTGATTTTTGAATGATAGCTTTGCTGGGTAGAGTAATCTTAGCTGTAGGTCCTTGCTTTTCATCACTTTGAATATTTCCTGCCAATCCCTTCTGGCCTCCAAAGTTTCTGTAGAGAAATCAGTAGACAGTCTAATGAGTTACTAGTTGTCTTCCTCTTGATGCTTTTAGGATTCTCTCTTTGTCTTTAACCTTTGGCATTTTAATTATGATATATCTTGGTGTGGGCCTCTTTGGGTTCAACTTGTTTGGGACTTTGGGCTTTCTGGGCTTGTATATCTATTTCCTTCGCCAGGTTAGGGAAGTTTTCTCTATTTCTTCAAATAGATTTCCAATTCCTTGTGATCTCTCTTCTCCTCATACCCCTAAGATGCAAATATTGCTATGCTTGATGTTGTCCCAGAGGCCCCTTCAACTAACGTCATTTTTTTGGGAATTATTTTTTCTTTTTGTTATTCTGTTTAGGTGTTTTCTGCTACCTGATCTTTTAAAATGCTGATTTGATCCTCTGCTTCAATCTAATCTACTGTTTATTCCCTCTGATGTAGTGTTCATTTCAGTTATTGTATACTTTATTTCTGACTGGTTCTTTGTTATGCTTTCTATCTCCATTTTTATGTTTCTTATCTCTTTGTCGAGGTTCTCCCTGAGCTCATTGAGCATCCTTATAACCACTGTTTTGAACTCTGTGTCTGGTAGATTGCTTGTCTCCATTTTGTTTAATTCTTTTTCTGGAGCTTTGTTCTGTTCTTTCATTTGGAACATGTTTCTGTCTTCCAAGTTTGACCGCCTCTCTGTGTTTGTTTTTCTGTATTAGGTAGGGCTGCTATGCCTCCCAGTCTTAGTAAAGTGACCTTATATAAAGTAGGTGTGCTGTGAGGCTCAGTGGTGAAATCTTCCTGGTTACCTGAACTGGGTACTCCAGGTGTGTCTCTTGTGTGGATTATTTGTGCCCTCCTGTTGTAATTGAGCCTTGATTGCTGTTTTCATGTAAATGGGAAGGATTGATCCTCCGGCTAATTAGTTGTGAAGACTGGTCATGACTACAGTGGGGGAGCTGTGGAGTAGGGGCTGACCCTATGGAGCAGAATTCACTTTAACAGGGTTCTGGTGCCTTCCCAGTGTGCCCTTTGGGTGATGCTTGGACTAGGTCTGAAACTGGTCACTGGGCATGCCAGGCTGGAGGCCTCTTGGGAGTGGACCCACAGCAGACCAAGTTCACCTGCAGTCAGTGCCCTCCCCAGGGCCACCTGGCTTGAGCCACAAAGCAATCCAAAGATGGCTGCCGCTTGCTCCGGGCTTGAAGGTGCCTCGAGAGGCCAAGCCGTGAACCAACGTCAGCTGTCACTAGTGCCAGGCTTATGACTGTTCAGCCAGAGGTACAGGACATGCCAAAGCCTGATGCTGCTTGTCTGGGTTTTGTGAACCTTTGAGAGATTTTAGGACAGTCTGCAGCATGAATGAAGATGAGCCATTTATACAGAAAAGGTACTGGAAGCAGCTTGGATAGGCCCAGAAGTTGGGTAGGGTGTGGTCTCAGGGAATCAGGGCCAATGGACTGTATTAACCAGGTTGATGGAGACTTCTATATATGGCGTCTGCATGCTTCTGCACTCTGGGAGGGGGAAGGGCTCAACAGAGAAACAATAGCTTCTGCCAGCTCCTCCATCTGGGAGAAAGCTGCCCTTTCAGCCCTCACCCTGAAGCCAGGAAACTCAGTTCCTCTCTGTATGTCCCTGGTGCCTTTCGAACTGCTGCCCCAGCGGTGGAGCTCAGAACCAATGAGTCCATCAGTGGGTAAGTCTGTGTGTGAGCCATTTAAGAGGAACGCCTGGGGTACAGCTGCCCTCTATCTCCCTCAGCCACAATCTCTGCTGGTTTTCACAGCCAGCAGTTATAGGGACTTCTCTCCCCAGCACTGGAGTCCTGGGCTGGGGAGTCTGGTGTGGTGCTGGGACTCCTTGCTTCTCTGGGGCAGACCTCTGTAGGCGAGCTATCCCTCCTGATTTTTGACGGTCACACGTGGGTGTGGGTCCAGCTCATACCATGTCTCCACCCCTCCTACCAGTCTCGAGGTGACTTCATTTGTATGTCCTTAGTTGTATGGCTTCGGTTCAGCTAGACTTCAGGTGATTCTCAATGATGGTTGTTCTGTAGTTTAGTTGTAATTTTGATATGGCGGTGAGAGGTGGTAAGCACAGTGTGTACTTACTCTGCCATCTTGACCGATCTTTGATCCCCACTTTTATATATATATGTTATATTTCCTCAAAAACACCAGGTATCTGGTGGCAATAGGCATGCACAAATCATAATCTAAAGCCAATTACACATTATAGACTCAAGGGAAGAATTCTCATTGATTTAACTGTTAGGAACTGGTACAATGAACGTAATCTGCGAGAAGCATATATGAGTATTGCTGGTAGGGACTCAAGTATAAAGAATTGGCTTTCAGTTGAAATGCTGAATATTATTTATACATACATATCCATACATTTAATGTGTGTGTATTTGCCAAGTGCTCACCCTTACATTATTTTATTCTGATTCTTACAACAATTCTGTGAATTAGGAAAGTAGGTATCATTACTTCCATTTCATGTGTAAAGAAACTGAGTCTCCATGAGGTTAAGTATCCTGACTTACGATGATGATGATGGTGATGAAGGTGATGATAAATGGAAAAAATCTTTCCAATGATTTCTAGACATATTTATTTAACTGCTTATTTGACATATATCTTGGCTGTCCCTTAAGCAATTTGATTTGTCCAAAATGAATTCTTATTCGATCCCAAAGCTTTTGCTTTCACCAGTCTTTAAAACTAAATGGCATCACCATCACTCTGTTATGCTGTGTTAGAAACACAGCATAATTGTTGATTTTTCTTTCCTCTTTAGCAATCAATCCATCACATCCAAGCCATAATCAATATGTTGGATATATGTCATCACTTCCAAAATACGTCTTCTCTCCACTTCTCTCCACTGCCACTGCCAGCATCTAACCGGAATACCACCATCTCCTGCTAGGCTACAACATTGCCTTCTACAGGTTTTCACCTCTATGCAACTAGTGTGACCCAATATGTAAAGTGGATAATGTTCTGCTCATGTTTAAAAACCTGCCATGGCTTTCCACTGTTCTTGGGGTGTAAAGTCTGTATTCATCCTGATTTAAATTATCTGGTTCTTGTCCAACCTCATTTACTCCTTGCTCTTTACCCCTTGCTCATTATACTAATTAAATTTATTATACTATATCTGCTCTAACCTTTCTTATAGTTTCTTAAGTATGCTAAGTTCACTCCCAGTTCAGATCCTTTCCTGGTTGGCTCCTTACTATACTTAAGTCTCAGCTTTAATAAAACTTTTTATAGAGGCTTTCCATAAAAACCTCACCTAAAATAGCTCTTTTCTATTATTTTGTATTTCCCCACCTTTTGCTTCCTTCAGAGTGTTTATCACAATTCACATTTTTGAACTATTTGTGTTGTTTATCTTCCTTTCTGGATTGTGAGCTCTACCAGGGCATGAGCTCTGTCTTTCTTGTTTGCCATTCTATCCCAGATTCTTAGCACACTGTCAGGCATGTAGTAGGTACTCAATAGATTTTTATTGAATAAATGAACCACTTCATTCAAATCCCTCATATTAATAGTGAGAAATTCAAGTATTTGAGGTGAGTGTTTTGCTCAATGCAAACATGAGTACTTAGTGATTGGATCCATCCCTTCCTATACCTGATGTTGGAATCAGCTGGACAATGATGTAAAGATATTAGAAATAGTATCCTAGGCTTTTCAGTCAGGTATTGGGTGAGACTAACTCCATTTTAAGCTAAACATTTGATGTAGGCAAATAAAGTGTTATGACTTTGCAGCTGGAATTTATTCAAGATGTTTTAGCTTATTTCTGAATATTGGGACTCTGGTTTCTGTAATCTGTAATCACACATTCCTTATGACTTGACTAACAAGAATAATATAAACTAAGAAACAACTTTACTACTACAGGTCACAGTTTTTTAAAATTAAATTTATTGGAGTGATATTGGTTAATATCATTATATAAGTGTCAAGTGTAAAGTTCTATAATACATCATCTATATACTGCATTGTGTGCTCACCACCCCAAATCTACTCTCCCTCTGTCACCATGTATTCGACCCCCTTTACTCTCTTCATTCTCCTTCTACCCACTTCCCCTCTGGTAACCACCTTTCTGTTGTCTATGTCTATGAATTTGTTTGTTGCTTTCTGTTTTATATCCCACATATGAGTGAAATCATATGGTTCTTGTCCTTTTCTGTCTGACTTATTTCGCCTAGAATGCTACTCTCAAGATCCATCCATGTTGTCACAAATGGCAGTATTTCAAATTTTCTTACGGATGAGTAGTATTCCACTGTATATATGTACCATATCTTTTTTATTTAATCATCTATTGAAGGATACTTTGGTTGTTTACTTGTCTTGGTCACCGTGAATAATGCTGCGATGAACATAGTGGTGCATATATCTTTACAAATAAATATTTTCAAATTTTTGGGGTAAATACCCAGAAGAGGGATTACTGGGTCATATGATAGTTCTATTCCTAATTTTTTGAGGAACTTCTATACTGTTTTCCATAGTGGCTGTACCTGTTTACATTCCAAGCAGTGTGTGATGATTCTTTTTTCTCCACATTAAAAGTCACAATGTTTAAAGGAAACATTATAAATGATCAATTTGTAAAAATCATTCTTGAAAAATGACTGAGTGAGCACTGCCTTTCCTTTTCCGTTTTCCCATCTGCATCCTCCTCTTTTAGAGCCTGTAGAAATCTCTGCAGGGGTCCTTCTTGGCAGGAACTGAGGTTATTCTCAAGAATATCCTATGAGAGGGCCAACCCCTATGGCTAACCTATGTTGGGATGTAGGATCCAGTTGTCCTCATTGTGATCCAGTCTTACATTTGTATTTCTTACCTGCATAGCACCTTGCACGTGGTATTTCCTCCTTGTTGTAGATGCTGTGTTCTTACTTCCAGATTCCCATTATGGGAACAGTGTGCCTATCTGCCACTGTTGTGCAGGTAGGCTGCTAACATCTCAGATCTGCACTTGTTCTTGGCCTAGAAAACTGCCTCATCTAGAAATGTTTGAAAGGTACACTCTCCACCTCCTCCCAGCCAAGGGCAGCCCACAGTCAATGATTGACAGATATGGGGATGAAAGACCCAAGGCTCCTTGCTTAAGGTGGACACCTCTGTGGTACTATTGATGTTGCAAAGTTCCCCTATGGGAGCAGACAAAGGGTAGAAGCTGCATCTTGACTTCTTTTCTTGTTCCATTCTTTTATTAAAAAAATTTTTATTGGGAAATAGTGTGGTTTTCCAGGGCCCATCAGCTCCAAGTCGATGCCCTTCAATCTAGTTGCGGAGGGCACAGCTCAGCTCCAAGTCCAGTCACTGTTTTCAATCTTAGTTGCAGGGTGCACAGCCCACCATCCCATGTGGGTATCGCATTGGCAACCTTGTTGTTGAGAGCTCGTGCTCTAACTAATTGAGCCACCTAGCCACCCCATTGGCAGCTCAGCGGCAGCTCGTTGTCTTCAATCTAGTTGTGGAGGGTGCAGCTCACTGGCTCATGTGGGAATGGAACTGGCAACCCTATTGTTCAGAGCTCGTGCTCTTACCAACTGAGCCATCCGGCCATCCCCTCTTGTTCCATTCTTCCATCACTCACTTACAGATTTTACCTGCGTGCATGCCTTCAATATATCACTGGACAATAATCCTTGTTTCAGACTCTTCTTCAAGGAAACCTGACCTAGAGCATTTAGTGACTGGGAGCAGTTGTAAATGATATGTTTGGGGAAGTCCCTTGGTGGCTCATAATATGAACATCCCCATTACCATGCCCCAAGTTACCCATGGCAGTCCCCAAGAATGGGGTGCACCATAAAGTTCTGGTTTGGAATGTCAGCCTGGCCCATCCCAGCTGTAAAAGGGACTGGTTCTATATGCTTGACAACATCTTAATATCCTGGGCTAACGTGGAAGTAGAGTGGTCTTCTGTGTGCTAACTTATACCCCTGTGCCCACCTGCTAATCTCAGATTAAGAGCTCTTGGCATTTTTATTTCATCTATTCCTGAAGAAGTCCACCTTGTTAGAAAATACTATGTTCAGTGTGCATT
The DNA here is from genome assembly GCF_004115265.2 of Rhinolophus ferrumequinum. Classification (NCBI taxonomy): domain Eukaryota; kingdom Metazoa; phylum Chordata; class Mammalia; order Chiroptera; family Rhinolophidae; genus Rhinolophus; species Rhinolophus ferrumequinum. The sequence goes on along the minus strand of NC_046295.1, from coordinate 45,357,622 downwards.
TACATGCTACCTCTTCCATTCTTCTATTACCTTCTTAAGATCCTAGAGTCATTTCTTCTTATCTTTTGTTATACTATTCTGGGCAAATTTAGTCCTAGAAATACTGATTTAACCTGGAAGAACTGGAAGAGGCGGATATACTCCTGAACAAAGAGAATTCTTAGGAAGTGTAGTGATTAAATAACATCACAGGTTGAGCCGTCCAGGGAGCGGACTCAGGGAAGATGAGCAAGCCTGAGGTTTATTAGGGAATGCTCTGGACATCAGAAGCTGTGGACAGAAAGAGGAAGAAGCAGGACTGGGCAGAGGGAGAAGTTGAACTACAGTTCATGCTCAGTGGAAGCCTCAGCCAACCCATGGGAGCTCTGAAGTTGGATATCCTTCAGAATTGTCCTGGCTTGGGCCAAGGAGCAGGGCCTTCATCACCATTTTATTAACTGTTCACTGGATGTGGGCTGCCCCAGAAAGTGGAATGATCTTGAATACGGAAGCTCTCTTCAGCAGAGGCAATCCTTGTAGGGGCTGACTGCTGAGGGCCATCAGCCTGCAGCAACTCCCAGAAGACAGACTGGGTCCCTCATTCCTAGAAAGGAATCTAGGTGGCACAGTACATGGGCAGTCATTTCTGCACTTGAGAAATCCTGGAACATTAGATACCTGGTCCACTGCTCTAAGATTTACTGTATGTGGCCTGAAACCTCTTAGGACACACTTGACCCAAAAACCTGTCTTCAGGAAAACTCACACAAGTGGGCTAGATATGGGCTCTTATTACTTCTAAGTTATCGTGTTGGTTAGAGATGGATTTGAGCATAGGCTACTTTTTCTGGTGTCTGCTAGCTGCTGGTCCAAGGAGAAAATAGAGTTGTTTAAACTCCTGCAAACTCTATTAGAGAATGGTGTTTTTGTAACATAAGATTATGAATTCTAATCCTTGTATCATATGATTTAAATTTAGCTAGGAGTTGGACTGGCTATGTGTCTTGAGTACATATCTATTAAAAGAAAGCCCTGGGCCACAAGAGAAAGGCTTATCATAGCTTTTCCCAGTGTTTTGGAAACCTTGAAAGAGGGAAGAATATTTGGGAAGTGAGAAACTTAATAGAAATTTGAGTAGACACAGGTGACTAGACTTAGGAAATTTTCAATACAGTTAAAAATGTCAAATAATTGATTTGATCAAATATAGGACTTGCAACACTTTATATTTTTATTTCTATTTTTAAAATCATGCATTTTTCCTGATAGGCCTTGTCTTTTTTTCTGATAAAAATATGTTTAGAGTTAGTACTTCTTTCTGCAAAATGGAAATTATACATAAATTAGCCATGACATTTTAAAATTATGTGTTATAAAGTATATTACAAATTAGTACTCACACAGAGTGCTTGGATAAATGGTACATGCTTTGAGTAGCCCATCAAATTCAGCTGGATTTAATCTACTCTCCAGACCTCTTCAGTCCTCTAACTAAATGTCTGATAGACCAGCACAAATATGAAACTGGGCCACTATGTGGCCAAAAACCCAAAAGAGGGTGTCTGTTCAATGTAATTGGGTAGCACATTTAGCATTAGGGGTTTCACAATCTTCTCACTGATCTGTTCAGGAGAAATGAAGCCTCTTCACTTTAATTTAGACAGAACCTCTAATAGTAAGTGAACTTTAATCTTATCATGGCTTAGGACTCTGCTACTGAAACATGGTAAGAAGCCCTCAGCCATGAGAAGGGACTTCTAAAAGGGACCTGGAAAATTCCAGGTTTGTGAATTTGCATCAAAACACTAAATAAGAGATTATTTCTTCCTTAGTTGCTTTTTTTCTTTTTTTTCCAGCTGGAAATGCGATGGAGAAAAGATGGTTTTGTCCTTTTGCATATCCTTTCCGGAGAACCAAATAAAATACTGAAGACCTAATAAGATTTCGCTTTCCAGCAATATAAATAATTTAATCAGATTAATGACATTGTTCTACCTGAGGGGTTCCATAATTAGTGGATTATTGAAGCCATGCGAAAGTTATCTGCCATTAGCACCTGGAGGAATTCCTGTTGTCTTAGTCTGTGGAATCCAGCGATATGAATATTCCTGTCATGCACACTGTAAAGATAATAAGCCCCTGGCATTTTGTAAGCGATATAAATCCACAGATTTCACATTAAATATTTAAGGCACAGGAGGTGTTATTTGTTAGGATATAGATAGAGGCAGTTCAACTGCTTCAGCCCTTATTTTCCTTTTCAGGAGCTCTCTTTCTTTGCTTAAGGTACTTTTATGCCTTTGTCATCGTGTCCTTCCAATCACCACCCTGCCCCCTTTTGTTTGCGTATTGTTTTGATCCTCTGGAAGTATTCTTTGGATTTTGTATGAGAAACATTCAAAATATTTCTACGGAAGGTTTGTCCTTTTCATATAAAAAGGACATTCATACCAGGGGTGCAAATAGCAATGAATCAAGTGGTTTCTTAATATATGGCAAAAGGTAGACTTCTGTGAAAAGACCATCTCATCAGTCTGTCTTTAAAATATTTGAAAACCAAGTTCTTTCAGCACTATGTGTTCATTCTTCTTGTTTATGTTGTTTAGCTATGGAAAAAAAGACAGGCCTTTGAATGTGGACCTGTTATTTTGCTTTGTAAGTTCCTTTATATAAGCAAAATTGATAAATCAGAAATTAAAAATACTACGTGAGACCACATGTCTAAACGGTTGGTGTAAAATACACTGTCACGTGGTTGCCATAGCGGGGATGGGTGGTGAGTGGTAGGTGAAATAGGTGAAGGGGTCAAAAGGTATAAACTTCCAGTTATAAAATAAGTAAGTTCTGGGAATATAATGTACAGCATGAAAACTACAGTTAACAATACTGTATTGCATATTAGAAAGTTGCTAAGAGAGATCTTAAAGGTTCTCATCATGAGAAAAAAAATTTTTGTAGCAATGCATGGTGATAGATGTTAACTAGACTTATTGTGGTGATCAATAATGCATACAAATATCGAATCATTATATTATACACCTGAAATTAATACAATATGTCAATTATACCTCAAAAAAGAAAAGAAAGAAAAAGAGAACGCTGTCACCATAGTTTATAGAGAGACGACACAGCCAGTTCGGTTGTAGCATGACATGTTTCCATCTAAGAGCACTTCTCATTGAATAAAGGTGCTGCTTTCTGAATTGGGTTCTATTCACTGAAGATAACATATCAATCAGGATATATTATATCAGACAGGTAAGTTGAGGAGAGATCAATAAAGGAACGATTTGTAGATACATGGGCGATGTTAAGGGAGCCAGCAAGCAATGCTGACACATCCAAGGTAGCAACAGTGGAGAGCCCTCACCACACGAAGGCCAGAAGGGGAAAGGGGAGGAAGTGGTTACCAGTCTCCTACAGCTGTAGAAGAGCAGTGCCCAACAAGAATTAACGTGAATTATCACTGTCAGCAGTGGACACAAGCTGCTGCCAATCCAAGGCCTGGCAGGGAAGTAGCTGGTGGAATAAATACCACCACACCTCTTCCCTCTCACCCTCCATGTTGTTACCCTCCATCCATCGAACCTAATTGTAAGCCAGAGGACAAGCGTGCCTGCTGTTGCTATCCATGGCAATCAGGCTTCCAGGCCAGAAAGCAGGGTGGGGGTGGGTGGAGAATAGATCAGGAATATCTAACATGGTCGTATTTTTAAAAATTTGGCAGAGTTCTTCTGATAGGAGGCTTTAGGTAGACAATGAAAGTATTGTGAGGAGAATGATAGAATCTAAATAATGACATGTGCTGTATGAATTTATAGCATTGTTAGCTGAAGTATGAATATATATATTTGCATGTACTGCAAAACATGACTTCTGTTTCCCTAGAGAATTTATAAAATTGTTAGCTATGATGATGTGGTGGGACATATTACATGACAATCTATGTTGGTGTGAACATGACCTTGTATCAGGGTTTTTATATTAGCTAACAAAAATATTGCTGACCCTTTTTCTGCAATTGTCCAGAGTTCATGGGTTAAATACAGGGTTTTCATAATATTTCTATAGCCCTGGCTATCTTTATTTTTAATGTGTTACTGTACAGATCAGTACAAATCTAATATTCTGTGAAATTTGCTTTCCAACATAAGCTTTGAAATTATTAGTTGGTTAATTAAAGGCATTTCCTCTGCTGTTCTGTATTTTCTGCAGTGGCAATAGAAGAGACTTTATATACACCTCAGCTTTTATTTTTGGAAGGGAACGTGTTAAAAAATTCTCTTAGGCAAAGTACTGCCTTAAAAATGTCCCCACTTTGCTAAAGCAATTGACTCTATACTTCCTTACATATATCTCCTGATATCCTTCTTTATACTCCTTATTACTTATCCATATGTTGTGCTAAGTGTGGCATCTTTTCGTTTGCTCTTTGTCTATTTCATACCCTCTTTCACATGTTCTAGTCACTGATACAGATTTTTTTTTTTTTAAGACGAGGAAAAAGGTACTGATTTGCATAGTAGTAAAGGAGTGCAGTTAATTTAATTATCTTTCCTAGGTTTCCTAGTATGGGGACATATGAATATATCAAGCTAAGGATTACAATTTAGGCTGTAGTTTCTTCCATACAATTAAATTCATACCTGTGATGTCATTTGCAAATTGTTCCATGGAGTTAGCCAACACATGTAACATAGAAAAGTAAATACTCATGGAAGATTAGCACACTCTGTATAGTTCACAAGAACAGCAGACCTTTTGAAACTCCTAAACTTGATGAAGTGTCATAACTGAATAACTTAAAGATTGTCACATCATGTTAAAACTTGAGTGGAAACAATCAATGACCTTGAAATACTTAAGATGAATTGTGGTTTGCATGCTTAAGAGGACAATGCGATTAAAAACATTTATGTAATTGACCTTTCAGAGAGCCCTGGACATTAGCATGAGGTTATAAATTACAAGAAGTAACAAAAAAGCAGAGTGGGGAATTCAATGAGACGGTCGTGGAATTTATCAACAGAATGGTTGCATCTTTGGCAAATCTGAAGTCACCATGAGGACATTCCAGGCAACTGTGAAGTTACTGGCAGGCTGATAAAGCAATTTAGTTATAATATGGGTCTAATGTTTCCCTCAGCAGCAATTGTAAGACACATATCAGAACTTTATCACTTCCTTTTCTCAGAGACCTCCAAATAATTGACTAGTCAATGCTCTCTTTGATCTTCTTGGCATCATTGGTGGTATAAATAAATCATTTCTAAACAAATATGTTTAAAACCTTTTACCCTATTTAAAATGATAGACTTGACTAAGTAAGTCCTTATCATATTAGAGTGGTGCCGTTTGCCCTGTCGCTATCTCCATTAAAAACCCCTATTTTTAGAGATTTGTAACTTAGATTTCCTTGAGGGAGGAACCTTGGCAGTCAAGCTAGTGAGACAGTTATTCATTGTTATTACTTGCTCTTTTTTTTTTTAAGTGCTTTATTTCCAAATTGAATTATGGGAAAACAAACAAAAGCCTGAAGTAAGTTTAGGACAGCTGTTTTTTACAGTAGCTCGAGGGTTAATTATATAACTGAAGGATCAAAATTGTATATTACTGAGAAACTGTACCAGTCTGTCCTGGACGTAGGAACATTTTCTGACCCCTTCACCTTTTCATCAACTGAATTTCTTTTTCTTCTCTCCTCCCATCCCACCCATGAAGTCGTAATTCTGTTTGACTTAAATCCTCTCCCCAATTCCCTGTTTTCTATATTTTTAGATACTTTTTGTTTCTCTTTAATATAATTTAGATAAAAATGTTTCTATTTAAAATATTGTAGATAATTTGCAGCAAATAGTAATTTTGAGTTAAACATTGATTTGTTTGAATATTAAATTATATGGAAATTGTATGAAAATGTTTATCTTCTAGCCCTTGAGCAGCATTGTATGGGGGTCATGGAGTTAGTAAGCCTATCTAATGGAGTCATGTAGACTTTTAACTGTGAGGTGATTCTTATCCAAAATCGTAGAGTTGGGGCAGAGGGAAAATGTCAGAGGTTTTGTACAGAAAAAGGTGCTGATGTGAAAGTAGACGCAAGGGGATTTGTCAATCTAAGAGATTGTATGAGAAACTGGAGCCAAGAAACAGATGCAATTGGGTAGAAGTTGAGAGTAGAGACAGCATGAAAAACGGAAACCATGTGGGCATAGGCAAATGTTGATTGTCTGGATGAATTTTGGAGATCTGGGCCAATGCCTATAGCTTCTTTTCGTGTGTCCCAGGTGTATTTGCATACAGATGAGCTAGATTCAGTTAGAGTAATAAGTGTGGGCTGGGCACTATTTATTTTATCTAACATTTAAAAATTCTGGTTTTATTAGTATTACTACTTACTTTAGATGGTGAGTTGCTATGCCATAATATGGTTTATCAAGGTGTGTGTGTGTGTGTGTGTGTGTGTGTGTTTCCTATGGATTTTTGGGAAAAGGAATTCAAGGGTTAGGACAAAACTGAATCACTGGACCAATTGGAGGGTGTGGCTGAGAGGTATAAGAACGGGTGTCCAAGTTAACAAGGGACTGGGGAGCTCTCAGCACTTTTGTTTAGGAATCAAAAGAGTTGAACGTGTCTTTTTGGGACTGCAGCTCATCTGTAAATCATTTCAGTGTCTAAAATTAGAATGAAATGAACCAATATTGCTAGTTCCTCTAGCTGCATGCCAAAGTTGAATTTAGATCCTTTCTGGTAGAAGATAACATTATTCTATACTTGTTATTTCTACAAACAATTTTCCAAATATAATGCTTGGAAAACAATAAAAAGTAAGCAGATACCTAAAGAGAAAAAAAATTAGCAAAAACAGCAGGAAAAAACAGATAATATAAAGAAACCCACTGAGATTCCAGATACTGGAATTGCCAGATAGAGATTTTAAAATAACCATCATCTTATGTTTAAGAAGATAAAAAAAAGCAAGATTGAAAAGTTTTGCAGAAACCAGGAAACTATTAAAAAAAAAAAGGAAATTCTAGAACTTAAAATTACAAAGCCAAATTTATGCATTCAGTGGATGGGATCTAAATATATTAGACTCAGATGAAGAGAGAATTCACAAATGGGAAAGTATATAAGAAAAAAAATCGGAAGGAAGTACTAAGTGACAAAAAGATGAAAAATACAGAAACGGATAAAAATTATGAGTTAGAGATTATATATTTATAATTGAAGCCTTGAAGGCAAGAAGATGGGAAACTAGAAAAACCATATTTGAAGATACAATGGTTGACAAATTTCCAAACCTGATTAAAGACATCAAGCCACACATTCAAGGAGTGCTATTTTAGCATGATAAATAAAAGGAAACTGTAGGTACAAAGAAAAAAAAATCTTATAAACAGGTAAAGAAAAAGAGAATAGAGTCAAAGGAGCAATAATTAAACTGACAGCTGACTTCTCAGCAAAACCAGGTATGAAATTGGAAAACAAGTAAAGAATAAAATTAGGAAACAAGATAAGATTTAATGTCCAGGGAGCTAGAACAAATGGGGCTAGCTAAAGTTACAGATGAGGACAGAAGAAACATTGTAGAAAATTATGATGGAAACCTTGAAGTGAAATAGCTTTGTGGTACAAGTTGTAGAGTTGTGTATGTGCAAGTAGCTGCATTTGTGTACTCTTCTCAACATCTTTAACAATTAAACATTTATATGTTGGTCACAGTTTTCTAGAAATTAACTTTTTATCCTTGGTCTTCAGTGCTTTTTATTATTCAAGGAAAAGAGAGACGTGGCATTGTTCCTGACCTTTACACAGGTTATAGTGGCTCACATGGTTCTATTAATAGTTAGTGATGGAGAAATGATCATAAAACGAGATCTTGCCTTGCTTGATGCAAAAGAACATGGCTAGCCACTAACTGATATAAAGCTAGTCCAGAGAAGTTGCTATCATGCTGTTCAGAACTGCAAGATAATAACATATGATTATGAAACGGTACTTTCTACATAAAAAGCAGAAAGGAAACTCACTCCAAAGCTATGGGTCAAAAATATTTAGCATGAACAAATATTTTAGAAAATATTGTGGTTTGTACTTTACCACCACAAACATATCCTTGAGTTCAACAATCCTTGAAGTCAAAAATTGGTCCTGTGTTAACATTTGCCTATAAAAATGGAAATATTCCTCTCCCTCTTAATAAAATCAACGACTTGTAACCGTATTCTAAAGAAAGTCTTCCCAGCTATCACAGTGCTAAAAGCAATCTCTCAATATTTCCAACAAGTCATTGTAAAAACAAGTATGTTTTATGTTAAAAATGTATTACAAATAATATCATGCCTGCTTCAAATCTTTTAACAATTTCCAGTTGCATCTGTTTTCATCATATCGCCTATACAATCTGCATGATTTGGCCTTATCTATTTGATATCAGGATAAAGAACGTAAACTAAAGAAAAGATTTTGGCAGATGCAAGGCCATAATTAATGGAGGTGTTGATGTCGAGACCTCAGACAACATGACTGCCAAAAGTTGTATCTGAAATTGGAGATGCCCTGAAATAAATACAGACTCTGTGAGCATTTTCCAAATAGATCCAGTTCAGATAAGGACACATGAGTAATGCAGTTGTGGGGGGGAAAAACGATCAAGAATTAGTCTGACTCTGTGACACTGACCCAGTCATGAGGAAATGTATGATTGAGGTAATGAATGGATTTGGGACTCAGTGCCTTCCTTTGGGCTTTGCTTCTCAAGATCTATATAACCTGAGAAGAAGAATTTCCTGTATTTTGATGAGTATGTCGCTTTGCATGGAAACACTTGGCCAGAAATAAAGATGGGCACATATGAGTGTCTTGATTGTATTATATAGTCAATTGCTTAAGAGGAAAAAATAAGGAACTATTGAAGCAGATGACCATTTAATGGAGCATCCTGTGACCAATGTTTTCTTTCTATAAATCCTTAATGCTAAAGGGATCAACGTTAGAAACTCTTCTGTGTTGACTATTAAACTAATTGAGAATCTTTACAATCCCTTGGAATATAAATTTTGTGAGACGTAGGGTGATGGGAAGCAGAGAAGAAAAGAAATTCAAGTACTCTTTGCAGGCCTTGGCTTTTTACCATCTGCTTGTTGATTCATTGGTCCCATTTCTTCCTCATCTGTTTATTTGCATAGCAGCACCAGCTGCCCCCTCAAATTTGAATTGCCTGACTTAATCAGACAGGCCCCTGATTGAGAACTGAGTTACAAATTGGCAGATGAATACCAAATTGTTTTTAATAAGACACAGAGTTCTGGGTGCTTTGTGCCCATGCTATAACTGTTTGCTGGCAGCTACAATAACCAGCAGTGCGCCTTTCATCTTGAAGAGAAAGGCAAAAGGCATTCAGAGGAAGCCTTTGAATTTTGTACTCAGAATTTCCACTCATCTGCTTAATGTTCTTTTTTTTAATTAGAAGGATACACATATGACTTAATTAATCAAGCCTGTCTTAGGGAATTATGCATTTATTAATGGTTTCTGCACTCAAGCACATTATTTAGGGATTTGTGCTAAGCACCTGACATAAAGCAGACTAATTTTGCTTGCTTTGCTTAATGTATTGAGAAACGGCATGTTGATCAGATTTCAAAACATTCAAGCTATGAACTAATGTCCTATTTAGAGGTTTTAAAAATTCAGTGTGTTGGCAATCCAGCCTTATAATGCTTTCTTTACAAGGCACTCCACAATGGGAAAGAAAGAATAACTTGATGGAAGGAAAAAAGCACTAAAAGGAGAAAGAAAAGGAAAGAGTAGAGGAGGAAACACCTGAGGGCAGGGCAAGGCCTTTAGAAATTGAATCTGTGATTCCTTGCTTTGGTCTTTCCATAGAGTTTTGTGACCGACATCTACACTAATCTTGCAAAGTCCTGCACTGGGTATATGAATGGCTGAAATGACTGGCTTGTACTTATCATATCATACAGACCATGTCAGAGGATTGAGTGTGTAAATCAATCTTCAAATGGCTCATCTAATTGTATTCTGGGCTCCTTACATTAATGATCATTTTTATCATTTTTATTTATGACAGTGATTATTATTAATATAAATTATATATTATCTGCTATGATCAATACCATTATTAAAAAGACATTATACCTTGTATGTTGGACCAGGAATTCCTCCACATAGCCCATCAAAATTGAACACTTCAAGGTTCTCATTCTCATGGCTTTAAAAACTGAAAAATAACATGAGAAACATATCACAGAATTCTCTCTGTACATCTACAGAGAAAAGACATCTGGTTTGAGCAAATGGAGAACAAGGTTTATGAAATCTGGGCATTTTTCTAATATCTCATTTGCACCATACAGTGGCTAGATGATGTTACGGAAGGGTAGCTAGCTCCCCACGAACTGCAAATATTAAAGTCCTGCCATTCAACATTGTCCTCAGAAAGCAGATAACACAGGGGGTCTGACTTCAGTGTACTTGATGGTTAAGAGAAAGGCCTCTTGAGCCAAATGGCTGGCCTGGATTGGAATCTGGCTCTACCACTTAGCAGTTTAGCAACCATGCACATCGCATGTAGCCTCTCTAAACCTCACCTCTAAAATGGGGATGATAATAATATCTACTATCTAGATTTCTGTGATGATTGAATGAGATGAGGCATGGAAGCATTCCAAGTATGTTCACATTATTATAATTAATCACTCATCAGACATACTTGTATGCTACAGAATTTATTAGCTTAAACTACCCCTTTTTAAAACAAAAGCAAAACCACTATCACCTCCACCCTTGCTTCATCTTGTCTTTCAAGGTATCATACGTTATCATGAAACAACTTCTTGAAAGAATAATTTACCTTCACTCTCTCTTCTCAATTTTCAGTGATTCCTTACACGATGTAGTTTAGCTTCTGTAGACATCACTGCATCATTTAATGTGCTCTCGGGAGGATGATTGAGACCTGGTCTGGTGGTCAGGGGACATATTTCAGAACTTGTTTTACTTGATTTCCAAGTCTATGTCTCTGCACAGACAAGCTTTCACCTCACCTCCTGATTGGTGTGTCTGAGAGCCTAATGCTTTCGTGGTCATGAGGGAAGCACTGTGGAGAAATGGATGGACAGTTTGGCATGGAATCTGGATTGCCCCTTCTTAAGGTGAATTCAAGAATGGTTGACAACATTCTTCCTTCCTGCTGAAAATCTTCTGTAGGGTACTTCAGTGCCTTATTCCCATCATTTGTCATGAATTTGGGTTCTAGCAAGGAAATGTGTGGTGTGAAGGAAGTCAATTTATGGCATGATCAGCTAGTATTAGCTCTGAAGAGAACTAAGTGATGGCCCTGATAGAATGGGACATAAAAAAGATGTATTTTGAATAATTAAGGATAAAGGGATTTTGGAATGACCGGAACATATTTCTGGTAGTGGGATGTCAATATGAAGTAAGGATATTGGGGAGCATCATGAGAGAAGTAAATTATTTCATATGTATTTAACCCCACCATCTATCAATAACAAGAAAAAAAGAAACCACCATGTTACCACCACTGCTTATCGAAATATTTCCGTATGCCAGGCAACTTACCAAATGTATTATATGCACAACCTAATTTAATCCTCACAACAACCCTGTAAATTAAATACAATTAACCCCCTTTTAAAGAAAACTAAAGATATAAGACATTAAGCAATTAGCTGAAGTTCATGGGACAGATAAATGAATAAGCTTAGGTTTGATTCATTAATTAACTCATTCATTCAACAAATGCTCTTTGAGTAATATTTGACAGGCACGGTTCTACCTCTGGGATATAACAGTGAGCAAAACATATGTTCTTATGGGGATTACATTCCAGTGCGTGAGATAAAAAAAGAGTTTTCACAGCAGTTGGAAAAGACTGATTGGTCACAGCATTAGGTTAGTTTTAAACTAGTTCAGTTGATTGACAACAACTTGCAATCAACATACTTTTGCAAGCCAACCTGATATAGCTTCTTATTTCTGAAACTCAGCCAGTCATAAACACTCCCACAATTAAACACACCCTGAGTACCAACTAAACACAGCCTCACCTGAATACCTATGCTTTTATAGGTTATGTCACCTTCTTTAAACATCTGAAAACCTGCCAATTCCTGAACTGCACACTTCTCAAAAATCCTATCTAAAATCAGCAGTATAATTCGCTGAGGGAGACTGGCCCTGGTCAGTATAGTATTTTCTTTTCAGGAATGGAATAAACACTTTGCTAAACAAGAAGGCAGATATATAGAAATTGAACTTAAATACTGGTTTAGAGCTGCATTAAGACCAACCGTGAAAGATTTTGTATCTAGATATCAAGAATACAGACAAATAAGTATTTATTGCAGAATTTTGGATTTTTTAAAAATACTTCTAAATATCAGATTGGCAATAACGGATTTGTTTCAACTAGTTAATTCATTGTTAGCCTCTCATTCAGGGTGGGAGGGGGAGGATGGTTAAAGGAAGCACAAAAGGGAAGACAAGGAGAGGATTTAAGTAACCAAGCTGTGCATAATTTAAAAATGGATTTTGTGAGGGTAAGAAAAATAGAAAATGCATTACGTAAGTCCATTTTAGAAGCCTTTTCCTTAAGGGATGTTTAGTCAAAAATGTGAAATTATAAATAAAATAAAGACAAACCAATCGGTGAGTTTAAAATAGACTTCAGAAAATTTTCAAATGTGATTCTGGGATAGATTTTATAGTTGAAGTAAAAGGAGTCTTGTCCTCTCTTTTCATAAATGGGCTCAGACTGAAATAGTAAAAAAAAGTAAATTGGAATTGCCAATTTAGAAGGTCTCTAACATGTGGTAAACATTTTCAAAAATAGCAATAAAGCAAACAAGCTAGAAATAAAAATAAAGTTTAGACTCTTTAGATAAAACCACTAGCTCCGGAAATGAAAACAGAAAGTCTAAGAATCAAGAGCTCATAAATAAGGGCACCTATAAAATGTTGCAAGGAAAAGTGTCATTGGAAGAGCCAATGTCACATAGTATTCATAGTTGACAAAAGGTCAACTCTCCAAAATATGTCCGATGATGATACTTCGAGGGAAACATTGGTACCCAACAATTCCCTGTACACCTTCTGAACTCAAAAGGAGTATGATCTAGAAATACAAATGAACAACACCATAGTTTCTTGTTGATTTGGTACCGCTCTAGTTATCATTACTCCAACTCCCATAGACTATCAGACCTCTTGGAGTATTGAAACCACACAAATAGTGGGAATTTATAATAATCCTGAGCCTTTCTCAAGTCTGAACATTTAAAATATTGCTTTGGGACCATTATCTGAAGAAAAGCCTTTACTTCTCTGTGACTCATCCTCTACACATGTAGTAGAGATTTACTTTAGAAATGGATCTGGTAGACAAAATGCATTGCAGGAGGAGTTTTGTAAAAGTTCCAGATGATTCCTCTTTACGTAATTAAGTTATAGCTGATCTAGATTTACAGATAATACATGTTATGTATGATTTAAGGAATAGGTAGAGAATTAGTTATGGTTCTAAAATAGCTATGGGTAAAAGACTCTATGGACATAGGCAAAATAATTGGAGCACAACTCATATGAGTTCAGATTGATTCTTCTAACCCGTTACCTCAAAATTCTTCAACATCCCCTTAAAACTGAAGTCAAGGAAGGATGTAGGCCATTTATGAGCAGCGTAATAGAGAAAGGACTAATATTACTTGCATCAGTTCTTATCACTCTCAAAACTGGAAAGGTGGACAGAACAAATGGAATATTAAAAATTAAACTATTTAAACTATTGGATACACTTGAACACATGTGGCCTAAAGTAATATCCTTAATTCTTAGTCCTGTGCTCCTCCCTTTCAGGAACTCATAGATTGTCTTCCTCTGAACTATTTCCTGGCAGGCTCGTATGACTAGGAATATCTCCATCTATATCTATATCTATATCATCTATATCTATATCTATATATATCTATATCTACATAAATATATAGTGTGTGTGATAAAATTTATATGACATAATATTTACATTTAACTATTTTTACATATATAATTCCACAGGGTGCCAAGGATTATAAGGGAATACTATGAACAATTTTATGCCAACAAATAAGATAAACTAGATGAAATGGACAGATTCATGGAAAAACATAGTGACTGAAACTATCTCAAGGTGAAATAGTAAATGTGAGTAAGTCTATCCCAGGTAAAGAGATTGAGATGTAGGGGAAGAGCATTGCAATTAGAGGGAACAGCAAAGCTCTTAGTAGGAAGAGTAGTTGGTGTGTTCAGAGAATGGCAGGGACTGGCATGGCTACACAGAGCGAATGAATGAAATCATCATTAGAGACAAGGTTAGAATAGATAATGAGGTGAAGTATAGGCTAGGTTAAGTTTCTATAGCATTTTTAACTTCAAATCCTAGTGGAGTTACAAAATATGAGTTTATTTCATGTTATGTTTGCATCTTGGGTTGGCCGGGACCCTATTCCACATAGTTTCTTAAGGACCTAAGCTGAGGGACCTCTCCTATCTTGTAGTGGTACTATTTGGAATGCATAGACTCCTTGAGTATTACAGAGGAGAAGTAGATAGGCAGAGTATTGTATCGTAGCTCTTGTATGTTTTGGTCCCATCTAATTCTGAGGAGTCTGAGGAATGTGGTGGAGCAGTAGACTTTTTGGTGAGCCCTGTTTTCTTTGCCGTAAGACGGTAAGGAGCAATATCTTTGAAGGCCATTGTAAAGAGTAGGTGTGATTGGCGACCACTGGATGATTTTAACTTATACCTGTTAATAGGATCACTCTGGCTGCTGTGTTGTATGGAGAATAACAGAAGGAACTTAAGGGTGGAAGCAGAGAGAGCGAGAGATAAGTTCAGAACCTATTACAATTACCTGGACATGAAAATGACCCCTGGGACCAGCATGGTAATGGTGGAGGTGATCAGGATTGTTCAGATTCTGTGTGTATTTGAATGTAAGGACAATATATTCTATTAATTAGTTGAACGTCATACATAAGAAAAGGAGAAGAGTTAAGGATAATTTGTTTGTTTTGTTTTTTTGTCTTGAGCTACTGCAATTCTAGAGGTGCTATTTACTGACATGGGAAAGACTGTGGTAGGAGCAGATTTGGCAGAAGAACACCAGGAGTTTTATTTTTGACATGTAAACTGAGATGTCTATTACATATTTAAGTTAAGATACGGAATAGATGGTTGGATATGAATTTGGAGTTTGAAGGGGCTCTTAGTTCAAGATAAATTATTGGCATCATTAACCTTTAGAATTTGAACCTAGGTCCTTTCAGTTCTAAAGTCCAATCTGTTAACCACCGTTAAAACTGCTTGGAAAATTAAAGAAGGGAAAGTTTTCTAAATCTTTCACTTAAAAATATCATTCATATTATTCTATAACTAGTCTGAATGCGCACTTACTTCATCTAAAATAATAATAATAATATCACAGTGTCAGTTAACCAACATTAAGCTCTCTTTTCTGATAAGTTTTGGTTTGGCAGTGATGCCTCACATATGACAGCCTGTATATTTTATTTTTTAATCTTTTAACATTAGAGAATTGAGCAAAGCATGTTTGTTCTATTATTCCTGAAGTAAAAAATTAATTTCTGGGGGCATTAAATATAAATTATTAGCCAACACTTATAAAAGAATTAACTCCACTATCAGATTCTACAGTCACATTTGTTTTTTGAAATAATCTTCCTATTTTAAAAAGCAATTTCCTCTTGATATTTAAGTTCAGAACTGCCTCTTAGATATGAAATGAAGTCCTGTATAGTGTGCTACAATTATTTAAGTAGTTATTTGCTTTTTAATCAATAGCACATACTCTTCACAAGGGAAACAAACAAAAAGAAGTTCATTGATGACAAGCACATGTTGGACATTGTTTACCTGTTATAGAAAAGTGTATTCATTTGGAAGAGATTTCACATGACGCCTGTCAGTGGCTGTCAAATATTAATGGACAGTAGACATAAAACTTAAAATTTCATAGCAGCAGAATTATTATGTCAAGACCAACCAAAAATAGGGCTGTAATTCCTCTAGTTTGTATCATTAGAAATCTTTTCTAAGACAAGCTCATAAGATGATGAGAATTTTGAATCATGACACAAAATTGATGATTATACGTGTCTGCATTGTTAGAATTGTGTTACCCTTTCTATGTGCTTCATGTATTCTCAGTGTCCATAACGTACATTTCATTTTTAAAAGAAGACAGTTTCAAAAAAGAAGCCATGCATACCCAGTCTTCATAAAGTGTTCATATGCATCCATTTATGTCTGCAATAAAGGAGGTGATAACAAATGAAAACAATTAAAGAAAGGTACAGTTTTTTTTTCTATTTCTTTCAGGTCCTAAGTATTTACCTAGGTAAGGGCTTTTCATAGCAGTAAAAATTGAATTTAATGGGCCTGAGTACTGTGAAATTTAGGATTGGAAATGAATTTAGGAAGACATCTGCTTTCAAGAGAATCTCATCCCTTCATTATCCTGAATAGATAGATTTTTTTCTTGCCAGCATGTTCACCCAGTTTTTTCCCTGAGGACAGACTTTTCCCTCAAACTGAAAAAGAAGAATGTGTCACCAATACTTAATCTATTTAACATTCCTGACCATTTTGAGAATCTGCTGAAATCTATGGTTCACTTTCCCTAAAGAAAGGTACTTAATTAAAGATATAATTGTTTATAAGAAATATCAGGGTTCACATGTATGTATCTCAAGTTTCGACCTGAGGTAAATCACATTTGTTCTTGGACTATGACATGCTATATCATAATTTGTATTATTTAGAAGGCACAAATGGATCTAAAAGGAAATATTTGAAACAAAGTTCAAAAAGCTTGGACTTTATGATATATAGGTATACAATTTCATTATATGTAAAATTTCACTATATATATAAACTTATTTTATGTATATAATTTCATTGCACTAGAGGTTTCAGCGAGGTCAAAGAATTATAGCAGGTGAGGTGGAAGTAGGGATGTTGGTGGATATGGTGTAGGTGTCTGACATGGATGCTTTGAAGGCCGTGAGGAAAAGTTCTAGGGTTTGTTCATGAAATGGTGGGCTGAAGAAGAATGGAGGATAATATTGCTTTAGGTGAGAAATTCAAGAAACTAAGGTCAGGGTCTCACCTGGTTTATCCACGTGGATGTTGAAACGATTGAGAGTGACAACAGATGTAGTGGTTGAGAGCCAGAGGAACTACAAGATGTTGGTCGATGGCAACTTCAAGGTGTGGTAGTGGGCAGTACAACCAGACAGTACAATCCTCAGAGAGATATTTTTGTTTGTTTGTTATTTTTGATGGAGGAAAAAAAAAAGAGAAATAGTTTGGAAGTAGCAATGGGGAACACAAAGAACAACTACTAAATTTCTTATGGCCAAAGAATACTGGTTGTGATGTAAGACATTTCTACTTATGTTTTTGGAGAATAGTCAGATTTCAGTTAACAAAGCAACGACTGACATTATCTAGTAGTTAAGATGTGCCAACCATTGTTGTAAGTGTTTTATAAGAAGATTAAAGGCATGCTTAGCGAGGATTTAGAATCGAGGGAATTTACAAATCTCATCTTAGGACTCTCAAATGGCTCAGTGAAAGTGTTTGAGAGCGTAGGAAGGGTAATTAGATCAAAATGGAGGGTATATGCCTTCATTTGGGGATAAAAACCCTTCTGACTAGTATTTGCTACTCAAAGTGAGATTTATGGAACTGCTCAGTCAACATCACCTGTGAGATTATTAGAAATGCAGAACTTCATGTCTCGTTCTGGACAGACTGAATCAGAAGCTGCATTTGACGCTGCATTTGTAAAATGTAGCCCCAAATGATGGATATGCACATTAAAGTTTGAGAGGCACTGCTTTAGAGGACTATCGAGGCCTTTCAATTAAGATGAATAACCTAATAAGAATTAGGAACATAGAATATGAAATTTTAGGGAGAATATGAAGATACACGGTTTTCAGTTTTAAAAAACTTGTAAATAAATCTCTGTGTGCAGGATGTCAGTATGTGCTGGGCACGAAACAAAGGCACATTAGAAATATATTGCAGTGAATTAAATCGAAAATAGGCTGCCACTCTAATGACATGCTGATTCTCAGGTAATTGGCATTTTATGGACATCTTCTCCCCAGTCACAACAACATTGCTTGTTTTGTGGTTTGAGTGAGTCAATGCGTTTGACTTGAGTAGAAATTTCCAAGATAAGAAAATTGCCAAAAAGCTGTGACAATAATTAAAGGCTTGAAAATATTATGATAGTTATGTTGTCTCTCTTCTCTACTCATCATTAAGACTCCTTTTAGAGAGGGCCTCTGAATGCAGAGAACAGAATAAGGCTTTACCTTACACTAACTTTTGTTTTTTGGGTATCTACTTGATCATTATAGATTCTTGGATATTTGCTTAGGAAAATAGATGAAAAGAAATCTTGGAAAGTTTTTCTATCTACGCCAAAAGCATACCTCAAAAGCTTTATATATATATATTCTGCTAGCATATCTAATAAAAATGAAATAATTCTGGCTTCATTGAGAGAAATTATAAACTAATGAGATACTATGGTGAAGTTTTTAAGATGAAGATGGCAGACAAGTCCACTGCTATATTAGAAAATACTTTTAGACCTTAGGATAATGCCAAATTGACTTTTTATTACTTGGACAGTTACTGAAAATCATATAATCTTTGATTATTTTAAATTATTGATGATACGCAGGTTTTTTAGGGGCCAGACAATTTAAGATATGGAAAGTGGCATATTTGATCAGAGGCTAATCCATTTTATATGGGATTTAGTAATAACAAAAAGATGGAAATCTTTCAGTTACTAACAGACACTAGAATTTAAATTATTTACAAATAGGTACATGTGACTTAATGACACAAATGTACAGCACTTCAAGAAACATTTGTGAAATTGAAATCCCTAGTGATTATAAGACAATGAAAAATAGTGAGGTTAGCCCCCCCAAAAGTGCTACAATTTATGAAACTGACTGTGATAGACTTATTGCATCAGCGGTCCCAATTAATGGCCTCCCTATATTATTCTGTCAGTCCAGTATCTTTGTGGCCCCTCCTACTCTGATTCTGGGCTTGGCTAACTGACTTGCTTTGGTCAATAGGATGCCACACACACAATACACAGAAATTTGTATGATTGGGCCTGCTCTCTCTTAGTATTTTGTATTCATTCTCAGAAAATGCCTACGATCGTCTGATGGATCATAAGATACATGGAATAGAGTTGAGTCAGCCCAGTTGTCCCAACTGAGGGCCCAGACACGTGAGAGAGCCCAGCCACGTTCAGTAAAGCTGCCTAGTTAACCCAAAGCTGACCACTGACCTTTGCTGTGCTCTGCCAAGCACAGCTCACATGAGTAGACTACCCAGGCAATTAAAAGAGTCATGAGCAAAAATAAGTATTTGTTTTTGTATGCTCCTCAGATTTTGTGGTTGTTTGTTGTTATGCAGTATTATTGAGGCAATAGAGAACTAACACACAAAGAAAGGATAATCATCCTACAGTTTATTTGCAAGATATTACACTTTTCCTTTTGCTTTAGTTTCTGTTCATAAATGATGTATATATACATAAATGTGAGCACATAGATGCAGGCTTAGTAAAGTTCCACTAGAGCATTTTCAAATGTGTGAAAAATAAAGAATAATAGCATGATAAAAGTAGGAGAGTAGCTTGAATGCATGCATAAAAGAGATGCCTATTTTCAATAATACTTTAGGCTTTAACATTTGTGTTGATATACATTTTCTGTGTGGAGAACTTTCAAAACAGTGTTATTCCTACTATACAAAAGGAATCCCATTTATAATGAGTCCACTGTGTCCAATTTATAATGAGATCATTTGATAATTAATATTATTGATATTATAAAATTTTGCCTTAATGCTGATGCAGTGAAAATAATAATAGCTAACAAATATAGCATTTATTACATGCCAGGTACTATTTTAAGTTTTTTACATATTTTAACTCATGTCATCCTCATAGGAATCCAATGTAGTAGCTGCAATGAATTTATCTCACTATTGACAGACGATGAAACTGAGGTACAGGGAGGTTGAGTGACTCGCTCAAATTCACAAAGGATAATAATTGGTAGAATAGTGATTTGAATCCAAGTAGTCTGGCTGCAGAGCCCATACTCTGAATGCAGATCCTATACTCTGAACATACTGTATATTAGGCAGGGATATATTTTCATTTTCTAAGAGGCAACCTAAGTGAGAAGAGAGCTCAAGTAGAGAAAGAGTAGTATCTACCATATTTGTTCAATATAACACAGGTGTTTTTTTTTCCCTCCTAAATAATTTAACTTATAAAATGAGAGAATTTTACGTGCATTTTGTAAAAGAGGTCACTGATCAGGTGCCTTCAGGGTAATAATTCTTCTGTTTGTCTCATTACCGTAGTCAAATGTGCTAATTTATACAGTACAATTATAATATGTGACATAGTAGATTGGGCGGGAATAATAGGCAAGAATACAAGAGGAATAATCAAAAGATGTAAAGTAGTTAGGATTAAGACTTCAAACCTATGATGAGACTATGTTAAGAACTTTATTCTTTAACCCAGCTGTTCTTGTTCAGTACACATATGACCCTGCAGAAATCTGGATTTCACCTCCAGAGAGAGAGTCTAGTTCAACATGTCCAGATAGGTAAAGAAATCTCTGTGTGTATAAAGAAATCCTCATTTACAAAACAGATTTCTTTGTAAATGCAGAATTTCTTGGTGTAATTCTTGGTGTAATTCCTATGCAAATAATCTCTAGAGCAGCACTGTTCAACGGAAATGGTAGAAATGTTCTATATCTATGCTGTCCACATTTGCAAGGCTCAGTTGAAGAACTGAATTTTAATTTTGCTTAATTTAACTTTAATTTTAAGTAATTTGAATTTTAATAGAAATAACCAATGTGGCTAGTGCTTCCTGGCTTTTAAAAATTGAAGTATAACTGGCATACAATATCATAGTGATGTGATATTTATATACATTATGAAATGTTTACCACAAGCATCTTTTCATGTGCCTGCTGGCCATTTGCATATCTTCTTTGGAAAAATGTCTATTCAAGTTCTCTGCCCATTTTTTAATCAGGTTGTTTGTTTGTTTTGATATCAAGTTGTATAATTTCTATATACATTTTGGGTGTCAACCCCTTATCAGATGTATGATTTATGAATATCTTTTCCCATTCAGTAGGTTGAATTTTGGTCTTATTGATGGTTTCCTCTGCTGGGCTAAAGCTTTTTTTTTTTTTTTTAAGATTTTATTGGGGAAGGGGACTTTATTGGGGAACAGTGTGTACTTCCAGGACTTTTTCCCAAGTCAAATTGTTGTACTTTCAATCTTAGTTGTAGTGTGGGCGCAGCTCAGCTCCAGGTCCAGTTGCCGTTGTTAGTTGCAGGGGGCACTGCCCACCCTCCCTTGTGGGAGTCGAACCGGCAACCCTGTGCTTGAGAGCCCACACTCCAATCAACTGAGCCATCTGGCACTGGCCCATGTGAGAATTGAACTGGCAGCCTTCGGCGTTAGGAGCACGGAACTCCAACCATCTGAGCCACCGGGAGGGCCCCTAAAGCTTTTTAATTTGATGTAATCCCACTTCTTTATTTTTGCTTTTGTTGCCCTTGCCTGGAGCAACTGGTCTAAGAAAATGTTGCTGAGACTGACGTCAAAGAGCTTACTGCCCATGTTAACGCAGTCCCAATCAAAATAACAATGATATTTTTCATGAAAGTAGAACAACAACAACAAAAAATCCTAAAATTTTTGTGGAGCTGCAAAAGAAACCAAAGCAATTTTGAGAAAGAAGAACAAAGCTGGAGGTATCACATTCCTTGATTTCAAACTATACTACAAAGCTATAGTAATCAAAACAATATAGTACTGGTGCAAAAGTAGACAAATAGATCAATGGAATAGAGTAGAAAGTCCAGAAATAAATCCACATATATATAGTTAATAAATCTATGACAAAGGAGGCAAGGATATACAATGAGGAAAAGACAGTCTTTTCAATAAATGGTGTTGGGAAACCTGGGCTGCTAAATGCAAAAGAATGAAACTGGACCACTATCTTATACCATATACAAAAATAAATTCAAAATGGAGTAAAGAACGTAAAACCTGAAACCATAAAACTCCTAGAAGAAAACATTGGCTAGTGACTTTTCTATTGCATCCTCTAGAGCAGGGATAATAGCTCAATGACCAAATCTAATCATGCCCATTTGTTCACATATTGTTTTTGGTTACTTTCAGTCTGTAAGAGCAGAATTGAATAGTTGTAATAGATACCATATGGCTTGCAAAGCCAAAAATATTTACTATTTGGTCCTTTAGAAAAGGTTTACTGACTCCTGGTCTAGAGTATTATTTGGGAAACAATACTCTGTAATTTGAGTTTTCTTTTGAAGGTAATGGAGGAAAAAAGACATGTTTTTATAGGAGAATGTGGATGGATTGAATAATGGTATCTAATTTGCAAGGGTGTTATGGACATTTTTGATACATTGCATGAGAATCACAATAATCGAGAATCCAAATAATTTATATTTCAGACATCGATTTTTTTTTTTAATATCTTGACATCCTTGGGCTTATTTATTTTAAAGATTTTAAATTCCATTTTAAGGACTTTGCTTAATCTATCATTTCTATTAATATCATTTGGGTGTCTGTTCCTATTTGTTGATTTTTCTCCTGAATAGAGATTATATTTTCCTACGTTTTTGTAAGTCTGGTAATGTTTCATTAGGTGCTGACCATTGTGACTTTTACCTTGTTGAATGCTTGATTTTGTTGGATTCCTTTAAAGGGTGTTGTACTTTGTTCTGACATATAACTTGGCTTCAGTTCTATCCTTTTGAGGCTTACTTTTAAGTTTTATACTGACAATTCCTGGGTAGTCCTTATTCAAGGACTAATTTAGTCCCACTAGTAAGATTAAGACCCTTCTGAGGGCTCTACCTCAGTCCTCACATATTATGAAGTCTCTCCACTCAGGCTGATGAGATGCCAAGTATCTCATCATGTTTTAACCCTGAGAATTGTTTGGCCTACTAATGTCCAGAGTTTTTGTTTTGTTTTGTTTTGTTTTTTTTTCTTGAGGCTGCATGAAGTTTTACTCAAGACACGCACAGATCAGTACTCAGGCACAGACTAGAAAGGGAACCTCTCTTCAACTCCAAAACCCTTTCTCTGTGTAGTTTCTTCCTTTCCAGTACTCTATCCTGTAAATTCTAGCTGCTTAAGCTTCCCTGAACTCTGATCTTTGTTTTCTTAACTTAGGATGACTTGCTGGGCTCTGAGTTCCCCATCTCTGCACTGCAGCCTGGAGAATGCCTCCAGGCAGTAACCTGGGGGCAATCATGGAGTTTATTTAATTTGTTTCCCTTCACTCAAAAATCAATTTCCTGTGCTGCCTGTTGTTAATGCCTGCGAACAGTTGTTTCAAATATTTCATGTGTGTTTCCAAATATTTGCAGTAGGACAGCAATTCCTGTAAGTTAATTCTTCATGGGCAGAAATGAAAGTAAAATAATTAATATTTAAATGACTTAAAATGTCTTCAATAACAAAATAAAACTATTGTAAAACAAGAACGTGTATTGTTAAGTGTTTAATTATGTTAGCTAAAATGTTAATATAACTTTAAAAATTTATAAACCTTTCAACCGAGTCAATAAGAAATTTTACATGTACAATTTGTTCCTCGCTTTCTTTTTCATATTTATTCATGATCTGGAGGAGGAATACATTTCTTTATTAACTCAAACTGTTTTTCAGCCTGAATGAATTTGTCAAAGAAAAAAAAATCTTTCTATGGTTATTGAAGGAAGGATTCTTATAAAACTAGATGGTTCTATGGCTGTATTGTAACAGCTCTCAAGTCTCTGATAAATGCAGATGCTTTAGTGGCATCCTTCTTTTTATTAGTGAATCTCTTTACAATCTCATCACCAAATCTATATTTCCTGAGTGGCTCACCTTTAACTCTCAAATCAACCCTAGTTATTATAATAGATAAATTATTATTGGAGTTTTATGTCATAGCTAGTCTGCCTTAGTAGTTAAAATTTGACCCTAGTAGTAAGTGTGAGAACTTTGGCAAGACAATGAGGTGTAGCATGTACTTTTCTTGCCAATTTGTCAAAAATTTCCCAGTATATTTTCTTATATACCATGTAATATCATTGCCAGTTATATAAGCATTATTCTATAATAATATTTTGATTTTTAACACATCTTAAAAACCTCTTAATGTAAGGTTCAGTGTTTTAATAAAGTGCTTGAAGCATAATTACCTAATTCTCTAGATGAAAAAAATGTTTAATCAGTATGTTTCTGCCACTCTGATTTATTTTCTCTTAGCATTTTGAAGGAGAAAAGAATGATGAGATAAATAATAAAAACAATTTTTTAATGTTGATTGATGGAGGCTTGCCAGTTTAAGGCCTACCTCTGAACCAACTGAAAAGGATGGAACCTCTTATGTAATGACTACTGCAGTGACATGGATCAATGAATGAATTGAAGACTAATGGTTCAATCAAGATGCTGAAGTCTGAGATTGGACTTCCAGTGTGAGGTTATAAATCCTGTAGCTATTCTATTATTGAAGCAGGGGTGGGGGACTGAGAGAAGGGGGGAGATAAGATACAGAACAGGCAGAGAACAGATCATGGAGACTTTGTTAAGTGTCAAGAAGAATGATAGAAACCCAGTTCAATCTGATTTAATTCACTTTAAAGACTCAGCTGACCTGTAAAGATTATTGATCCATTTGAGACACTGTATTTTCAGGGGGTGAACATTTCATGGGTTGGACATCTGTAGAGGGCTCTGTTGGATGTCATTTGTAAAACTAATGTTTATAATATGATAGCAGTATATACTGTCACTTTTATAATTTTCTATCTATCTATCTATCTATCTATCTATCTATCTATCTATCTATCTATCTATCATCTATCTATCATTTATCTATCTAGTGGGAGAGAAGGGATCAGAGACAAGTTTCTATTCACTAGAGATCCTCTTCTACCCATCTGCTTTGTATTCTTCAAAAATGCCATGGAAACATTATTTAAGCATATTCTGATGTGTGAAGCCCTAAAAGAGTAATCTGTTTTTATAAAAAAGCATACATATATATAAATATATTTGGTTGAATGTATGACCAACCAAATGAATGTGGGTCAACCAGTTTTGACCTGCAGAAATAGCAATTTCATATAATTCAATCTGGGATTAAGCTCACAGCTGAAAATGTTTAAGAAACTTAATGTTTAAGAGAGGCACTTGCTAAAATGGTAAATCCATTTGAGTCTGAGATGGTGCTCTCTCTAGATAAAGGGCCAATAGCTTAACTCCTGGATCTTTCTTTACACTTTGGGCTAAAAAAAAAAAAACAACAAAAAAACTTCAAACAAATAATCCCTCTCCCAAGTGCAGCAGTTTCACAAAAGCACTTCCACCTTAGAGTTTCTGTGTAGACCTTTCCTACTTACTTTCCAAAGAACTGCTCATGTGTCCATCTGAGAATAGCTTTCTTTTGCTAGTTAAGAATCAGATTTTTTAAAAAAGCAGTCAGAGTCCCAGTCCTCCCCTACAATTTTCCTGTTTTATTGTTTTGCTTTGTTTTTGGTAAATAAACCTGTGGGGGAAAATATATATTTTTAAATTTGCAGTTATAATTATAGAGTTTTAAATTTTCTTTCTTTTCTTTTTATGTCAATGTTTACTTCATATATACTGAAATTATATTATTTGGTGCACACGTGTTTAGTATTTCTATATTTTACTGTTGAATTCACTCTTTTATCATTATTTTCATTTCTGGATTTCTTGCCTTAAAGTCTATTTTATCTAATACTAGTATAGCCATACCAGTTTTCTTATTGTAGTGTTTACATGGTATATCTTTTTCTTTTCTTCTACTGTCACCTATTTTTGTCTTTATATATAAAGTAAACAGCATATAGTTATTTTATTGTTGTTGTTGTTTTGTTTTAGTTAGGTTTATTTTATAAAACTCTGGTTGAACAATCACTGTCATTTAATTACAGTATCTGCTCCATTTATATTTAAGATAGTGACATGGTTGGTTTTACTATCTTGCTCTTTGTCTTTATTTGAAAAAATCAGTCTTTTCTTCCTTTTGCCCTGCTTTCTGATCTTTAGAGAGTTTAAAAAGGGTGTTGTACAATCATATTTATGTAATGGAAAGATCACATAGCAGTTATGGAGGGAGCTGATATTTGGATAAAGAGATCACTCAGCAGGGTATGATAGAGAAATAATGGTGGCTTGAACGAAGGCATTCATAGTAGGAATGAGAGGAGGGAACACATTTGAGACATATGAGTATTTTAGAGGGAGAATCTATAGGACTTGGGTATTGACTGGAGATGGTGACTGAAAGAAAAGAATAATTTATTTTCTTCCTTCTTTCCCCCTTTGTTTTTATGTTTAGTGGTCTCAACCTGAATATGTTGTGGGCTTTCTACTTTTCAGTTGGATCTCATCTAGTAACGTGGAAGCCCCACCCAATAGTTAATATCTGTCCCACTTTCATGACCAAACAGTAAAATCCTGGTAGTGACACCTGTTCCCTCATAGATCTACCATGATTAGAGGACTATTTCTAAGCTATCTCCAATGGTTTCCTCCTTAAGCATAGATGACAGTGCTGAGGAAACATATTCTCTCAATCAAATTGACTTTTTAAGAGTTTTTCTCCCTAAGGATTTATTAAATAAGATATCAAAGTATTGCATCACCAGTGATTAAATACAACAACTGCAAACTGCCTCAATCAGGAGATGCTGGAACGCAGCGTATAGGTCTTTATGTTCCCAACATGAGTATCCCAAGTAGATAAAACCTAATTTATCAGCAGTAAACACACATTTCTTGGTCTCAGAAACTCACATAAATCCAATAGCTGCCTCTGGGCCTGGCTTCTAATTTTATAAGAAGTCTTGGCAGGAGTTTTAAATATATTTGCTTACATGAAAACATTAGCAAACAGTTGAATAAGGTTGGATTCATATAATTCTTTTTCAATTGTACTTGGAGATTTTACTTTAAATGAATCCCTCAATTTCTTAGAGCTCTCTGCCTTTGTATACTTCTCTTGTATTTAGGCTAATAGCATAATTTCTAATTTTAATTTAAAGAGATGTCTCTGGAGTTTTGACCTATGAATAATACACTTGGATTGTTTTGGAACACGACTAAATGTTGCTGCCAAGAGGCTACTGTTTTGATTTATATCCATACGTTTCCAAAGGAATTGATAAGTCCCAGAGAGAAGCAAGTGGTGAAACTTGCCCATCTTCATTCAGGAACATTACAGACTTTGTCTTCAGAACATCAATGGTGTTTATTCAGTGAAATAAGAATAAAATGTGTTCCTCAAACAAGCTTGCGTGGATGTAGCCCTTTTGCTTATCTATGCAGATAAAGTATCTGCTACTTTAGAGCAAGAAAGAAAATAGTGGTTCAAGTTATGTAAATAAGTTGTACTGGTGAAGACTGCTTGGTTGCAAGGAATCGAAATTTGCTACCTTCATTTGCTCAAGTAAAATAAGGGCTTATTTGGAAGGGTGAAACCAACTCTCTCTCATTAACCAAAGAGCAGGAACCATAATTGAATTGGGCTGGGACTCACTGGGCTGGAGCTACATTCTTGTAGGCTGTAGCACTCAGCTGCTACAGGTCATGGGATTTATGCTGGTGTTTGGCTGTTAATATGACTTTGCATCCCCTCTCTATATGTGTACTTTCTGTTTCCCTCAGGCCTGGTGTAATCACAGAAGGGTTTGGAGGTAAGGAGGTGAGAAAAGTTGTAACCAGGGACTAGGGGAGGGCTGAACACAGAACAATCGGGGAAAGATTATATGATTGGTTCTAACTGAGGTATAATGCTTCTGAATAAACTAGTTTTTATAATACTGCTAGCATCTACTATGAATGAGGCATAATGATAAAAAATTCTACCCAGTTTGTCTTATTCAATTTAATCCTGAAATGATTTAAAGTTGAAAAGCTATACCTTTTGTTTTAAAGATGAGGAAACTGGATCTCAGAGAGAGAAGACAAATGACCAATCCATCATTAATAGATTAAAAAAAGAATTACAAAACAATTTCCTCCTGAATGTTTAAGTTGTTTTAAATAAGAGGATTTTTATGGAATAAGTTAAATTCATATGCTGAAGTCCTAATTCCTAGTACCTCAGAATGTGATAAGGTATTTACAGAGGTAATTAATGAGCTCTAATGGGTGGGCCCAAAGCCAACATGACTGGTGTTTTACAAAAGAAAATTAGGACACAGACATACAGAGAGGGAATCATGTGAGACACTAGAAGACGATGGCCATCTATAAACCAAGAGAGGCCCTTACAAAAAGCTTCTTGACGTCTTGATGTTGGACTTTTAGCCTTCAGAACAGTGTGGAAGCTTAAACAAATTTCTATTGTTTAAGTCACCCAATCTGTCATACTTTGTTATGGCAGCCCTAGCAAACTAATACAGAGATCATTCAGCATATCTGAAATGGTCTTTTTCCCTTTCTCTAAGAGTCTCTAAAATGTAAGTTAGCAATCACAGCACATCCCTGGAACCAAAAGAGATAAAGAGTCCAGAAAATTCTATTCTTTGTAACATTTTAAAAGATCATTTATGTTAAATTATAGGGACATCAGTATTATATTTATCATAAGCTTCCTTCTCAAGACTTGAATATATCATCTCTATATAGCCTCACCAGATTGTGATAGTAATTACTGCTTTACAGCAGTAATTTCAGAAATTCTTCTTGCTCCTGTTCACTGATGTTCAAAAGTTTATTAAAGAACCAAACCTGTTTGACTGTTATTTGTGTACATTTCTCTGTCATTTGCAAAAATTTGTATGCAGGGATAATATGAATTGGAGAGGAGTGTGATGACTTCAAGTACAGTTTCTGCCCAGGAGAGCTTTCAAATAGTTCCCACTTGGGTTTAAATAGGAGACTAAATACCCGCAAAGATTTCATCTATGTAATTTGAAATGCTAGTTCCTAACCCCAAAGCAGTGTAAAAGTCATACAGTAAATCTTTAGGCAAGGATCTCCCTCTCTCTCTGTCTTTATTGTATGTTAAGGCATATGAAGACTTAACTTGCTTGCTTTATCTGTCTTGTAATGTGCATCTTCTTATATATTGCATTTCATTGTTCAAGGTGCACATTCTCTGTGCTGACGTGTGTGTGTGTGTGTGTGTGTGTGTGTGTGTATGAGGTTCCTGAATCTTTTGACACTCTTGATCTTTGTCAGTGCTGGAGAATTTTGCCTGGGGTATGCTTTTAAGTTGAAAGGCATCTGCTAGAAATCATTTTCTCACTTAATTACTGAAATGGCTCTTCAAATGTAATTTGATATTAAATTCCGATATTATATTGTGGGTTTCACTTTTTAAGAACACCAACACAATGGACAAATGTTTTCCATCAAATATGTTTGATGACTGATATTTTAGTTTACCAGTGAAATGAAATGAGATTAGTGATGCCAGATTTGCTTCTCTTTTTTCCCCCTCTTCATTTTTGTTTAAAGAAACGACTGTTTAAATTACTAGGGTTGGAAAAATGCAGCTGCTTTCTTTATGTGCTGCATAATTTTGCTTTCTTGATTTCCTGGTTTACTTGGCAAGGTTTCTAAATCAATGTTTAAATAGGAAAATGTCCTGACCATCTGAAAGACCCTTGTGGTTCCTAAATACATTTATGAAGCAACACTTGATAATTTCCCAAATAAGGGAGTATTGCAGTTGCTTGAAATGTGTAACTATGCTTCTCTGGGGAGCAGGGTATTTTTAATTGTTTTCTTGGTGGGACTAATTGCTGGTGCTACCTTTCAAATTTTAAAATCTAAATAATATCAGCTTAAGAACGAGAAATGACGTTTTCCAAAATAAGCAGATTTTCAAGAAGGCTTTATAGCAATTAGTTAGCAAGGAAGAGGTAGGACTTGGGGTGAAGGTTTCTTAGAGGAATTGAAGCTGATACTCTTTGACAGTCTATAACAGGCTAACATTTGTGAACTTTGTTCATTTCTGCCTCCTCTAAGTCTACAATAATAAACTTTCAATCCATGTACCGGCCAAAACATTTCCATTTTTACAGCCAAATCAATTGGTTGTGCTGGTAGACTTTCTTTTTAGATGGAAGTCAGCCAAATTTTTCTTTTTAACTCTTGAACCAGACAATCCTAATTCGATTTTTTAAACAAACCACTTGTTTTTCTCTGCCGACTCAGGAGGGACTGACTCAACCACTGACTCTGCTCACCCATTTATGCCCCTTATCAGGCTTCCGTTGGCAAGTGGCTCTTTGAGTCATTCCCTCTCTTGGCCCCTTCTGCTGTTACTGTCCTGATTAACTTGTGTCAAGGGGAAATATGATCAGGTAATGTTGGCTGTAGTTATGTGACTCATCTGCTGGTTGGACAGATTCAGAAACAAGTGAAAATGTCTATTACTCTGCTAGAGGTCCTTGCCAGGCTGCCTTAAGAGTGCGAGGAGGCTGTAAATAACCCTTGGCTCGTACTTGAGTTCTCCATTTTTTAGGTCAGACTCTTGGCTGATGTGCAAGCCTTGCTGTCAACATAGAATCATGAGCCTGCCTCTAAACCCCTTGATATGAGAGGAGCTCTGCCTGATGGGCTCAGTTTCAGTGAAGGTGACATGACCGCCTGCTTAGGCCACAGGATGTTCTGCACTGATGAGAGTCTAGGCTTGTGATGTGTGTCAGCTGTGGGCTTAGATAGAGCTTAGCAATTAAATTCCAGGAGAGGATTCACTGTGGAAACTATGTTGAGCATGAATACACTTGAAAGCCCCTTAAGTCAGGATTTTATTATATGACACTGTGTCCGTGTGAAAGAGTCCATGTTAGACAGAAAAGGAAGAGACGGGAAAGATATACAGGGAAAGGTGGAATGTATGTGTCTTTAAAACAAGAAAAGTTCTGGTGAATTCCTGGCTCCCAACTGTGTTTAGAGGTGTTCACGCTTTGTGGATGAGGGTAGATATCAGACCACAGATATTGCCTTCTGCTTCTTACAGAACAATTGAATAAGCACTGGATAATTGAGTGGCTTGTGGTAAGCTATAATTACAGACTACGGTTCTATTTGCATGAGGAAAATATTTGGACCTGATTGGGTGCCTAACACATCCAAAAAAAGTCACTAAAATATAAAAGTGACTTCAAAATATGACTATTAAAACATTAACCCAGGTCACAATAGAGTCTAAAAATTGACAGCCAACTCTTAAAGTTTTGCTTGTTCTCACATCCTCACTATTTACCTGTCTGATTAAAAATTAGGATTTTGCATATGAGAATTAAATGCTGCGTGAAAACAGGCCTATACTATTGCTACATGATATTTAAATTTCATGATCTCATTACGAGCTATACAGAGATAGTTCTTGATTTACAAAGCTTGTCACGTTGTGATTCTTACTTGCTTGTTCAGCCTTCTCTCTCCCCTGTACATACTTCATCTCATCTCAGTCTGCTACCCTAGATCTCTGTCCCAGTTCTGACCTCTCACCCTTCTGCCCCTTCCATCATTATTTTTATGGGAATCCCTGCTTTTGGTCACAGGAATTCCTATCAATTGGTTGGAATTAGGAAAAATCCCAGCCTGCACCACTATATTGCACAGCTCTAGGAAGCAGCACTCACATGAAAACAATGTGAATGGTTCTCCCTGGAGTCGTGCAAAACACTTGGCCCTGCTCTCATTTCTGGTTTCCTTGGTGGCAAGGGGTGTGGAATGGGCCTACCCATAGCCACTGTCATTGTGACAGCTGGAGGAGGTGGTTCTGGCTTTCCTAGATGAAACTCAAATTCCCTGTTGAATAGGTTTTACAGAACTCTTTGTACTTTGTGGTCAGGGGACATTATGGGGTAAAAAAGAATTGTGTGGGAATCTGTGTGTTTGTGTGTTTGGGTACATGGGATCCAAATTTCAAGCAACAAACTTAGAATGGAACTTTTGAAATTCCTCTTTGGCAATGTAATTAGGTGATCCTATTCTATGTTAAATGAATCTGGTTCCTCTTCCAGAATGCTTTTCTTTACTGAATTTTTATTACTACTCATAGATACGTATATAATATTTTACAGAAATGCATGAACATGACATTATCATATATACTGGAATTCTTTTTTCTTTTTTTTTTTTTTTGTTGGCTTCTCTCTCCTAGTCTCCTCCTACCCTGACTTTACTCAGATCACTCCCTACATCCCCTAAGAGCCCAAGTTGATGACCTTGGACATGTCCTCCTCTGTGTTTCTCTATGCTTATATGATTACAGAGATACATACATACTCATACATATGCTCATATAACCATACATAAATAAAACACACAGTTTTTGGTCAATACTTTTTCTTTCAAAAGGATTGCACTATATACACTTTTCTGCATGTTGCTTTATATGTCACCAGATATTTCTTTTTAATGGCTATGTAATAGTTTTTTTGGTGTGGATGTGCCAAAGCTGTCTAATCACTCCCCTGTGGATGGGCATTTACTTCGTTTACCATGTTTTGACAGTACAGTTTGCAGCAAACACTCTTGCTCATATTTCCTCATATTTCCTGTGGTTCATGGTCCTCAGATAAAGGTACTTTTCATTTACATGAAATAGATCCCTAGGAGTGACTTGGCTCTGTTGAAATACATGAGGATTCTTAATTTAAACGTAGATATTGCCAGGTTATTTTCCCCAAAGTCTTTAATATTTCATTCATATTCTTACCAGCCACGTGGGGAAGTACTTTCCCCCCCATATCCTTGGCAGCAATATGCATTATCAAACTTTTTCATTTTTGCCTGTCTAGTATCTCCTTGTTATTTTAATTTTAATTTTCCGGACTGCTAGTTTATTTTAATATATTCCTTGGTTTTGCTTTTCTCTGAATTGCTTATGCTTCCCATCTTGCCTGTATTTCGATTGGGTTGTTTTTCCATATTGTAAATTTGGGAGACAGTAACTATATTAAAGATACAAATACTCTGTTTCCTCCATTGCATGTGTTTTTTTCACCTCAATTACTTGTTTAATAGATGTTTTGCTCTCTTTTCCTACACATTTGAAAAAAAATGGAGCCAAAGAATTTCTTTGTTGTTATACTTTCTTAATGTCCAATCTTGTTTAAAAGGGTTTCATCCACCTAGCCTGTATTTAGCTATAGTTTCTTGTAGAGTTGTAATTATTTTATTTTTTTGCCCTGAAGTTTTTAATAAAACTGGTATTTAAAAAAACAATCTTCTTTTTCATTGGCTGAAAATAATATATTTGCCCTATTAAATTCTCAAATATGTTGGGATCAATTTTAGATATTCTATTTTGTACCAATGATCTTCTATTGTCTATGCCAGTGCCATGAGGACTTAATAGTCATAGTTGGCTTAATAGAATTTTCTGATGTCAAGAAGGAAAAATCTCCCCCTTCCTATTCTTCTATTTTAAAAATTTGACAATTTTCTGGGATTTATTTCTTTCATGGAAATATTATGATCATTTTATCAAATTAGAATGTCTTAAACTATGTGTTTATATACTTATCTGTGTATGTATATATACATACGCACATACATAGGGTGCCAAAAAGCTGTATACACATTTTAAGAAAGGAAAACTGTATTAAAATTGTGATACTCAATATATACCGATATCAAAAGATGAATACAAGTCATATCTAACTTCTGCAATTATAAGAGGTGCTCAAAGTGGTTACCATCAGCGTCCAGACACTTCTGATTATGGCGAACTACTGTTTGAGCAACATTGACCAAAGTGTCCACTTGTGTACGTTTTTTGGCACCCTTGGTACATATACACACACATACATGTGTGTGTTTGTGTGCATGCATGTATGTGTATATATCACCTATAATATATATGTATGTGTATGTATTATATATCTATCATCTATGGTTTTCTGTTGGCTTTTGATAGTAGTCTTTATTACTTATAAGTGGTGTCCTTTAATTCCCATTTTACTTAAAGTTTTTAGTAAGAATGGCCTCTGATTTTCAGAAAATCTGGATTCTCTTTGATGAGAATTTATTTGGAAATTTTGCCTTTATATTCATAAGAAAGTTTTCTTTTTTGTGTGTTATCTTTACCATGTTTTGAAGTAAAAGTTATACAGGATTTATAAAGTAAATTAGAAGAACTCTATATTTTTCTGTGGCCTGGATTAGTTGAATTAACCTTATTTTTAAAACTTAACATGCAGTGAACTTTATTTTTGATGTACAATTCTATGAATTTTAACACATGTAATTCATGTAACTACAACTACAATCAGGAAACAAAACAGTTACATCACCCCAAAAAACTCCCTTGCAAATCCTTGCCCCATCTGCTAGCTCCTGGCAAGCACTTATTTGTTCTCCATAACTATAAATGGACTTTTTTCAAGAACGTTAGGAATCAGTCTATATAACCTTTGAGACTAGCTTCTCTGAGACTGGCTTCTTTTACTCAGCATAAAACCTTTGAAATTCATCCATGTTTTTGTGCGAATCAATAGTTTGCTTGTTTATTCATTCAGCTGTTGAAGGACTTTTGGGTTGTTCCCAATTGTTGGTAATTATGAAAAGAGCTGCTCTAAACATTTGTGTACAGGTTTTTGTGTAAACTTAAGTTTTAATTTCTCTCGGGTAAATACATAAGTGTGGGATGGCAGGGTTGTAAGGTAAGTGTATGTTTAACTATAAAGTTAAACACTGCGAAACTGTTTTCCAGAGGAGCTGTGTCATTTTGCATTTCCATTGGCAATGTATGAGTTCCAATTGTTCAGCATCCTTGCCAGGCTTGGTATTCTCGGTATTTTTAATTTTGACTATTCTAATAGGTGTGCAGTGGCACCTCGTCATAATTTTAGTTTGCATTGCCCTAATAGCTAATGATGTTAATCATCTTTTCATGACTTATTTGTCATCTACATATCCTCTATGGTGAAGTGTCTGTTCAAGTCTTTTGCCCATTTTTAAATTGGGTTGTTTTCTTAGTGTTGAGTTTTGAGAGTTCTTTGTATATTTTGGTTAAAAGTTCTTTTTGAATAAGTGATCTGCAAATATTTTCTCCCAAACTCTAGCTTGTCTTTTCAATTTCCTAACATTGTCTTTCAAAGAGCAAGTTTTAATTTTGTTGAAGTCTGATTTATCAACTTTTAATTTTATGGACTGTGGTTTTAGTGTCATATCCATGAATTCTTTTCTTAACTGCAGGTCATGAAGATTTTGTGTTATGTTTTGTTATAAAAGTTTTATAGTTTTATATTTTAAATTTAGATCTGTGATCTAATGGATCTATGATCCATTTTGAGTATATTTTGTATAAAGTATAATTAAATTTTGTATTAGGCTGAGGTTTACATTTTTGCATATAGATGTCCAATTGTTCCAACACCATTTGATGAAATGGCTATTCTTTCTCAATTGTCTTGGCTTTGTACCTCAGGCAAGAATCAATTGGCCATGCTTATTTGGGTCTATTGATACACTCAATGGACTGTTCTAGTCCATTGACCTATGTGTCTATTTTTTTTAGCACATAGTGTTTTGATTAATGTAGTTTTATAGCATGTCTTAAAAGCAGGTAGTGTGATTCTTCTAACTTTATTCTTTTTCAAAGTGTTTGCCTCTTCCAGCTTTTGTGCCTTTCTGTATAAAATTTAGAATCAGTTTATCTATATTTACAAAACAACTGGCTGAGATTTTGATTGGAATTGTGTTAAATCTATAGAATAGTGTTTGGAGAATTGATATCTTTACTATGTTGAGCTTTCCAATGCATAAATATACTATGTCTTTACATTTATTTAGGTCTTCTTTCATTTCTTTCATCAGGCTTTTGTAGTTTCATTATACAAATAAAATTGTAATATATTTAAAGTGTGAGATGTGATGATTTGATATACCCGTACATATACATTGTGAGGGAATTTCCTCCATCAAGTTAATTAACACATCCATCACTTCATATATATATAAACACTTAACTTTTACTTTCTTAGCAAATTTCAATTATACAATACGGTATTATCAACTATAGTGATACTGTTATGCATTAGATCCTATGACTTTATTCATCTTATAGCTGAAACTTTGTACCCTTTTACCAACTTCTCCCCATTTCCCCTACCTCCTAGTCCCTGGCAATCACCATTTTCTACAAGTTTGACATTTTTAGAAAAAATTTTTAGATTCCACATGTAAGTGACAGTATTTTTATTTCTTTTCTTTTTTTTTTTTAATTTGGCCCATTAATTCTTTTTTTTTTAATTTATTGGGGTGACAATTGTTAGTAAAATTACATAAATTTCAGGTGTACAATTCTATATTACATCATCTATAAATCCCATTGTGTGTTCACCACCCAGAGTCAGTTCTCCTTCCATCACCATATATTTGATCCCCCTTACCCTCATCTCCCACCCCCACCCCCTTTTATTTCTTTATCTGTATTAATTTACTTAGCATAATGTCCATCCATGTTGCTGCAGATGTAAGGGTTTACTTCCTTTTGAAGGCTAAATAGTATTCCATTATCACATTTCTATCATATTGTTATGATATATAACATTAGATGTATCACATTTATACTTATCCATTTATCTGTTGACGGACTCTTAGGTTGTTCCCATGTCTTGGCTATTGTGAAAAATTCTTCATGAACATAGGAAAGCAGATTTCTCTTTGAGATAGCAATTTCATTTCCATTAGATATCTACTTAGGAAGTGGGATTGCTGGATCATACGGTAGTTCTATTTTTAATTTCTTGATGAACCTCTGTATAGTGCTCCATAGTGACTGTACCAATTCATATTTCTACCAACAGTGTATAAGTGTTCCCTTTTTTCCATATCCTCACCAGCATTTATCATTTTTATATTGATAATACACATCCTAACAGGTGTGAGATGATATTTCATTGTAGTTTTGATTGGCATTTCTCTGGCGATTAGTGATGTTGAGCACCTTTTCATGTACCTGTGGCATTTGTATGTCTTCTTTAGAAAAATGTCTACTTAGGTAATTTGCCCATTTTTTATTTGGCTGGCTTTTTTTCTTCCTTCCTTCCTTCCTTCCTTCCTTCCTTCCTTCCTTCCTTCCTTCCTTCCTTCCTTCCTTCCTTTCTTTCTTTCTTTCTTTCTTTTTTCTTTCTTTCTTTTATTTTCCTATTGAGTTGTGTGAGTTCTTTGTATATTTTGGATATTAAGCCCTTATTGCATAGGTGATTTGCAAATATTACGTCCGATTCCACAGGTTGCCGTTTCATTTTGTTGATAGTTTCCTTTGCTTGTAGAACCTTTTCATTTTGATGTAGTATCACTTGTTTCTTTTTGCTTTTGTTGCCTTTGCTTTCAGTGTCACATCCAAAAAAATCACTGTCAAGACCAATGTCAAGGAGATTACACCCTATGTTTTCTTCTAGAAGTTTTACAGTTTAAGTTTTATGTTCAAGTGTGTAATTCATTTTGAGTTGATTTTAGTTAACTCTTACATTCAACTTTTCTTTATCTCAGTGGAGTATACATTTTTCATAAGTAGAATATAGCTTGTCTAAAGCCAATTAGATGGTCTCTATTTTATTGGAAGAATTTAGTTCATGTAATG
This sequence comes from Rhinolophus ferrumequinum, assembly GCF_004115265.2. Classification (NCBI taxonomy): domain Eukaryota; kingdom Metazoa; phylum Chordata; class Mammalia; order Chiroptera; family Rhinolophidae; genus Rhinolophus; species Rhinolophus ferrumequinum. The sequence goes on along the minus strand of NC_046295.1, from coordinate 45,319,826 downwards.
ACCAATATATATGATTTTTTTCTTTCACTTTACCTTATGATTATTATATAGTTTTTTATTGGCTTTTCCTTTTTCTTTTATTTTTCTGTTGTTTTGATCAAGTAAATAATCACTCTATTTCCTCTGTTAATCTGGTAGTTTACTATATTTTTGTGATCCATAATCATCAAGTTTTGTCTCTCTAAACTGTGATAAATACATATTTGTTTACATACAAGGTCTGACAATTAAGTCCGCGAACTCATCCTAGAAAAAGTGCTACATACCTCATTGCTGAATATCACTATGGTCACCTTCAAAGTACTCCTCTTGGGAAGCTATTGACTGCCACCAGCACCTAGTCCACCCTTCAAAGCAGTTTTGGAAATCTTTTTCTGGAATGGCCATCAGAGCTGTTGTTGTATTACCCTTCATGTCCTGAATGTCATCAGAATGTCTTCCTTTAGATATTTCCTTTATCTTTGGGTAAAGAAAGAACTCTTTGGGGGTCAGATCAGGTGAGTAGGGAGGGTGTTCCCGTATAGTTATTTGGCTAAAAACTCCCTCCCAGACAGTGCCGTGTGAGCTGGTGCATTATCGTAAGGCAAGAGCCATGAATTGTTGGTGAAGAGTTCAGGTCGTTTTTGTCTAACTTTTTCATGCAGCCTTTTCAGCACTTGGAAGTAGTAAACTTGGTTAACTGTTTGTCCAGTTGGTACAAATTCATAATGAATAATCCCTCTGATATTAGCAACATCGTTTTGACTCTTGATTTGGACTGACGGAACTTTTTTAGTCATGGAGAATTGGCTGACTGACTTCCATTGTGCACTTTCATGCATTGTTTCAGTTCATATTGGTGCACCCATGTTTCATCATGAGTGATAACATGGCCCAAGACATCATCTTGCCTCTCCAAAAGGACTAGGCAAACTTTGACTCTCCTTTGCTTTTGTTCGTCAGTAAGCTCCATCAAGACCATTTTTGCAGATACTTTTCTCACGCTAAGATTTTCAGTTAAGATTTTCCTATTTCTCTATCAATGTTTACTTGGTCTGCTATGTTTCTCACGGTCAGCCAACAATTTTGATGCACAATTATATAAATTTTTGCAATGTTTTCATCACTTCTGCTCATTACTGGGTGGTCTTATGTAGTATGTGTCCTGTGTGGTTCATGGCACAGTCTCCCTGACATCCTGTGTGTGTGTTCCAGGAGTGCCCCTTGAGTGTGTTGTATGTGTTCTCCTGTTATAGTTGAGCCTTGATTGCTTTGGGGTCATCAGTGGGTGAGATTGACTGCCAGGCTGACAGACTGTGAGGATTGGCTATGCCCACAGCCAATGAGCTGCTGTGTGGGGGCTGACATCTCAGAGGGGGATTCACCCCCATGGGCTCTTGTGCCTGTTGAGACCACCCTTTGGGTGTGCTGCTTGTGGGGCTAACCAGATAGTGCTCTGGTATGGTCTGAATCTGGCCTTTGGGTGTGTTGTTTCTGGTGTCTCTTGGGAGGGGATCCCCTACACGCCAATTTCAGCCTTGCCTGTGACCTGGCCCAGGGCTACCTAGAAAGAACTACAGTTGGTTAGTTTCTGCCTGTGCTGCACCTGGACACATGTGGAGGTGGCCTCACTATGAACTGAGGCTGCCGCAACTAGTATTGGTCTTGGGGCAGCTTTGCAAAAGGCCCAGGGCTCCCTACACTTGTTGCCACCTGCCACCTGCCCATAAGGCTCAGCCATTGAAAGAGCCTCCTTAGGTGCGAGGGCCAGGCTGATTAACGGTGTTGAGAATGCCTCCAGCGATGCAGCTCTAGCTGGGTGGGGTAGGGTCCCAGGGAGTCACAAGGCATGGCCGGTGGCTTTTACAAGATTAATGCAGATTCAGTTCCTGTGCCAGTGCCTGGCCTGTGACCACTTTGCAAAACACCCTAAGAACACTGCAGCCCACCACTGCTCACCTCAGGGCAGTGCTTGTCCTGTGACCGCTTTGCAAAATGCCCTGAGAACACTGCAACCAGGCACTATTTGCCTTAGGCCCACAGATCCCTGAGCACTGCTCAAGAGAGGCTGTGGTACAGCCCATCACCAAAATTTCCTGGGGCTGTTGCAGGCCATCCAAAGCTGTAAAAGGTTTCCATAGGTTGTGGGGTGGGGCTGGCCACTCAGTAGCTGAGAGTGCTCCAGGTAATGCAGTACTAGCTGTGCAGGGACCCAGGGCGTCACCAATGCAGTGCATACGTGTGGATTTACCAGACGTATGCAGTCTCAGATTTGGCCCTTTGGGGGAGGTTCAACATAGAAAAGATGGCTGCCTCTTGTAGGTTATACATGAGACAGGCTCCATACAGGAATAATGACTGTTGTCCCTCCAGCCTTCACTTTGAAGCCACACAACTCAGTCTTCTGGTGCCTCTCAAGTTGCCTCTCCTCCACCGGAAATCAGGTGAGTGTTTGTAAGTGAGTGAGTCTGGGTGCGGGCCCTTTAAGAGGGCGTCTGGGTTTCCTGTAGGTTTCACATGAGGCAGGCTTCACACAGGGCCCCTTTATATCCTTAGTTATGGGGTTCTGTTCAGCTAGTCTTCTGAATTCTTGAGATCGATTGTTCTATAATTTACTTGTAATTTGGTAAGATCGTGGGATGCAGTAGGCATAGAGTTTACCTAATCTATCATCTTGGACCTCCTTTTCTCCTTTCTTTTTCTCTTCCCTCCACTGTTCCAGGTTTAGAATTTCCCTTGAAATTCTAAACTGTTTTAAAGGTTTTTGACATTCAAGTTTCTTGTTCTGAGGGAAACAATTATTAATTGATATGTAAAGACATGTATATAGTTGCACTATAGATAATGAAAAAATATATATTATGGTATATATGTATTTTTGTGTACAAATATATATTATATAAATTATAAAGTATATGTATGTATATGTTTGTGTGTATATATATAAACTATAAGGGTCATTACTTAGCACACATTTTTCCTATTATTTCCAAATTATGAGATCAAGTTCAGGTTTATTTAATGTATATTTATAGTCCTTTCTCTATTATATTTTTCTGATGGTATACCTGGGTGATAGCCTTTATGAATTCTTACATGTTTCTTTCACCTTAATAGGTAATCTTGGTTGTGCTTATAATTATGGGAATCAAATTATTTCTTTTAGGAGTAGTTTTTATTCCTCTGTCTTCTAATTACAAGTGTAAGAGAATGATCTGTTTTTTTTTATGTAGGCAGCTTATTCCTTTGTGTGAGTGCTTGTAATATTTTCGCTGTATCTCAGAGGTCCAGTATTGTATCAGGCTGTCCCAAGTGTATGTTTTTGTTCAACAACCTGGACTGGAATTCAGTGAACTCCAGATTGGTCTTTCTTTATTCAAGGAAATGGTCTGTTATCTATTAAATTATTTCTTTGTTTTTATTTTGTGTCTTCATTTTCTGCATCCCTAATATTTGCACCTTAACTCTTATTATTATTTTCCTCATATTTGGCATGATTTCCTCGTAATTTCCATCCCTGTATATTTTGAGATATTTCTTTCATTTGATCTCTCATGCCACTAATTTTGGTTTCAGTGATGCCTCGATTGTTTAGTGGGAGTATCTTTTTTCTCCCCAAACATCATTTTTAATGGCGTACTTGAATTGTCTTTTGTGTTTCTGTTCAATTCTTCATTTGTCTCTTCTAGCAGCTCTGTTCAGGTTGCCTGAATTCTTTCTGTTTAGATGGTTTTTGTCTCTCTGCCAGCTGGCCTCTGTTTTTGTTGGATTCCTGAGACTGAGGTATGATTGGGGTATGCTAAGTGTTGGGGCAGTCCTAAAATAAGTTAAACAGAAAGCAATCTCTCCTATGCACTATTGGCATAGAAAAGCAAGCAGATAGAAAGTTCACTGTTGAGGCACCTGGAGTGAAGAAAGCCTTTGGATCCTTGGGTTCCTTATGTTTTGCCAGACTCAAAGAAAGGAAAGACTGGGTCTATCCATGTACTCCTTCTTGGTCTTTTAGGGATCAGAAGGTCAGGTTTATCCTGAGGGTTGATCTCGATCTTCCCTGGGAATACACAGATCTCTGCAGTCAAATGGCCTTCACAGAGTCTACCAGTTTCTGACTCTCATCCTCAGTTGTAGTCTGAAATGCTTAACCAGTGTGAGAGGGAGAGACAATCTTGTACCTATTCCCTCCACTAGGACTTCTAGAGAAAACAAGAGTTTATTTGTTCCTTGTACCTTGTAGGCTGGAGCAGTTATTCAGTGTAGGACAGGAAGACAGATTGGGGGAGAAGGAAGTTATAATCTTTCCAGAATTACATTCTAGGTTCTTCTCTATGATAGCTGTGCAAACATTTGTTCAGTTTGGAGAGTTTAGCTGTATCCTGAAACACAGATTTGATTTTTCTTCATATTTCCTAGTAATTTTCATTTAAATTAAAGCATTTTAAATATCAGAATTCATATTTGACCTGTTGAAATACAAAAAAAAGTCTAAACAAAGAAGTAATAATATCTGAAACCAAATTTAGGAGATTTAAGTAGAGAAAATTAGTATAAATTTAACCAACTGTCACGTATAGACTAGTTTTGGTTTTCCTTGTGATTTAGTTTATTTTTCTTTGGAAAGTCCTCAAATTTGTAATGTTCCTAAAACAGAATATTCATGTATTATGAACACATAATACATGAATATTATTATATTGTTAATAGTAAAAAATCTCATTCTAGTTAAAGAAAATTGCGTGTGTACGTATGTAAGTAATAGTGATTAAAAAGTCACTTAGAAATTTTTTCTCCCTCAGAAAGTAAACAGCCTTGTTTTGTATAGAACTAATCTGAGGCTAAAAGGAGAGCTTTCTTTTTTTTTTTATTATCACTTGTGACCTTTTAATGACCTTTGGATGCCAACTATAGTTAAAGAATATTCTGAAGGTTGGTTAAAGAGAGAAATTCCTTGAGGGTACTTTTCAGCTATGTTTTTGTTAAGGGTTTAACATCAGTGAATTCTCAGATCTAACATATTTCCCTGACAGGACACATACTTTAAATGCAGGTGTATTCCTTTAACAGCAAGTATTTATTTAACAAATTTCCTCTCAAGTCTTCTGGTGTCAGACACAGCATGACAGTAGTTAAGGATCTGTCACCAGTCCCATTAAAAACCCTATTGTTTAGGCTTTGCTTCCTTGACTGTTTCAAATTACATCTAGCTGAAACTTGCCAAAGAAGTTGTCAGCTTAGATATGACTTTGATTTTGAAAAACTGTTGAAAATAGGAAAGTCATTTATAGTGACAGAAAAAAGAGAATTTGGCTGGCATCAAATGTCTTTTCTGGCTGAAATACATTCGCTCATGAAGTTTTCCAAACAATTGCAGTTTGCATTAGTACATTTTGACACCTTAAAAATAAGCATGCTTTAAAACAGGATAGATAATTAACTGGAAAATATATATGTCTCTGTATATATTAGAAATGTTTCCTGGTCTCATTTTACCACGAGTGTCCAATATGTCACTATGATAAGACTGAAATGGCAAGATTCTATTTATACAGAAAATGAATCAGGAATCTCTCCAGAAATGTATACCACAAAAAGAACATTTGCATAAAAATATGCATTTTCATTGCTTTGGTATAATCAGGAAATTAGGTTAAAACTATAGTTTATTTTGTGTAATGGTTAGATTCAGAATAAAGTAAAACTCAATACATAGGTTAATCAATAATTAAATCTCCCAAGAACAGATTTTTCTGAATTGTAAAAATCTAACAGAATCAGCCAATGCAGTTCAGAGAGATAAGTAGATGGGAAAAATGGAAGAGAAATTTAGAGGCATGGAGGAAAGAATTAAAACCATCAACATTTATCTAACAAAAGCACTAGAAGAGAATAGAGAGAATGGGAAAGGGTGTACATTCTAAGAGAATATGGCTGAAAATTTTTTTAGAATTGAAGAAAGATATGTTTCCTCAAATATAACAAGCAACATTAAGTTGCCAGCAGGATTTGATAAACAGATCCATACCTAGAGAATAAACAAACAACCAGAAAAAAGAAGACAGGTTGTTGTTCTTTTCTGAGTAGTTTTACTGATGACAGAATTCTCACAACAAAAAGTAGATGTCAGGTATCAATTAAATAATTTTTTCAAAGTCCTACAGGAAAACAAGCTGGGATTCTATTCCCAGCTAAAATGATCAAGAAAGAGTGAAAAATATAGACAAATGTAGATATTTACAAAGACTAAGAGTTTCTTATTCAGTTTCTTACTTAGAGAGTTTATTATTCATTTTTCATTCTTTCTGATGGAGGATCTGCTGATATATTCACCTCAGTAAGAAGCAAATTGAATCAAAATAGAAAAGTGGGAGGCAAATAAAAGAGGAAAGCATGTTGGTAAATGCAAACTAGTATTGACTATGTGCTCCCCTCTTTCCTTCAGTCGCCCAATGAGGGGAGGAGACTGAGGTAAAGCCATGCTTTACCGTTGTGGGGAAATCAAGAGTTTCATTAAAAATAGCATTTGCTAAAAAGTACATGTTTACATTTTAAGGGCAACCATAGAAGCAATAGAAATAAAACTAAGTGGAGCCAAACCAACATCTGAACCATGTAAAAATCTCTAGTTTCAGGATACACATTTAGTCTGCCCTCCATATCAATATGGAGGCTGGTGTGCCTCCAGTTTCCTCATTAAACAGGAGATCACATGATTGATTCTTTCTGTTTAACCCACCTTGTTTTCATGCAAAAGGAATTAGTGTCTTTCAGGAAAAGTCAAGGATGTAGAAACTTTTATCAGCTATCTGTAGACACAAGATGAGGGTTAGGAAGATACTTTGTTAAACTCCGTCTTATTGAAGGGATGTGGAATTGCTTTGGAGAAGGGAAAGGGAATGGTCAGAAATGAGAGTATCTCTAAAATGACAGCAATGATGACAGCTGCTATTTATTGAGTATCTACATATGTCAGATATATTAATTTACCAAAACATAATGATGTTTTGGTCAAGGACAGACCACATATATGAGGGTGGTCCCATAAGATTATAATAGAGCTGAAAAATTCCTGCCACCTACTGACATCGTAGCCATCATAACACCATAGTGCAATGCATTACTCCTGTGTTTGTGGTGATGTTGGTGTAAACAAACCTACTGCATTGCCAGTTGTATAAAACTATAGCAATATAATTATGGATATAATACTTGATAATGATGATAAATGACTGTTACTGGTTTATGAATTTACTATGCTATTCTTTTAATCATTATTTTAGAGTATACTCATTCTACGTATATAGAAAAAGTTTGCTGTAAAACAGTATGCCCTGTTACATTGGCAGCAGCCTTCTATATCTCATGTTTACTGCGTCTCTTGATTGCATCTTTTTCTCTTGTGAGTAATTTAATCTTGTGTTGTTTTGTTCATCATGGCCTGTAAGCATACAAAATCCACTGCTAATGTTGCCAGTAAGAGGCCATGTCGAGTGATTGACCTGGAAACAAAATTAAAAGTGATTAAAGACTACGAAGGTAGAAAATCAGTGATGGTTATTTCTCACCAGTCAGGCATGTCCCATTCCACTACAGCTATAATCTTGAATAATAAGAACAAAGTGACAGAAGCTGTTAAAGGATCTGCTTCATTGAAGGCAATGAGACTAACAAAATTCAAAAAGAGCTTGTATCAGACATGAAGAAACTTCTAATGGCCTGGATTGAAGACCAGGCACAGAAGCATATCCCTGTCACCATTATGATGATCATGGCCGAAGCAAAAAGTTTGCAATGTTGAAAGAAAAAGCTAGACCTGACTATGATGTTGAATTTGCTGCTAGTTCTGGATGGTTTAAATGACTCACGAGTCATTATTCATTACAAAATGTGAAAGTGAGTAGTGAGTTTGCAGGTATTGATGTGAAGGTAGCTGAAGAATTTTTGAAAACTTTAGATAAGCTAACTATGGAGGAAAATTACTTGCCAGAGGAAATTTTCAGTATGGATAAAACCTCCCCATTTTGGAAAAACATGCTTGAAAGTTCCTTTATCCATAAGAAGGCCAAGTCAATGCCCAGTTTCCAGGCTTTTAAGGACAGGATATCAGTCTCATTTGGGGCCAGCATTGTACACTACAAATTGAAATCCTTTATGATGTGGCACAGTGAGAACCCCATGGCCTTTAAGAGTTTCAATAAGCATACATTGCCAAGGTACATCAGGAGCAGTAAGAAGGTATGGATGAGTCAGCTTCTCTTCCAAGATGCCCTCCTGAATTATTATGCCAGTGAAATGGAGAAGTAATGTTTGGAGAATAACATAATTTTCAAGATTTTATTTTTGACAGTGCTCCTGGAATCCTCCATTTTATTGGTGATCTTTAATTCAATATCAAAGTGGGGTTTCTCCCTCCAAATACAACCTCTTTGCTCCAACCAGTGGATCAAAGAGTTATAGCAGCTTTTAAGGCCTCCTGCCTGAGGAGGACCTTTGCCCAGGCTATTGATGCAACTGTAGAAGACACTGAGAAGACATTGATGCAATTCTGGAAGGATTACAACATCTATGACTGTATTAAGGAACCTTGCTTGGATTTGGGGTGATGTTTCCAAGTTTATGAATGGCATCTGGAAGAAGACACTTAAGAGGTTCATCTATGACTTCAAAGGATTTGCCAAGGATGAGGAGGCTGCAAAAATCAACAATGTGATGGTTGAGATGGCAAACAACTTGAACCTGGGTGTGGGTAAAGGTGACGTGGAGGAGCTCCTGGAGGTGGTTTCTGAGGAATTGACTAATGAGGAGTTGTTGGAACTCAGGAATGCATAGCTAAGGAAGAGGAGAGAGGAAAGGAAACTGCAGGAGAATAAAAAGAAGAACCCTCAAAGAAAATTCGTACTGGAGGGTTTTGCAGAAGCTTTTACAGTCTTCAACAAGCTCATTAATAAGCTTAAAAACATGGATCCCAACACTGAAATGTTTTCATTAATAGAGAGGAATGTCAATGGTGCATTATCTGCTTACAAGCAAATCTGTGATAAAAAAGAAACCAATAAAGCAAACCACCATGGACATATTTCTGAAAAGAGTGACACCTCCTTAAGAAGAGCCCGCAGCAGATCCTTCAGGAGGTGTTGCACAACGAGGTATTGTTATCATGGGAGATGCCAGCGGGGTGTGTGTGATTGCCCCGGAAGGCCCAGTGGGACAAGTTGTGGAGGTGGAAGACTGATATTGATGCTCCTGACCCTGTGCAGGCCTAGGCTAATGTCTGTGTTTGGGTCTTAGGTTTTAATAAAAAGTTTAAAAAGTAAAAAAAAAAAAAGAAATTTAATAGAAAAAGCTTGTAGGATAAGGATATAAAGAAAGAAAATATTTTAATAATTTTGTACAGATGTATAATATGTTTGTGTCTTCAGCTAAGTATTATTACAAAAAGTCAAAAAGTTACAAAAAATATAAAAAGTTCATAAAGTAAAAAAGTTGCAGTAAGTGAAGGTTAATTTGTTATTGAGGAAAGAAACCTTTTTTTTTTATAAATTTACTGTAGCCTAAGTGTGCAGTGTTTATAAAGTTGACACACAGTGTTATACAGTGATGTTACAGGCTTTTACATTCACTCTCTACTATCTGACGCACCCAGAGCAACTTCTAGTCCTGCATGTTCCGTTCATGGTAAGTGCCCTGTACAGGTATACCAATTTTCTTTTATCTTTATACCATAATTTTACTGTACCTTTTCTATGGTTAAATATCTTAGTTACACAAATACCTATCATTGTGTTATAATTGCCTACAGTATTCAGTACAGTAGCATGTTATGCAGGCTTGTAGCCCAAGAGCAAGAGACTATACCATACAGCCTAGATGTGTAGTGGGCTATCTCATGTAGGTTTGTGTAAGTGTACTCTGTGATGTTTGCACAATGACGAAATTGCCTGATGATGTATTTCCCAGAACACATCCCCATCGTTAAGCAATGCATGACTGTATTTTACTCAAAAAATGATCTTACACTTCAGACATTATCAACCCCATTTTAAAGATGTGACAGTGTGACAGTTTATATTAATGGGGACCCTGAATTTGAGCCCAGGTACCTCTGATTATACTTCTTCATTCTCTCTACTCCATGATGCTGCATCTTATGTAATATTCTCACGTGTTTTAATGCTTGATATATCTTGATCTCTTGAAACTAAGGGAGAAATCAATGTACACAGCAGGATACATTTTTTGAAATCAAAGAGTTTAGTTTATTTAAAAAGAATCAAAACAGAATGTCTAAGTACCAATGGGTACATTGTACACATGTAAATGACTCAGAAGAATGTAATTTTTTTCATATACCTTAAGATCACACCATCCTGTTGTCTATCAAAAGATGTTCAAGGAGAAATCTAACTCCAACTCCATCGCAATCTTAAAGAGACCACATTTCAAACATGCAACAACATCACTGGTAATAAAGCTTTGGAATGGGTGCTCATTCTATTATTTCATTACAAACAGATAGAAAGCATGATAAGTTGAGAATTTTTTTCTAAAATCAAATGGAAGCTGTCATCTGTACAGCAGCACTCTTCACTCCTCTGCTGCCATTTGTAGCAAGTACTCCTTGCCAATCCTGAAAAATCTCCATTCTTCCTCCTGGACAGATCAGAAGTACCTCATCTTTTGTAAAGTTGATAGATGGTTCATGCCATTCTGCTACCAATAAGTGCATGTTGTTGCTGTGACATTTCATTGCAACCTGGCTTCGAGTATTCAGAATTTCTTATCAAATCCCAAAGCCTCTATAATCACTCATCACAAAGAAGTCTTGAAGATACAAGAGTTTGCCAATCCATGGGTTATAGGTAAAATAGTCCAGGATGAAACAAACAGCACCCTGTTCTTCCGGAGTGTAGTGGACTGTGGGCAGCTTTGCCACCAGGCAGTGGTAGAAGGGGGACTCTCTGAAACCATCCTCTAGCAGATCTTCTTCAGTTAATATTATTTGTTCTTCCACGTATTCATATTTAGCCAGTTCCTTGATCAGCCGCAGGATGTCACTGCAGTTGTTAGTGGTTACCGCCTGGCGGATCACGAATTTAGCCATTTTTGTCTTTTGCTTTTCTTCTCTGAGAAATCTCTTGATCAGAATTTGGCTTCCCATGTAGATTTCACCACAAGGAAGGATGTACTGAGCAAATTCTGGCTATTACATTAGTCTCCTATGAATTTGAATTGTTCTTTTGTTTTTAGGAAACTAATCACTGCCTAGAATATTCAGAGTCCAATTTCTAAGCCTTTAAAACTGAAGACTCGTTTGGGGGTTGGGATGCCTCTTTCTGAGGCCTCTTGGCAGCCAGCCATTTAGCTCTGCTTAGTGATGACCATTCTTTGCCCACACCCCTTCAATCTACGCAATTCCTCTGGCTCATCTGTGTGATACGTTATTTCATTTGTTCTGTGTGTGTGTTCACATTTCTCCAGTATTGAAATTGTTATTTTTTAGCCCTACTGTCTCTGTTTTTGTTTGTTTGTTTGTTTGTTTGTTTTTCTTGGGGGGAGAGCAGAATTTCCTGAAACAAAATATGGATAAGTTAAAAGGAGTATGATGTGGAAACAACACACAAAACCTTACATGGCAAACCTAAAGCAAAACAAAACTAATTTAACTTATATAATACAAACCTAAACTCTATAGTTCCAGTGTATGTGACAGCACAAATTTCTAATCCTCACGTAGTATACTGTATGTTGCTTTTGCTTTCAGAGTGCTGGAGGCTGTGTATTTACTTTCAAGCTTGATCCTCGAAGGTATCGTTTTTAGAACCCTCAGAGTTAGAAAAATTTAGGATCAAACTTTTGGGTTTATGTGTGTGAAAAGGATAAACATTCTGTTGCTAAACCACCAATTGGAAGTGACTGATAATGGATTAGAAAAATAAAGTAACAGAATCACATGGCATTTGTTTTGAAAACAGCATGGTGTGAATCAACAATTGAGAAACACATGATATGAACACTGAAATGCTGACTTACAATGGTTTCTGCGTGTACCTCGGGGTAATTACCACTGAAAGAATTAATTTTCGAGGCTGAATCAACATACAAAGTGCAAACAGGCTTAGGGGATAGAGGACATAGAAAGTCAGACAAAATGTTGTGATTCGAGTTCCTAAGGGTGAAAATTGCGTTACATTGGGTTTGCTCAGACAATCTTTTTTTTTTCCTAGGGTGGGCTGCTTTCTAGGGGGCAAATTTTCACTTTTATTGAGTTGGGGATATACTCACATGATGCAAATAATGGATAACAGTTACACCAACCACAGTGACAGAGCACACTACCATGAAGAGCCAGAGGCCAAGAAGTCGCAAGACCTCAGGAGCGAATGCCACTTCTCTTTTTGGCTCTCCATTTTGTACTTCCTGCCTGGATCTTCCAGATCAGTGATTTCAGGATCCTATACCTCACACTGGTATTGGTGGTTTCAGCCTCCCTCTCGTCATCTACACATGGGGTAATAACATGTACCTATTGTCTCATGAAGGTCAAATGGATCAGCTTATACCGGCATTTACAGTAGCTCCTGGCAGGTGGAAAGCATTAAAAAATTCCTCCAGCACCTCCTCATCCCATCAAATAACAATTTCATCAAGTAACAATTTCAAGTAACACCTCCTCATCAAATAACAATTTCTCTGGAGAAAAAGGAAACTTAGTTTCTTTCTTCAGTCTGGAAAACAGACTGAGTTAACTTTAGTTATTTTTCTTCTGTTCGGATACCCTATGTATTAGTTTACTAGGAGATGCCATAACCAAATACCAGAAACTGGGTGGCTTAAACAATGGACATTAATTTTCTCACAGTTCTGGTGGCTGGAATTCTGAGGACAAGGTGTTGGCAGGTTTGGTTTCTCCCGAGGCCTCTCTCCTTGACTTGTACATGGTCACCTTCTCGATGTGTCCTCACATGGCCTTTTCTCTGTGCACACCCATCCCTAGTGTCTTCTTCTCTTCTTATAAGAACACCAGTCCTATTAAACTTGGGTCCCACCCTATGACCTCATTTAACTTTAATTAACTCTTTAAAGGCCCTTTCTCCAAATGCAGTCACATTGGGGTTGATGGCTTCAACATATGAGTTTTAGGGGATACAATTCAGTCCATACATTCTATAAGACATTTTAAGGCTTGCATTTAGGTGAACCTTGGCCACAGTTACCAAGCATGACCTTAACCTTCTTGAAGATGTTTACAGGTTAGTTTCTGGCCTTAATGAAGGCCGAAATTAGCTTCCAAATGTGGGGGATTTAGCTTTGTGCAGTCGTAGCCCACTACACCTGCTCCTGAGCACTTCTGTGTTGAAAGGAGCTTCACTTTCTTGGTCACGAAGTAAAAGGGAGACGGTGCCATCAGAGGGTGGTCAGACCCCCATCCACGGCCTGAAGGAGTTGTGGGAATTTACCATTCTACAGAGATCTACCATGGGGATTCACTTTGGGAATAAGACAAACTAAGAAAGTAGAGTGGACATTCATTAAGTTCCAGGTCCTCTCTATGATGGCCACGGGAGTTATGTATTTGGCAAGTTGAAAATTCAATTTATTTGCTTCTCCCAGAGAACCTATTGGTAGGTGGAGCTAGAAGTTTGCATGGAAATGGGTAAGCCAATTAGCCTAAGTAGCATATGAACCCACAAGACACATAATTAAGTTCAAAGTTATAGTTTGCTAGTTAGTTATAACTGAGGTAACTCTGACCAAGGCCCATTAAACCCAGAGACAAGGTTGCTCAGAATGTATCAAGAGGTGAGCCTGATGGGATGACTCCCATTCCGAGTTAGGTCATCAAGAGAAAATTATAATTTTGTGTCTGTAAGGCAGTAGGCCCAGGATTCACCTGAGCAAGTTCCTCAGGCAGAAGTTTGGGATTTGGAGACTTGATGTTTGAAGGAGCCATGTCACATGTCCCTGGGGGCCAGGCCAGGGAAGTCTAAGGCACCATTGGCTCAGGTAGCACCAAGTGGAGTATTGTCATCCCTGCATTCTGCAGGCCCCTCTGACAACCATATTTCTTCAGACGCTAACTCTTTGTTTTGTGTGAAAGCTCTCAGGTTTCCCAGAGTGAGCTGCCATACCAGGTCTCTCGGTTGGAAATGTGGAGCTCATTTAGAAGCACCAGCTTCTGAGGGGTAGTGGAGGGCAGCGCCTGAGGTCTGGATTTAGTGTAGAGGTGGGAGAGAGACTGACTCAGAGAAGTCCTTGGAAGTTTTAGGGGAGAGGGAGTTCTGCGATCTCGGTACATGGGATTGTTCTGAGACCCTCTGATATGATTACTCAAATCGGAGATGGAGAGGTAGGTAAATACTTTGAATCAGAAGTGTGCCTGGTCCTGTCTCTCCACTGCTTTCAGCGATCTTTCTAAAATATGACTGTGATCATGTCTCTCCAAATCTTTCACTGGTTCCCAATTCCTTACTCCAGGATGAAATCATTATACCCTCGCCTGGCATGCAGGCCCCGCAACCTGCTCACCTGTCACGTAGCCTCACTGCTTGTCATTATTGGCTCCTTCTACACTCCTACTCAAACCACCTCTGTACCATCACCATGCTCTTTCGTCAGCGTTTCACATTTCAATTATAGTATTTACCTAGCTTTGGCATTGTCACTTTGCATCCTTTTTCACTAAAGCTGGCTTCCTTCCACAGACTTCAGGATCCATAAAATCTGGATCCACTGCAGGACATAAAACTCAGGCCTGGGATTTAATCATGAGAGCGACGGAGCTACAAAGGAGACTGCATATGTATTCTTGATATGTCTTCTAAGCTGAAGTCATGGCCCCGATTGGGAAGGAGTGCGCATCACATAGAATTTAACTATTTCTTCACACGGATCCTTCCTCTTCTAAAGTGTTAGATCCTTAAAAACAAGAACTGTGTTCATTTTCGAATGCCTTCCATCAAGCACAGAGCATGGCGCTTTGTAAGCCCTTAGTAATGATTTGCAGACTAAGGGAACATTGTGCTGGATGTATGAAGCATGGTATCGGACTACCAGAAGCTCAGAGCGGTGCTGTCCAACAGGAATATGTGAACAGCCTCAGGAATTACAATTTTCCAGAAACTTAAAAAAACTAGAAAAATGCAGGTGAAATTAATTTTAGTGATCTCTTTTATTTAGCTCAAGATACCTAGCTATTACTATTTTAATGAGTAGTCTATATAAAGTGATTAAGATATTTTACATTCTTTCTTTGCAATCCATTGTGTATTTTACATTTATAGCACATCTCAGTTTGCACCAGCTTCTTTCCAGGGCTCACTAATCACACGTGACTAGTGGCTACCACAGGGGACAGCACAGATATAGAGTATGGCTTTCAAAACAGTGACAGGAAGAAGAAAATACTTTTGATTCAGCAATTTAATGGTGGTTATATTGGTGACTTGTAAGTTCTAATAATATTTCCTCTCTCCTAAAATTATATTAATTTGATGTCAAAATGCCCTCTTCACCAAAACCTTACAGTAGATTGAGAGTGAAAATGCATAGGTATCAGTATTTAAATGTAAATATGGAGGTCAGAGTGTTTTTTAAACTGTAGCAGAATAAATGCAGCCTCTGGCGGGAGGGTGGGAGTGGGGGTTCAGGTGTTTTTTAACATGCAAATAACATTGTAAAGTCATGAAAGAGATAGGGTTCTCATTTATGAAACATTTTAATGACTCCAAGACCCTTCATTTCACAGCAGAATTTCCTGAGCTCATTATGTGAAAAGCAGTGTATTGTCTAGTACATTCTGTCCCAGGAAGCTCATGTGCTCCAACTCCAGTAGATGTGAAAACTGTATGTTTACATGAGAAAAAAAAATTCATTAGACATCCCTGATGGTAAATTCTGTAGACAGGGAGCCTTGCGTAAATCACTGGTGTGGCTGTGCTGACTTCCTAGTCAAATTCAGGCTGTGTGTCACTGCTCGCAGCAAATTAAATTTTGATGAGCTTGGGAAAGTAATTGGGCTGTCAGAGAATTGTAAATGTCCGGAAATGAAACCAAATGATGTAAAATCCAATTAATATTTGGGGGGCAACCAGGACCGTAGAGATACAGAGCAGTCAGGGATCTAAGTCCAATCCCTCATATTTCACATTATAAAACCCCAAGGCTCTGAGGAGTTTGAGCAGTTCAGCCAAGGTCAGACAAGTAATCTTGGCTACAAGTGGGATTAGGATGCAGTTCTTCAGACCCCTTAGCTCCACGGTGATCCCTCTTCATCATGCTCGCTGCCCATGTTTCCCGACGTCTCTTCCTTTCTGCAGCTTTGGCTACTTCTCTGAATTTCGTTACCTTCAGGAAGGAAAGGGAGAGGAAGAAAAGCTGAAAGCTGTCAGCACCGGCTCCTTGCACTATTATGTAGCATATGATAATTGCCCCTATTTTCTGCCACAGCAGAATAGGAACATATGATATGTAAATGTCAGTTTTGGAGAAAATACTAATTTACTGAGCCAGAAGCTGATGGAAGTAAAATGAAAAAATAACAACAACAACAACAAAAATCTGTATCAGACAATTAAAGGGATCTCGAGCAGGAAGGCCAATGCTGCTTGGAACTCAGCTGTTGAGAGAGGTAAATATGTTCTTGATCAATATTGATTTGATTGATCAATTGAAAGAAATGACAGAAATGCTGGTGGTCCTTTACTAAGGCTTGGGGCCTTTTGAATTTGGAGGAGTTTGAGGTTTCCGGAGGTAGAATACAGGGGTAACTTAAACAAGGTGACATGAGGTAACAAGCTTGTCTCCTGTGCATAGACATGGCACAGGCATCTTTGGTCTTGGTTCCAGATGGGCTGTTTCCCAGTTATGTGTTCTTAAAAGAACTTCTTGCTCTCTTTAAAGAAAGAGGGTGTCTGTTGTCCTATCGTTCTTGGATCTGTGGAGGGGGTGGGGAACTGGTATGACTGTTCATGAAAAATGGAAGAATTCGCAGATGGAACAGGTCTGCAGAAAACAGACACATCAATGCCATCTTTCCCTTTGATATAAAGACATGTGACCTTCCCCCCTTTCTTGGTGGCTTAGAATAACAGGCGGAGGGGGTCAACTCCCGCCCCACCAAGCCAACAGAAGGAGGTTTTCTTCTCATCTTCCAAGAAGCTCTAACATGGCTTCTCCTCTCCTTTCCCGTTCTGTTCTGCTTTGGAAACAAAATCATCCCTGTGCCTCTGCACATGGGTCCTGTAGCATTCATTTAACAGCGTGTTTATTTTAAGTCTCTGACTCGGCACCGAGGAGAGATTGAAAACTGCCAGCCTCAGGCACTCTTGATCTCCTGCTCCTCATGAATGTGGTATTCATCACTTAAATGTAATATATTTATAATCAGGGCCAAGGCAGCATGACCTTGTTTTATTCTAAATAGATCACAGGCAGCTAGACATGGGGGTTTCCTGCTTTAAATCAGAGGCAGGACATGTTAGCCGTCAAGGACTTTGTTATAATTCAGTTGATCTCTTTAGGTTTGATCTGCTTCTGTCTTTGTTATTTATTAAAAAAAAAAAAGCAGAAGAAAATAGGTGGTGGGTGAAGGGAATGTGGTATAGGCTCTCCAGAAAATCAATCTTCAGGGGAATGGGAGGTTGCTCAGCGTGGCCTTTCTATCAGAAGGGTGGGGGTAAGAAGACCACATGTCCAGGGCTTAGACCTTCCACCCCAAGGTAATTAATTTCTAAGCCACATTATTTCCCTTCTCTGGAGACATTAATCATGAAAATTAAAAAAAACGAAAACAAAAACAAAACAAAAAAAAACACAGAGTCAATTATTTGTCGCTACTCTGTGCAGCAGTCCTTCAAGCGTACACACCAGGAATGTTCAAACAGTTTATTTTCCATCGGAGGACTGAGTATGAGCCTAGCCCTATATATAAATATCATTATAGGGCAATGACTC